>NC_142381.1:1435000-1750000 GCF_059441005.1 Hippichthys cyanospilos
CAAAACAAAAAAGTGAGAAGTGGATGCGATGTTTGTGTGTCGGGGCAATTTGTCGACGCCTCTTGCGAAAACAATTCTCTTGCACGGGATTGCTGAGAATCAGAAGGACGCTATAAATAAATATGCAAAAAAAAATGGATGGCAATGGGTTTTGGGGATGGCAAAATGAGAATGTCTTCAAGAGACCTTTTTCTTTGTTTTTTTTGTTTTTTTTCGTTCCGTCCCAGATGAATCCTTTTGGAGACGAAAAGGAAGTTTTTTTCGGTGGGAGGTAAAAGGCGAAAACTCCCAAGGCTGCCTGAGCGCTAAAGACCGCTTGCACTGCCTCAATCATTTTCCAATCATCGCTCGCACGAATTTGCTAGATGGTGGCTGACTCACATTTTCACTCCTGTTATTGCTTGTTTACTTTTTTTTTTAATAGCACTAGTGTCTTCCCCTTGTGTCATTCTGTCAGAATACTTGTGAAAATAGTGATTTGCTATGCTATATCACGTACGCAGGGCGTATGTTTGACACCTAAACATTCTTTTAATGTTTAATATCGCCCAAAATAAGAATACAACTTCACTACTAATGATAAATTATTAATATTACTATTAATGATGAAACCTTTCAGGTGATTCATTTATTAACTCAGTCCATGAGTTCTTATAACATAGTCAAAAATAAAACAAGTACATCAGTATTAATCATATTAACTCATATTATTAATCGTGAAATATTTCAAGTTTTTCATTGATTAAAAAGTTCAGATCATTTTGATATTTTACAAAATCATCTCGAGGGCCAGATGAAACCCATTTGCGGGCCGGAGTCGGCCCGCGGGCCATATGTTTGACACCCCTGGTTTAGCTCAATGCCAAGACAAATCAAGAGATTAAAAGGATAAAATTACGATTCAAGGCAATAAAAACTTAAAATTTGTCACCAAATTGCAACCAAGAATGTTCAAATATATTGTTTTGTTGATTAAAAAGCAGTTTATGGATTTATTTGATAAAATTGCGCTTCCTTCTCATGTCCCCATATAAATTGGTTTCAAAATCGGGGCATGTGTTGCATCTCAAAAGTTCAAAAAAGTTATGAAATGTTTAATGGGAAAAAATACATTTATCAGTGAAATGCAGAGGTAATAAATGAAGAATTCATGTGACGATTAAGTTATTTTATTTTTCATCGCCCAAAAGTCAAAACCGCTTGTTTATGCGCTGTATAAGGCACACCGGAATGATGATAAGGCGCACTTTCAGTTTTGGAGAAAATTCAAGGCTTTTGGATCACCTAGTAGTGCGGAAAATACGGTTTGAAGTTACCTTTTATGTTAGAAACCAAGTTTGTTTTGTGTCTTTGTGTAATTGCCGCTGAAGGAAAAGTAGACACGCGCAAGGTGCGGCGGCGCACGGCCCAAGAACGAGGAGGGCTACGTTAGCCAAACAACGGGGAACATTGAAAGCGGCCGAGTCAATACACCCCAGTGGGCGGCGCGTCTTCTCGCAAACTGCAAGAAGTTTGCTCCGCCGGCACCGAACGGAAACATCAATTAGCGTAAATTACACCAAAAGCGTGTGTAACGCTGCCATTTGTTTAATCTGCGCTGGCGTCTGAGCTGCCCGGGATGAAAGGCGAGCGCGGCGCTGGCGCAGGATAACATTCAATAGCCCTGAGATACGGCGCCTCGCTTTTGCAAAAAGCCCTTCTTTATTTGTTGTCTTGCTTGTCTTGGAAATATGGCTCGGAAATGCCTTTTCCCCTAAGCGCACATTAAACGGCAGCAAACGCCACATCAGCATCACTCTGAAGATGCCGGTGACGCAATCAGGCCAAAATACTCCATGATGACGAGGATGAGAGGATGAGTTTTTCTTTTCCGGGGAATGCGCGGATCGGATCGGAAACACATTGTTTGCACAGGATTGAAGATGGTCGCCGAAGCTATGAGAAACGATCTATCGCATACTGGAATTATGTTGGTTAGAAAAGGGGCGTTTGCGCCGTTGCGGGAGTGAACAGTGGATTTGCTACCTGGCCAATGGAAGCGGCTTCTCTCCTTCCCCTCAAATTTGGGGCGGGAAAGGCGATTTAAAAACGATTTTTTTAAGTAAATCGAATCTTTAGATAAATGTTTGTTGGGTTTATCACTGATTAAAATGGTGATCGTCCAGACGGACAAAGAGGAAAAAAAAATAGATTTGATTCGTGGGCCATATCTTTTGTTAAAGCTAGTCACACACCAAAGATTTGGTGAAGCCGCTTGCTGGGGACGGATGAAGATTTGTCCATTTCAGGCAGCATTTGGGAAAAGGGCGAGAAAGGGGGGGGGCATATCGGGTAGAGATGGTGGGGGGCCGGACTAAATGAAAGACAAATGCGAGTAGTGCCCACTCAGCTATTTTCCCAGTCAAGATCAAAGGCGCGGCGGACCGGCCGCTCCACGGGAAACTTGAGATGGCTCCTGCCTTTGTTTGCTGTTGCTAGGCAACCGGCGCCGGCCTGAAAGTGTTTGCGGTGGGGTACCAACTTCAAACCCATTTCCAATATAAATTTTCCAGCCGGCTCTCAATTTAGCCCCAAAAAAGGGGAGAAAGCGACAAACGCGGACGGGCCCGCCGCCGTCCGTGGCGTCCCTCCAAACTAAAAACCGGCAAACCGGATTAGCGCGCGCGCACGCACACACAAAAACCCCAAACTTAAATATAGCTTGATGTATTTATAAGCTCGCGGCTTCCCGGTGAAGCTAATTAGGATGCTGTTATCTATTAATGGGCCTCGTGATACTAACGGTGGCTAGACATGTGTCACAGAGAGCTCATTACATATCATTAGTTCAACACTCCAATAATGTCTACACCTGCTGAGCCGAAGATAATGACTCGGCCCCCTGATATTTGCGGGACGATTGTCTTGCGAGCCAAGCGGCGCCAGGAGGGCGGAGAAGCCGCGTGCAAAAGCGATCAAGCTCCACAATGCCAAACGCGCCGCCTCCGAGAGGCGTTTCGGATCGCTCGGGTCCAAGCGGACCCGTTCCGAGCCGGTTGCAAACCCACGTACGGGACGGGAGAGGAGATAGCGACATTATCGACGCTAGCTTAGCCGACGACAATGGTGGCGCTATTCCTGGCGGCTTATTATGAGGGAAGCGCGCAAAGTCTCAAACGGGGGGCGTCAAAGCGCTTCTAGGAATACGGGAGATTTTGGCAGGAACCGCCGAATGGAATGAATGGAATTTTTTTTCTTGCCGGGCAGGAGTGGTGTAGTTTTCAAATTAAGAGCAAACGAATTGGAACACCAAGCAAAAGTGACTCTTTGCAAGATGTCGTATGCCTTGTCCAGCATTTTCCGTTCAAAATATGACTCTCATATTTTTTATCAAACGTGCGATTAAAAAAATGAAACAAGGTTTTTTTTTAATGTCCCAATATGCTAATTGATGTTTTGACATTTCCGGCTATTTAAATGCGGTCGGCCCCCAGAGCGCGGCGGATGGAAATAGCCGTCATTTTTAGACCGGAGCACATGGCAGAATGTTGACACGCCGGCAGCCGACAGCTTGTGTGCATTTCTATACATCGGGCGGCGAATATGGCGGCGAGCTGTTGGAAGGCCACAAAGTGACCTTTGTGTCTGCGACGCCCGAGATTAGAACGCCGCTGCGCCGGCCTTGTGTTTTCACTCCTGGAGCCAACTGGCAAGAGCGGCAGGCGGCGTGACAATGGACCGGCCCCATTCGAGCGCCATGTGAAAAGCGCACAAAAGCGCTGGCGCAGCCCGCAGGAAACAACGCAACTGCTCCGTTGCTACTCCGAGAAAAAAAATAAAACCTCCAACAAGTCACTCGCACAGGACTTTAGGACTACACTCCGGTTTTAGAGTAGTGGTATTATTTTTCTATTTTTTTTTTTTTCCCAAGAATGTCCAAGTGACAGATTTTGGGTTGAAAACAATGAATTCAAACGGACTGTCGTTTAGTAATAGCAAGTTTGATAGCTGATGAGTTAATATCTAGCTTGATAGATGACAAGCTACCTAGCTAGCTTGATGGACGACATAGCCAGCTAGATGACTAGCTAGCTAGCATGACAGATGACTAGTTACCTTGACAGACCATGAGTCAGCTATCTACTTTGATGGATGATGGGCTATCTAGCTAGCTTGATGGACGACGGGTTACTATCTAGCCTGATAGACGACAAGCTAGCTAGCGAGCTAGCATGACAGATGACTAGCTACCTTGACAGACCACGAGTCAGCTATCTACTTTGATAGATGATGAGCTATCTAGCTAGCTTGATGGACGACGAGTTACTATCTAGCTTGATCGATGGCACGCTAGTTAGCTAGCTTGATAGATAACATAGACAGTTAGATAATTAGTTAGCTAGCCGGCTAGATTACAAGTTACGTAGCCAGACAGACACAAATAAGTGGCTCTCTAGCATGACAGGTTCTAGCTTGATAAATGATAGCTAGCTAGCTTGATAGACAACAAATTAGCTAGCTAGTTTGATAGATGATGAACCCAGCTACATGACAAGCTAGACAGACAGACAAAGATGAATAGATTTTTTCTTTTTTAAGTAAGTTTGTAGCGATATCTATGCCTAGTTTAATCAGAATATAAATCATGTGAAACGAACTGTTTTTTTTCTGACTCATCTGCAGGAAATTTGCATCACCAATGACAACGCACATACAATGTTTTGCAAGGGAGTCACAATAACGCAATTCAGCAATAAATTGCGTCATGTTTCAATCAATTTGCCCTTAATTTGAAAGCAAACTCTTCCAGTCACAGGATCAAATAGCAACACATTAGATTTGCTGATACCTGCAGAAGAAAATTCCCATAGCCCCTCAAGTGTCTTCGTGTACCCCCATTTGACAATCGCTGTTCTTGGGAACAAAGAAAAAGCACGTTGGTGAGGATTACGCAATCGTATCCTCTCAAGAACTGCGTTCCCTTCAAAGTTCTAAGACCCCAAAATGGCCTACATTTACGTTTGCCACCAGCCACTCTGCTGTGTCCTTATTTAAACTGCTAGCTTGATTAATAGGCAGTGTGTGCGTGTGTGTGCGTGCGTGCACGTGCGTGCGTGCGTGTGTGTGTGTGAGAGCGTGTAACATGAGAGGAAAATGCAAGTGACACACACTGATGAGTCAAAAAAAAAGTGATTCAACATATTAACTTATTCACTGTTCCTCGTGGATGGAGGGAAATGTCTTTGGACACGCCCACGTGTGTGATGTCATCAACAGCCTGACGCTTTTCTCGTATGTCACTTTCATTTTAATTGTTGCTGCATTATACAGTAGTTGGTTAAAAAATATAAACTCCTCTGCAGTGGTTTTGCAATGGTATTTATGTGTGTGTGTGTGTGGGGGGGTGAGAATTCCCTGTTTTAAAAGATCAAAAAAGTGAACTCTATTGTTCTTAGATTCCCTTTCCCCGTAGTGTGATTTCATATTTAATAAATCATCAAGAATGGAGCTTATGAATAACGCAGCGGAACCGCTCAGTGTACATACTGTACCCTGTATAATATGCAATAAAATTGCAGCATGCCAGATTTAAGGACGCTTGGAGCATTTCTTTAAATTAAACGTAACATATATGTGCTTATTATCGATGATTGATTATTAATTCATTCAACCCCAAAGACGTTTTTTCTTTTACTATATTGTTTCCGTTCAGACATTCAATCCCAGGTACGTATTTATGTATACATTAAATATTAATGTTAAGTGTTTGGCTAATACAGTATCTAAAAATGGCTGCTACTAAATGAATTGACTATTAAAGTAATCAATTCCTCTGTACATTAAAGTAATCACTTTAGGTGATCTAGCAATAAGTACTAATCATTCATTTGGGTACTCAAAAGCTTCAGTAATGATTACCTAAAGTAATTGATTATTGTCGTACTTTGGTACCTAAAGTAATCGATCACTTGAGTAGTTTGGTATTTTTGTAACAAATTAAATCAATTGCTTTGAGCAATTAAAGAAATTGATTACATTGGTTACTTGATTACACACCATATGCAGACCAAATACTTGGAAAAAATAAAAAATAAAAATATAAAATATATATATATATATATATATATATATATATATATATATATATATATATATATATATATGAAATCAAACATATATGATAAAATGTTGATCCTGTTTAGATAAATGAATGCGTAGCCTTTTACAAAGCCCATAAAAATATGTCTTTGGGGAGGTTTGAGTGAACAGCTTGTTCTGCCTGATTTCCCAGTTGGAGAGCGGATATTTTTGAGCGCTGGTAAGCGTGGAAAAGGCAGCAACCTCTCACCTCTGCAGATGACTGCTGCCTGAACCCCACAATAGCCCCAGCGAGACAATAAAACGGCCGAGTGGCCATTGAACGCAGCGAGCAGGAAGAAGGCAGACAGACGCTTTATAGCCGGCCCGGTGTGAAAATGAAGATTTAGGAACAGTAAACGTTGGAATTCCCTGGGCTTGAGGTCAAGCGGCCCAGTTACCTTTCCGGGCCGCCCCCCCCGCCGCAAGCCTTCAGGGCGCCCGCAGGGGGAGACCCCAAACTGCAGGGCACAGTTGTGGCCCTTCAGCTTGAAACAAAAGAGCCGTCGTGGTGAATCACAGGCCTCCGACAATAATTACTAACTTGATTTATGCCAGGAATGCCTTTCGTTGAAGAAAAAAAAACCAACATGATAGTATGCCTATTCTTTTTACGCAATTGTTCCGCACGTTGGTTGCAAACAAAGTATCCATGCGTTTTATTTTCTGAGGACCACATAGAGCAACACAGAAAGACGATTAAAGAAAAAGAAAAAAAACAAGCAAACTAACAAGAAATTACACATCGTTTATAAAAAAGATATGCCAAGGTTTTCTCTTTTTTGTGCATAGATACAGTAGATAGATAGATAGATAGATAGATAGATAGATAGATAGATAGATAGATAGATAGATAGATAGATAGATAGATAGATAGATAGATAGATAGATAGATAGATAGATAGATAGATAGATCCTTGCTAGCTAAACAGACAAAAAAGCTAGATTGATGCTAACTAACTAGCTTACTAACTAGATAGATAGATAGATAGATAGATAGATAGATAGATAGATAGATAGATAGATAGATAGATAGATAGATAGATAGATAGATAGATAGATAGATAGATCCTTGCTAGCTAAACAGACAAAAAAGCTAGATTGATGCTAACTAACTAACTAGCTTACTAACTAGATAGATAGATAGATAGATAGATAGATAGATAGATAGATAGATAGATAGATAGATAGATAGATAGATAGATAGATAGATAGATAGATAGATAGATAGATCACGATTTTTAACGTCAGTAAAGTCAATAAGAAAGCAACATAAATTGTCTACTGTCTTGATTTTGAATTTCCAGTCGGCCAGACTTTCATTTCCTCATCGACATATAGTTTTGATACTGTAGTTTGGATTTTTGTTTGACCAAATTTTTCACAAAACATATTCATGTTGTGTTACACGCGACACCGGTCCCGATTTGTATATAGGCAGAATGAATGACGTGTTTTTTAAAACAAACAATGCTACCAGGTTGCATGTTATTTGACTGCTGTCCTGACATGGCTTTTTTTTTTTCTTCAAGTGAGGATATTCTCCCACGTAAACTCTCCATTTAGCCAGGCGCCATCAGCGCATTCTACTACATGACAAGTTGAAAAGTCTTGATCTTTTCACACTCTTGTAGGAGAGGATTTGCTCGGCCCTTTTCATGTTGACAGTATTAAAAAGCTGAAAGGAGCTCGGGTAAGGGGCGGGGGGAGACGAGGGGGGGGCGCGGGGGTGACGTCACGGGCCGGGAGTCACCCACCGTGCGTTCGGCGTCTCCAAGTGAAGACTTATCCGCAAAGGAGTCGGGACGCACAATGCGCGGGGACAGAGCGTGAAAGTACGATCATCATCAGGCCTGAATGCCAAAAAGAAAACATATCTGCCGCAAAAAAGGGAGGCTCATTCCAATTCAGCTGCGTTGTTAGGACAACGAGAACCATCCCTCAGATGATTAGTTCCACTTCAAAAGAATTTACTCTCCGCAGTGGAAACGTCCCCCTTTTGTGTCCTTACACAAGGCTTTATCAGGCCCAAAGACGAATCGTATGTCTAGTCAGCCTGTTGATTATTCCTTCTGTTCACACCACAATTGTATTAAATAAATAGAGGAGCGCTAACAAAGGCCTATTAGCCCATAAACATGTCGCGGCGCACACAAAAAGAGGCAAAATCACACACTGCCAGTGAATGCAAAGACGAAATAAAACACACCTCTTAGGCCCTCTGCACACCAAGCCGACCAAGGGCCGTCGCGGCCCCCTGCGGCGCCGGCCTGTTACGCCGCCGGATCGGCTCGAAAAATCACTCGGAACACACTGCAGAGGTGACAAAAACGACATACCTTCTGCGCATGCTGTTGATGTAGTACTCCTCCGTGCCATAGGCGGCGATAGTCACTTTTCCTACCGCGTGGTGTACATTTCACGGCCTGCAATGTCCATAGCTGTAGGTATTGTCTACATGTAACTGTGTGCAAAAAAAAAATCTATTCATATAGCTCTGTTTATTTTAAAAAAGAAAACGCAATTATTACAACAATACATCAAAACAACAATTACTGACTCTATTTATGCCTTTTGTTGGAAAAAATCAATATAAACACACTGCAGTGAGGCCAAATATAATATACCTTCCACACATATGTTTGAAATAGCACACCAGTCTTATTTAAACCCGCATAGTCACGCATAAAAAAAAAAAAAATAAAGCAAAGAAACAAAAGTAAAAAAAACAACAAACTACTTTTATGGGATCCATTTACTGCGGGTAGTGATGCCATGTGCCTTTATTATGGGTTTTAATCTAATTTATTGCATTTTAATACAAGGCAGGAATAGCACCGTGTTCTTTTCAAATTAAGATCTAATTGATTGTAACATGAATCAATTGGAAGAGTACTTTTATCCAAATCAAGAGCAAATGAACTGGAACATGAAGTAACGTCTTGCCTAATTGTGTTATAGTGACTTTTTGCAAAATGTTGAAAATCAGGTCATGCAAAATTGTGTGCCTTTACTTGAGGTTTTTGTCTGATTGAATGCATTTTAAAACTTGGCAGAAATAGTACCTTCTTAATTTCGAACTAATTGATTGTAACATGAATCAAAGGAAGAGTACATTTGTGTTTTCAAATCAAGAGCAAATGAACTGAAACGAGAGACAGATTCTTGCAAAATTGTCTTCTAGAAACTTTAGTTGTCACGTTACTGTGTGCCTTTATTTTAGGTTTTAGTCTAATTTAATGAACTTTGACTCAGGGTAGGACAAGTACGTTCTTTTCGAATGAAAAACTCATTGATTGTAACATGAATCAACAGGAAGATTGCACTTTTATTTTCAAATCAAGCATAAATTATTCGGAACGGGAAGCAATTTCTTGCTAAATTGTCATTTTTTTGCCTTGCATTAACTGGTGCGCACGCCAAGAAGCAGCAACGCATCCCCCCCACCCCTCCCAAAAAAAAATAAAAACATGAATGAAACCTTTTGTGTTTTTCTGAAAGGTTGGAAAAGCTCCCTAACCAGCAACATAAACATAAGTGGAGATTTCCATGTCGGGAAGCGCTTGCGTGGATGATTAGCGCACAATTAAACAGGCAATTAAGTCAATGTGATTGCTATGGGCTGATTAAAAGCAGATCACAAGCAGGAGGAGAGGATGCATTGATTGTTTGGAAAAAGGCTCCTTTTCAGCGCTAAAGGCAAGGCGCAGCTGCTTGTTCACACAAAAAAAAAAAAACATGCAAAAAGGAGGTGGGGGCGGGAGGAAAAAAAAAAAACATCTAAACAGAGTGGAATCAAACACAAGTGCTTAAAAGTGACACCCACTTTGCTTTTCCTACATGTTTATTTCGCGAGCTGAAGCACTAAAATATCTGGGATTATAAATACGCTACATGCAACTTTACAAACTATGCTGAGGCATATGTGTCACATTATTAAATATATCGTACAATTAACTCATTCAGTCCCAATGTCATAAATATATATACATATTTTCTTTTCAATTTTGTTTTCCAAGTCTTTGGCTTAAGCAGAACTTCTCATTATTATTTTTGCAAAGCCCCCCCCCCTTAGGAAAGATAACCCGGGGGGGGGTTACTCGTCACCATCCACCCACACCCTCAAATCAACTTTCATTAAATAATTTTTTTCAGGGTTTACATAGGTTACAGGTTAGTCTGAAATGGAATAAAATGAAGTGCAAATCGCATAAACAAAAATCTAAACAAACAAAAAAATAATTGAAACAAAACACTTTACAAGAAAGGAGCACAAAACAAAATGGAACATGCAAGAAGCGGCACACAATAAAAAGAGCATGAAAGAAAAAGAAGCATACGTAAAGAGCATGCAGGAAATAGAAGCAAACAATTTAAAAAAGTACATAAATAATGTGCACAAAGGAAAAAAGTAGCACTAAAGAAAGAAGATGTGCACATCTCGAGAAAGAACAGTCAAAAAAAAGCACAAAAGAAAATAGGAGCATGCAAGAAAAAGAGTACACAATACTAAAAAGCAAGCTAGAAAAAAGAAGCAAACAATAACAAAGAGCAAGAAAGAAAAAAAAGCAAAAAAGACATACAAAGAAAGGGCATGCAAGAAAAAATAAGCCCGAAAGAAAAAAGCACACAAGAAAAAAGAGCACACAAGAAAAAAAAGCAAATAAAAAAGAGCACGCAAGAAAAAAGAAGCCCAAAAGAAACACAACAATGAAAAGCATGCAAGAAACTAGAACAAAAAACTTGATTGGATGTCCACAACGTTGGTCTTTGAGCCAGATGTTCATCCTTTTTTTTTCCCTCCTTTTAAAAATGATTCAAACATCGTTGCCATCATCAAAATGGAGGCCCTGTCAGATTGCTTCCCGGCAAGCAAAGCAGCAAACTGAGCACTATACCAAGCTATGGAAGTATGGAGCGTTCTATATCTATTCTAATAAGCGGCCTTTCCCGAAATAGAATAGCGACGCTCGGATCTATACGAAATGAATCGCGTGTGTGCCGGCCAATCAAATCCTCACGACAAGGTGGAAGCAAAACGCAGGCGAAAGATCTCAGCGTGACTAAATGTCAGGCAAGTCAACTTTCCACGCTGCAAATGGGCCTCCTGTTGTCTTCTTTCGTGCGACAGGTGAGACCAAACTTGTTTTCCTTTCCTCTCTTTTTTTTTTTTTTGCGTTCAAAGCCGCCTGAGCCTCGCAAACGATTCCGCACGCTCAAGTGGCACGCTTTCATGCGCCTGTCGGAATGTTTTTGGGACCATTTTTGGGTCATTTTCCTGCATTCCTGAACACTGAGTGCTTGTGCTATGTTGAACTTTCACGTGAGTGAAATTTCAGCTCCCTAGTGTGTTCTTTCAACGCATTCCCATTGATGTGAAAACCAAAGGATTGGATGAAAAATCAAAGTCACTGAAGAAAATATCATACAGGGTTGTCCATCAAAAACTTTTGCTCAGGAATCTCTAAAATGTTGGGTGAAATTTCAGCTCCCTAATGTCTTCTTTCAATGTTTTCTCCATCGATGTGAAATGCTTTTGATTTGGACGAAATATCGCACAAGGGTTTATTTAAATAGATCAAATTGTGTGACCAAAAACATGAGAGTTTGACTGATAAATGAATAAACACAAATAAATGCGTGAGTAGTTTTTCCTCTTAAAGGGACTATTTTAACAGCATCCAATTGCATCTTTCGGCCGGTAATTTAAGCCGAATTTTAAGCGCCTCCGACGAGATAATGGCTTTCGAGTGCCAAACAGTTTAAGCAATTTTCAAAATGGTGAGATTTGTTGGCACGTTGCTTTTATTTCTCACTTAATAACGCCTGATTCTGCACACTTTTTGGTAAACGCCTGCTACGCTGCTGTATTTTTTTTTATCTTCATTCCCTAAACATAACATGCACCTATATATTTTACCCCTAATTTTTGAGCTCAAATTCTGCTATTCTGGCCCTCTTTTTTCCATAAATAGAAAAATTGAACTGTTCCATGGTTATTAATAACGTTTTATGATTAAGTAATAACGATGTGCTTGTACTATTTATGTACTAAAGTTATAAAAATATATACCATGATTTTCCTCAATGCGGCCTGCTAAAATGGGTTTCACACCCCTGCTATATATATATATATATATATATATATATATATATATATATATATATATATATATATATATCGGCGGTGTCAAACATGTGGCCCCCGTGACGCTTTTGGCCCGCCAACGGGTATAATCTAGCCCCTGAGATGTAATTTTGAAATTACCGTTTATCCCGTTTATTTATGTATTTGCGGAATTACGGTAATTATTGAAGTGGAAGCGGGCGTAAAAGTGCGCGGAATTCCGGTAAAAGGTAAAAGGCTTCCAGCTGCCGGCGGTGCGGCGCGGGTGCGAGCGGAGCTGCGAAAACGGTGCTAAAGATCAAAGGGATGTTGTGGTTGGCGGGGGGCAAACAGGAGTGGAGGCGCCATCGCAGGTTGTCACCAGTGTGACGCTGGCGCTAAAGAGGCGGCGGCGATAAACACTCGCCAGCTGCAACACGGGCTAATGGTGCCCGTTGTATTCTAATGTACGGCGGGCCACGGGGGCCGCGACCTGCTTCTGCTTCGCTCTCTCTCTCTCGCTCGCTCCTCTGACTCTCTCTCTCAGGTTGTCCATTTTTCTTCGTCTCTTCTATGTCTTTCTGACTCTCTCAGCCTGTCTTTCTCGCTCTGGCCTCCGACTTTCTCTCTCTCAGCCTGTCTCTCGCTTCTGAGTCTTTCTTTTTATCTCTTTCTCCCTCAGCCTGTCTGTTTCTCTCTTTCTTTCTTTCTTTATTTCTCCATCCGCTGGTTTTCTGTTTCTCTCCCAGCCTGTCGATGGCTCTTTCTCTCCTCTGACTGTCGCTGTCTGTCTCTCACTTCTCTCTTTCTGTCTTCCAGCTTGTTTTACTTTCTCTCTTTCCTCTGACTTTCCGTTTCTGGTTAGCTTTCTGTCTCTCAGCCTGTCTTTCTCTCACTCGCGCTCTCTCTCCCTTGATTTTCACTTTCTCAGTCTGTCTTTCTTTCTTTTTATCTTTCTTTCTTTCTTTCTTTCTTTCTCTCTGTCCTCCAGTTAATTTCTCTCTGTCTCTCTCTCTTTCCGGTGACCGTTTCTCTCATCTCTGATTATCTTTCTCTCTCTCTCTGCCTTTTTCTTTCTCTCGACTTTTCGCTCTTTTTTCTCATTGTCTCCTTTCTCTGACTTTCTCAGCCTCTCTCTCCTCCTGTATCCCCCTCTCTCTCTTTCTCTCTCTTTCACTGTCTCTCTGCCTGTCCCTCTTTCTTTTTCTCTCTTTCTCCCTCCCCCTCTTTCGCTTTCTCTCGTTTCCCCGGAATTTTTCTCTCTGCCTGTCACCTTCTTTTTCTCTCTTTTGCTCCCTCGGCCTGTCTTTCTTGTCTTCTGACATTCTCGCTCAGTTTGTCTCTCTCGTTCTTTTTCTCTCTGTCTCCCTCTCTCTCAGCTTTTCTTTCGCGTTCACTCTTTCAGTCTCATTGACTTTCTCTCTCTGCCTGTTGCCTTTTTTCTCCGTTTCTCTCCGCTCGTCTTTCTCTCTCCTCTGACATTTTGTCTCAGCCTGTCTCCCTCTCGCTCTCTCAAAATAACTACTTTTGCACTCGTCGTGGCCAACTGCTCCATGCGTTTTGGCCCCGCCCCTTCGTAGAGTCCCTTCTGTTTTGTGACGCCGTGTGGCATTAACTCGCAGCTTTTTTTTGCCATTTTTCGTTGTTTTTCTTTTCAGTTTTTCTTTTGATGTGCTTGTGTTTTCCTCTCAGTTGGGGCTTTGTTTTATTCCTGTCCTGTTGCATGTTTGCTTTTATTCGGTTCGTTGTGATACATGTTATATTTGCATTTTTGCAGCGTTTGTTTTCCTCAGTTCGGCCCGTCGCCGTGCGTTTGCCCCCGTCGGCCACCGTACAAACGAGATGCTGCGTACGCTCCCTACTCTGGGAATTCAGCAGCAGCGAAGAAGAAGAAGAGGAGGAGGCGGAGGCGGAGGATAGGCACCTCAAATGGGACTATTAATAGAGCCTCCACTCTCTTAACTCGGAATCTATATTATTATGCGCTTGAAAAATGAGATCAACTATATGGGTCAGAGGGATTTCTCTGAGTGAAAAGAGGGGAGAAAAAAAGTCGGACTACAAGAAACTGGGCTGCTTGCTGACAACAGATCTGAAGGAATGGAGCAAGTTACATGAAAATTATTTGGGCAGAGCTTTAATTAACGGAGGCGCTTTTAACTGATTGAAAGCCAGCCCGTGTCCACGTCGAGACTGCCGAGCGGACGGCAGGGCCTCATTATTTCGCCCGCTCCTTGATTGTCTAAATAGGCTTCATCGTATAAATAAAAGCAAGTGACTGCAAATGTTCAAAGGGAACATTTATTTGGGAACGTGGAGAATGATCAAAGCCGGTCGTTTCTGGTAACCTCGGCGGCCCGCGAGGGCCCGATACGCGGGGACTTCAATCCTTCCGCATTGGGTTTCATTTTTAACTCCGACAAGCAAACAGACACTCCGCCATCTACGCGCGTCTCTCGGGAGAGCGCCACGCAAACGGATTAACCTCCTCGCCGCTCGGGCCGCTCGCAAATGACTGCCGTTATTAGCGCTTAGGATCAAATGCGATGTAATTACACAACATGAGATACACCTGCACAATCTAATGAGATCTTAACGCGGAGCCCCATTCAAAACGGAAGCCTTAAAAAGACCCTTCCCACTTTTGATGGGGTATCCGTTCAACCGATCCATCTTTTCTTGAATGTACTGTAATGACAGTAGCAGTGTTGCAAATATGTTAGTCCGGAATAACTACAGTATTTTCCGCACTGTAAGGCGCACCAGATTATAAGGCGCGCATTCAGTGGATAAAACTCTTTTCAAATATGGCGGAGGTCCCCCACCGCCAGTCCGCGGCCTGGTACCGGTTCTCGGATCATCTGGTACCGGGCCGCATCAACTATTTCCCTTTGGTGTATTATCCGAGTCTCAAAGCTATTTTATTTTGAAAAACCTTCCGTTTTTAAAACTGGATGGACTCTCCTGGATTCGTTTCACTCACAAATATATTTAAATGACGGCTTTGGGAAGGGGGAAGAGGCCCAGTCAAGAGACAGGTGACGAGCCTACAACAAGAAAACGTTGACATAGCGATTATTTTCTTTTTTTCCATCCCCCAAAAATGAAAAACGCCTGTTTATGCGCTGTATAAGGTGCACCGTCACCTTTTGAGAAAACTGAAAGCTTTCAGTTGCGCCTTATAGTGTGGAAATTAGGGTTTTACAGCCAAGCAATGGCACCCCCTGCTAGTGTGAGAACTAAGTGGTGGTGCCATGTTCAACCTTGATAAATCGTCAGCATCTGGGTGAAATTTCAGCTCCCTAGCGTCTTCTTTCAACGCCTCCCCTTTGCTGCGGACCGCCTTTGGTGTCAAGATCAAAAGACTGGGCAAAAATGCCGCGCAAGGGTTTAACAAGCTAAAGAACATAGCCCATTAGCATATCTTCAATAAGGGGTCAAGCTAGCCCGCCGACGGGCCGCCCGGTCCAGCGCTTCCTCCAAAAGCCGTCAGCCGGGCTCCCCAAAGCGGCGCTAGTCGCTAATTACTCTCCCGCGCACCCCCCCGGCGCTCCCTTTCGCCGTGGGCTAGCGCTCAAACCGTTTGCGTCAATACTTCTTGAAGTTAAAGACGCAGCGGTCCGCCGGGCTCCTGGCTAACAATGACGATAGGTGAGCGTGAATTTCTCCCCATTAAAGTGTCTTTGTGCTAGCGCCGCGCTCTTTAGGGACAACAGCACATTTGTCCTCTTCATTAATGTCACTTCCCTAAAGCAACACATCATGGCGGCGTAAAGCTCGGTCAAACTGTAATTGAAAGGGCCCAAGGGGAATTCCGGAGGTTTTGTACCATGGGAACCCAAGGGGGCGGCGGAGGGGGAGGGGCGGGGCGCTCCACATCCATCAACGTTGAGTCGGACCCTCGGGGGGTCCCTAGGAAATAACACATGGAGAATCGTGTCAGGTACGGCCCGATCTGCCCGGCGACTCTGATTGGAACACGCTCGGCCAATGGCGCCACTTCAAGAGGGGCCGCCGTCACAAACGCCGCGCGTCCTTCAGATGTGGACTTCACAGGCCCCATTACACGGCCGCCTCGCCATGCATACTGCAACAGATAAAATTAAACACTCGCCATTACGCCCGCACTTTGAAACCTCCTGGATCATCATCAGAACTTTCCTTTTTTTTTTTATTTCCGAGTCGAACCTCAAACGGGAGAGATTCCGTAACGTGTGCAAAAAAGTACCCGGCGACTCAATCCTGGCTTAATAAAACGGGATGGTTGTGAGAAAGCAAAGACAACAGGCAAACGTCTGCTTTTTTTTTTTTTTTTGTGTCAAATCTGAAGCGGCGGCGTGCTCTTTAGGTGTGACGATCAAAGCGCCCCGACATCCTCCGACGAATGCTTCGGAAAAGAAAACTGTGAAACGGGAATAATCAAGCGGCGGCATTCAATCGTAAACGATGATTTCGGAACGATACCTCAGAATTATTGAGAGGGAAGCTCTTGCTGGTACTCACGCACAAGAAAAAAAACTCAATTTTACTATTTTTCCTAATAAATAATCCTGGGTTAGTAAATGTATTCATCATTTTCGGTTAATTGAACACCCCCCCCCCCAAAAAAAAAAACATTTAACTCAACTTTTCAGGTTATTTATTCAGCTTATTGATTTGAACTAATGAATACAAAGTTAGGTTTATTAAATAACCCGTACGTAACCCAATTTGGGTTGGCCCAATCTTGAGGGTTAAATGGTCAACTCTTAAAGTTAGGTCAAATGAATAACCCAAAATTATTTATGTAGGGCAAAAATGTTGGGTTAGCTAAACAAAGCTAACATGTTTGTTCAAAACTATCTTTGTTTTGGGGTTAAAATAATAACCCAAAAAGTTTCATCAGTGTCTTTTGGACCCACTTTGGGGGATTTTGGACTGAAGTGTTTTTCGAGTGGGACTGGTTCATGATTCAGGAGATTCGGCGAGCTCACAGGAGCGCATGAGGGCGCGTTTGGCGGCAAGCGCGCGGATGCGCATGCGCCTCGTGGCCCGGCGTCAAAAAGCGGCTGAAGTCGGGCGAGGCGCCGATGATGATGAAGGAGGGGAAGAAAGGCAAAGAAAAAGGGCATCTTTTTAAGAAGCATCCACAGGGGCAAACCGCAACGCTTCAAACAGACAAACATGCATTAGATATGAGGAGGGCGGGGCCTTGGCCTGCCTGCCCACCTCTCATTGGCTGTTGGCTTTTGCCAGAAGATGGTAACACCGTTTTTTTTTTTTTTTCGTTTTTTTTTGGGTGGGGAGGGGGCTTGCAGGCTTCCAGGCGCGTGCTGGGATTTTGTCATTTCAGTGGAAAATT
This sequence comes from Hippichthys cyanospilos, assembly GCF_059441005.1. NCBI lineage: Eukaryota > Metazoa > Chordata > Actinopteri > Syngnathiformes > Syngnathidae > Hippichthys > Hippichthys cyanospilos. Next base: position 1,452,565 of record NC_142381.1, read on the forward strand.
GACGGGCGTGTAAACTCCGTCCCAGCTGCTTGGCTTTCCCGTCTCACCTAAATATGTCACAAGAAACCATGGCAGGTATCTCTCTTCTCTTACTGGGCTGGAGAATGTAAATGAGAAGATTTGGCTGCCGGTGACACGGCAACATGAAGCCAAAGTGACGCGCGCTCAACGTGGAGCCGCGTGCTCTTGAACGGAACATCTTGAGCCAATTATCCAGAGAAAGAAGAGGACGCGTAAAAGCCTCATCTTATCGGTTTGTGTCATCGTGATGTCATTTGGGGCCAATCAAACTGGGGTCCGTTCCAGCCGCTAATCCCAAACAGGACGTGGGGAAAAAAAAGAATATCGGTTGAAAATCAATCAAACCGTGCTTGTCGCGATAACAAAACTGACCTGCGAGGGGCAGCGTGGTGCAACAGTATGCTTGAAAATACACAGGAGGAGTAACGGAAGAAGCTAGGCTAATTGTTAGCTTATCTGATCATTCCGTTGCCCTTACAAACTTTGCAAACGCACCCAAACCCACGTGAATGCTTCACAACTTCTCGAGACGACCGGAATTGCCCAAATAAAAGCTGCACTTTTTTTATTGAAACAGTAACGCAACAATAAGATTCGCATTAAACTGAGTTTCGACGCACAGATATGCATTTTTATATCACCCGAAACCTTACTTACAATAAGTACCATAAACAGGCGGATGCCAGTTAGCCGTTAGCAGCCCGATACTGTCGCAGCTAACAGCAGTTCGTATTAGCTGAGGCTGTTATGGCATTATTTTGAAAAAAAGAAGCAAGCGGACTGAACCAACGCCCGAGTCGATCCTTGTTCACAAACAGGAATATTACTAAAACGAGCAGATTATGTAAACGATATGGTGTGTACTCTTAACTCCCAACACATATATAACTTATATTGTAGAAATTCAGCACGTGAAACGCTCCTTGACTGAGGTCGTTAGTATGTGTCTGAAAACGTAAAATGTCTTTTCATTTAACTTTTGTTGTCTTTGTTTTTTGTTTATTATATTGTTTGGTTTCTCAAGTATTTTTACATTTTTAAAAAGTGAAATTCGATCGGCTAAAGGGACAAGTCCATTGACCAGATATAGCCGAGTTGTACACGTAGCTAGAGAAACTTTGCTAGCTTTGCTGATTGTGGGATCGGACTGTACCTAATATAATGGCCAGTGGGGGGGTCGCTCGAGCGCTTTCCTTGAGCGATTGGTTCAGGCACCAAGCAGATTACCTTCGCCAAAATAAGCCGACATGAGCTCCACCAACGTCGTTCTTTTATTCCGTTCTGTCATCCTTTTAGGGATGAATAACATGGTCGTAATTATTTTCCGGCGGACTTTTTCCGACGCATCTTTGAGAAGGTCTCGAAACGTACACGGAAAACGGATGAGAACGGCGGGGCTTCATACCTCCGACGGAATTAGCACGACTTCAAGTGTAGCTCCCCGATCGGGCTCCAAGCGAGCCCCGAAAACCCCCGAGACGCCGCCCGGCGTACGTTACGCAAGATGTCACGCGCCGTTATGATGATGCAGAAAATCCAAAGAGCCCCAGCGGCTCCCCTCCCGACGCACAGCTGGGGCTCAAAGGCGCCGCGGCAAACCAAACGGCTTTATTTACGCCGGCTTGACGTAAAGCCCAAAATGGCTGCCTGTTGCCGGGCAGCGTGCGCTCGCGCCCGCGCAAAGATGGCGGGGCCCCGAGCCCGCGTCGCGCCTGTTGGGGAGATGGGCGTGGCCACTCTGCTGAATCGACTTGAGCCGACCAAACCTTCCGCGCCTTCGTCGAAACTTACAGGCGCCGTCGTGACGATGTCATATCCCAAACAGCGCCTATATTGTGGTTTTTTCGTGATGAATATCACATAAGACTGTCAAGCGCCATTTTTTGCTTTGAAAGACCTCAAAGTTTGCTTACGGAAGGGGTTCGAAACTTTTCTCGATCGCGTGCCACCTTGTGAAATATTCTTTTTCAGCCGAGTAGTCCCCCGATATAAATGTTTCCAAATTTTTATATATCAATCGCACCAAAATCAAGCAAACAGTTTTATATTGTTTATATCATACAATGTATGTATATATGTATGTGTGTGTGTATATAGATAGATAGCTAGATAGCTAGCTAGCTAGCTAGCTAGCTAGATAGATAAACAGCTAGATTGATGATGGCTAGCTAGCGAACTAGCTAGCGAACTAGCTAGCGAACTAACTAACTAACTAGTAGATAGATAGATAGATAGATAGATAGATAGATAGATAGATAGATAGATAGATAGATAGATAGATAGATAGATAGATAGATAGATAAATAAACAGCTAGATTGATGATGGCTAGCTAGCGAACTAGCTAGCGAACTAGCTAGCGAACTAACTAACTAACTAGTAGATAGATAGATAGATAGATAGATAGATAGATAGATAATGGCTAGCGAACTAGCTAGCAAACTAACTAACTAGATAGATAGATAGATAGATAGATAGATAGATAGATAGATAGATAGATAGATAGATAGATAGATAGATAGATAGATAGATAGATAGATAGATAGATAGATAGATAATGGCTAGCGAACTAGCTAGCAAACTAACTAACTAACTAACTAACTAGATAGATAGATAGATAGATAGATAGATAGATAGATAGATAGATAGATAGATAGATAGATAGATAGATAGATAGATAGATAGATAGATAGATAGATAGATAGATAGATAGATAGATATTTCAATGAACGCAATAAGGAAAATGAATTCATAAACAGTCACTGAAACGCTTGCTTGGACATGTCACAGTAGGCAGAGGCTTGAAAGATATATTTAAACGGGACACTTTTGACCTGTCCTCCTTTTGATGCGCAAACATATAATGACACACTCCTCCAAGTGTTTCATGGTGTAAAAAAAAAAAAAAATGCTGACATACAGCAGGTACAAAGTTGGACTGCTGGCAGTTGACCTCATTCATCAAATGTGTGGCCTGTGCCACCACTACACACACACACACACACACACACACACCCCTCAAAATGTCACATCAGCTCAACCAATTGGTTGCCTGTTTCTGGTCACATACTCATTTTTATTTAACCTATGAATCTTCTTTGGGAAAAATATATATATATAATTAAAATTATATTAATATGTACTGCACATGTGTTTTTCCCTTTTTTATCAATTTTTCCCACCACTAAAATCAAACATTGAAACAAGCCAGATTTGTTTTTAGTGCCCTTTCATTTCCATTAAAGACAATCTGACTTTGTATTTCAATAACCTGTGTCATCTCGTGACGGATTTCTATACTGTGGGAGTGACAAAACAATTTCATTGACTTTTAAGCGAAGCGGAAGTTGGCGTTATTTGAAGTTTGAACATTTGAAAGTCATTTTATTCTAAATAAGGCAGAGTCAAAGCCAGGAGCTCAAAGTGTGTTTGTGTGTGGGTGAACTTCGCAAATGATCAATTGAAAACACAATCTGACAACTAGATGACATTTTTTTTAAGCATGAGCGTGTGCGCATTTAATGAACCGTCGCGAATCAACAATACGCACGTGGCGATGACGTCACCGCACTTCAGCTTCCAAACTCTCCTGCGCGGCTAATTAAAAAGAAAATCGTCAGATTTTTTTTTTTGTTATTTTTACTTAATAGCAAGCATCCGGTGGTGTGTGTGTGTGTGTGTTGGGGGGGTAATGAAGTTGACCACAACTGCGCAACTGATCAAAGAGAATATATAGTCACTTTAATAAAATATAGAATACATAGTTAATTATACAAGAGGCGTACATGTACAGTAGAATACAGTAAAAATGAATGCTTAATTAAGGCGCCTTTTATGCGCACGTTGCACACAGATGTGGAAATGGACGTTTAACACAAACACCACCACACGCGTGTGCGGAATGCACAAGATACAAAACTACTGAGCCTCGCACTATTACAATGCTCGAGGCCTGTAAATGCTCTTGTTAAAAAAAAAAAAAATCATTTCTCACACAGAGCAATGCACAATGTTTCTGGGTTTACATTCAGAGAAGGAGGTTGCAGGATTATTTTTACAAAACAAAATAAATTTAAAAAAAAGCCACAAATAGACATGTGCGAATGTTAAAAAAAAAAAACAACAACACTGTGGGAGTGGCCTCAAAGAAAACAAAAAAAAAATGAGAGTGGGGTGGAGGGGGGTTATGATAACACGGTTCACAACTTGGCACAACATATGCAACACGACAAACACAAAACGGTACACGTAGTGCTCGAAAACACACACACACACACACTCATACTTACTTCCTGGACGTATCAATAGGTACACCTGCACACTACGCCACAAATCCAAGGTAAAAAATGCTGTTGCAAAAAAATTAAAATACATTTCCATTCTGCTTTGCACTTGTGATTCTTAAACACATTATTGGTGACTGTATAGCACCCCGATTATGAATCATATAGCGCCACTGAATGCTTGGGAGCAGCGGTTTCAAAAGTGCGGCGCTAGTGTCACAAGTGGTCCCCTTGTCCCCGTAAAGGGACACTAAAGACAAGTTTGACTTCATGAGACAAATGTACGGAATTTCAAGAGACAAATGTACGGAACATAAACCCGTTTGCACTTTTTCTGTACTGTTTAGTTCAGGGGTGTCAAAAATATGGCCCGGGGGCCCATTCTGGCCCGCAAACGGTTTAATCGGGCCCGTGAGATGAACTTTTTTTCAGTAAATGAAAAACCTAAAATCACCTAACCTCAAACAATATAGCAAGTTTTTAGCGCTGAGAATGGAGGTTGATTTGATCATTTTGCAACATATTTCTCAGACTTTGGATTTGGTACCGCTGTTGTTTTGTTTAGGATTGTCAAACTTATTTTAGCTTGTAGGCCACATGGAGGAAAATCTATTCCCAAATGGGCCGGATGAATAAAATCCTGGTATATATGTCACTGTATATATTTATATAACTTTAGTGCAAGCACAACATTACCACTAATCATAAAGGATTATTATTCATCATAAAAAATCTAGTTTTTTCAATACTTGGAAAAACTTGAACGAAAACACTCTACTTTACAAAATCAGCTCACAGGTCGGAATAAACCTGTTGGAGGGCCTGAGCCGTATGTTTGACACCACTTGATATTAGTATTAATCATAAAACATTTCAAGTTTCTCATTTATTGAAAAAACTCCAACTCATTTTCATATACTATACAAAATCATCTCACTGGCCGGAATGAACCCGTTCGTGGGCCAGAACTGCCCCGTGAGCCGTATGTGTGACAGATATAGTGGTAATAATCATAAAACATTTCAGGTTTTTCAATTATTGAAAAACTTCAGCTCATCTTCATACTTTACCAAATCACCTCGCTGGCCGGATTAAACCCGTTCGTGGGCCATAACCGGCCCGCGAGCCATACGTTTGACAGAGATTATTTGTAATTTTTTTTGCCCTTGGTGCAGGTGTACCTAACGAAACGGCCCAGCGGTAGGTGACGTTCAGGAGTCGACTCCGGTGTGACACGTGTACCAGCCGTTGACGAAGCTTTTGTGCGAGTGCGGCGGGGCGGGCGGGAACGTCCTGCACTGGGGGCGGTCGTGGCGCTGGAAAGCGCGGTACCGGTCGCGCCTCTGCAGCAGGAGCGCGTCGAGCAAGGGCTGCGACCTGTTGTCCCAGCCGTGGGGGACACGTGACCCGGGGCTCTCCGGACTCCCCGGGGACAAGGAGGTCAGGTCCCGGGCCGGGCCGAGCGCGAGCTGGGGCTGGGGCGGGGGCGGGGGCGGGGGGGCCTCCTTGGCGCCGTGCAGCTTCATGTGCTTGCGCAGCGAGCTCGGGTGCGTGTAGCACTTGTCGCAGCCGAGCACTTTGCACGTGTACGGCTTGTCGCTCGAGTGCACGTGCGAGTGCTTCTTGCGGTCGCTGCTGTTGGCGAACCTGCGGTTGCAGCCCTGGAATTCGCATCTGAAGGGCTTTTCACCTGGAGGGGGGCAGGGGGGTGTCGGGGTTAGGCTCGCGCCAACATTATATCGGCCTGCACGACGCCAGGAAAAAAAAAACAAACATACCGTAGGCGAATCGGTGAATTATAGGGCGATATTTGACAAAGGGTTGAGAGAATTGTGTGCGCGTGGGAGCGCATACCTGCGATAAAGACAGGTGTGTCGCAATTAACCCAATTAGGGGTCGAAAAACCACCGACTAATATTTGAGTCGATTCGACCCAATCTTTGGAGTTTTCTTTGGGTTCTCCGGTACAAAACGATTTAGTTTCAGGGCTGTTATCTCCATCAAGTTGGGTCCGATTGACCCAAATATTGAGTCAGGAAAAACTCGTATTTTACGCACAGCTGTTTTTATGCACAAGCTATGAATAAATCATTATTGTTCATGCACAACTGACAGAAATAAAACTGGGATTTCATTTTTTGGGGCCTTAATATTGTTGGGTCAAATTGACACCCCCCAAAAAAATCTATCTATCTATCTATCTATCTATCTATCTATCTATCTATCTATCTATCTATCTATATAGATAGATAGATAGATAGTTCAATCAAAAAAATACATATATTTTTTATTTTGGTTTACAAAATATAGAAAATGTAAAAAAAAAAAAACATAAATACAGAATATATTACGTATATTGTTTTCTTAATCTATATGTTTTTGAAATCCAAATATTGGTTAAAAAAACGACTCAATATCCGGTCAAAGAAAAGCATAAGATTCCATTGGCAACTTATTGCACGTGCTTTATCGCGATGAAGATATTTTTGCGATATATTGTGCAGCCTTTTATGAAAGCATGACTGGTTGTATTATTGAGGCGTAGGAAGCTATTACTATTCTTTTTTTCATGTAAAATATGCACGCATACAGTAGCTGTTGTTATTCAGTCTACGAAAGCATAATTTGAGCATTAAAATCTTTGCTGGTGTGCCTAATATTGTGGCTGCTTGGTGCATCTTATCCTCACGTCACCTTTCGCTCATTCGCCGAACTACTTGAATATTTTGATTGTTATGATTTATATTTACTTCCAGCCTTGACACGTCCCCAGAAGATGCTCTCAACAAGTGATGGAGTGACTTTCACTTGCAAATGTAGGTCAAGTTGCTTTGCTGCGCTTGCCTCGCAGTTGCCAGGGAGAATTATTGCCATGTGTTTTTTTTTTTTTTTTTGTGGTCTTCCTTCCTTTCTTGCACTGCACTGCACACATGGGCCAGATAATCATAAATACATATTCGGTTTCATAGAGCCTTGTAAGTGAATGACTTTTATTGTCATCATAAAAAACCGAGACAGTGGATGTACTTTCCGCATATAAGACTCACAGCATGGGGCCGAGTCGTTAAGTCCTGCTTTCATTAGGCCAAACATTAACACTGCAAACAATGCCACGTATACTCACCTTACTAACTTCCTCGTCGTTGTTCATTATCATCAGCATCGGTCATTTTTATTACTACTAACATTAATGCAATTATTCTTGATTGCAGTGTAATTCACGCCAACGTCTACTAAGATTATTTGTGTTTTAAATCGTTTTTTTTTTTTAAGAAATTGAAAACGAGTAAAACGCTCTTCCTTCGTTACTGCACGTGTTTATGCGTAGTCGCACTAGTGTAAAATTAAATAACGTTTGTATATATATATATATATATATATATATATATATATATATATATATATATATATATATATATATATATATATATATACAGTTGATTTTCTGCAGTTCTTGTGTATTATAATGATGAACAGTGCTTTAAACAAACTGATAAAAAAGCTGTTTACAAAAAACACGGTGAACTGATATCGAACGAGGGTTGCAAATTAAACAACAAAATTAAACGAACATCGCGATGAATAAAAAAGAGACACTAAAGTGTAGAGTTTTTTTTTTTTTTTTCCAGGCCTCCATCCGCCTCCCGCTTGGCCACATTGGCGTGATGTGTTCCCCGCGGTGCGCACAGGAGGATGGGGATGGTCCCTGCATGGGAGGCGCACGCAGCACGCGCGTAACGGCCACGTCACCAGCTCTCCGGTGTCCCGACATTTATTTAATAATTTCACTTGAATGAAGTGGGAGCGGCCCCCGTGCGGTGCAGCCTATATATATACACAGCAGCATCACTCAAGTCCGCATCTGGCCTATACCGTGCGACAAGCGCATTTGCACATAGATTTCAGATTTTTTGGCGTTCTATTTTTACACCATATATGAATAATTCATGTGTACATTTACTGAATAACGGGATTCCTTTTTTTACTGTTAGAGAACAAGGAGATGCACTATATATATATATATATATATATATATATATATATATATATATATATATATATATATATATATATATATATATATATATATATATATATATATATATAAACAAAATTGGTATTGAGTTTCTTATTTTGTTTACTTTGACGGTTGTTAATCAATAAATATAAATATGTCTTGAATTTCATTCTTGATCCTAAAATTTGCATTATGTCTTTTGTTTATTTTACGGGCTGTTTAGTTCAATCAAAAAATACATTTGCGTTCTATTTCATTACACACACTCATATATATGTGTATATGTACATCCTGCGTGGTGTTGGCAAAGTGTGAGGTCACTAATAAAGCTTTATGATGCACGCAGGGCCATAAAAAGTGCGTGTAAAAGTTGTTGCCTCAGAGCGTCTAATGACTTAACGTCAAGGCATTAAAAAGCAAAGGAAAAAAGCGGCTGCGGACCAACCGAGAGCCATCTACAAAGCGGGTTCCCCAAAGGCGAACGAACCTGTGTGCGTCCTCTTGTGGATCTTGAGGTTCTCGGACCTGGCGAAGACCTTCTGGCATCCGCGGAAGGGGCAGGGGAAGGGTTTCTCTCCCGTGTGGACCCTGACGTGGTTGACCAGCTTGTACTTGGCTTTGAAGGGCTTGCCTTGGCGGGCGCACCTCTCCCAGCGGCACACGTGCTCGGCCTGCTCGCAGCCGACGTGCTCGGCGGTCACGTGGCTCACCAGCTCGTACATGCTGGCGAAGGTTCTGGAGCAGGGCGCCGCGGAGGTCCACATGCACGCCAGCTCGTTTCTCGCCCGGGCGCCGCACCTGCCGGATCCGGGCTGCGCCGAGGGCCGGTAGAAGCCCGGGACCGGGAGCCGGCCGCGGCCGAGGGGGTCCCCGGGTAGGCCCGGCACGACGGGGGCCTCGCGCTCGTCCCGGTAGCTGCAGGCGAAGAAGGCGTCGCGGAAGAAGCCGGGGCCGCCGAGCTGCTCGCCCCCGGACCTGGTCTCGGGGCAGACTTTTAAGCGAGTGCCGGTGGGGAGTCCGGGCTGGTCCCCGGCTGCCAAAGGCGGCGGCGGCGGTGGCGGCGGCGGTATCGGCATCTGCATCGGCTGGCCGCACGCGCTCGACCGCAGGCTGGTCATGCTTGGGTGCAAAGTTTGCATGCGGCCGCTTGGGGATGATGACTTTTCGAGTTTTTTCTTGTTGTTTTTAATTAACCAACCAAGGCGGGAGATTACCTTTCCAAATGTTTATCATCTGCACGTGAAATTACTGGACGTGAACTTCGCTGCAGCACAAGTTGCCGGCAGTCCCATCCCGCCTCACTTTTTCTTTTTGCCCTCTTGATTTGTGGCAATAACCGTGGTAGTAAAAAAAAAAAAAAAAAGAAAAAAAAAAGTGCCCCCGCAAACAGGCCGCGGCGCAAAATATAAAAGCACAGCAGGCGCAGCGGCTTTTTCAAATGGGAGCTTTGGGATTGGCTGGAATGCGCCGTGATTGACAGCCGCTGGGGTCTGTTTTAAGGAGGGAGGGGTGGAAAAAAAAAGGGTGGGGGGCTCTCGCTGCACGACACCCTTTTCAAATGGAGCAAGAGAAAACGCTTTGAAAAGTGCCAGCAATACTCCCAAATATTGCTCGGGGCGCTTTTCTTGGCCCACCAAGACAAACCCAACCACCGAAGAAATGAAACCTGCAAAGTCCGATGATTGAAGATGACTGCGGCAAAATACAACACCGTCGCACTGCCCACAGTCTCGCTGACTTTTTCATGTACGCGCATAAATAAATAAAGATAAATCAACGAATAAAATACAAAAGAAGTAAAAGACCCTTTAAAATAAATCAATCAATCCAAAATTGAAATCAAAAGAGAACCCGAGGTAGCGTCATATTTTTCAAAGATGAAAAATTGCGCAAATATCAGCAATATTGCCCCCCCCCCCCCCCCAAATGAAAACATCTTTCCGTAATGCAACACGTGCACGCGCAACGATTGGACTCATTAATAAGCATGAAAGGTGCCACTTGCTTCTTGCAGCCGCTCGCTTATTTCAAAATGCAAATGAGCTCACGTGACGAATTAACTTTGCAACTAGTTCACCGGCACCGGTGTTGCATAAAAATATGAACGTTTGGGTGGGGCAAACGATACACACCGAGCCTCCGCGATGACGTCAGCAGCAGAGGTTTCCTCGACAGTGACAAAGCGAAAGGCACAAAAATGGAGCGCAAGTGATTGGGATTGGACCGCCGGTTTTGGTTAACCTTTGACCCCGTGTATTTCCGAAATGGACTGAAGGTTGAAGGCCATTAAAGGGCGATAAAGCTAAAGCTTTCAATGGCCATTCTTTTTGAGTTTGCCACTAAAGAAATAAATAAACACTCCTCACCTTTTGGCCAAGAATCAAGAAAGAATAACCTGACATTTATTTTTTATTTTTTTCCATTGCAAGGGTAGTCCTTTCAATATAGGACAAAAAAAATCAGGACTATGACGCCAAATATCTTCATATCCTTCATAATATTTAATTATATTTCTTTCTGGGCAATTTTGATAGCAGATTTAATTGATAATACAGCAATAAATGAAACAAATCTACAACATTTATATTTTAATTTTTACGTATATAATTAAATGAAAACAAAACCACTCTTGGACTAATATGGATGTATTTTCATACCCTGCCAGGCAAACGCAATATTTGAACGCCATTTAATTCATTAATGAGGTAGTTTGTTAAATAGCCTTGTGAGGCCACTTTTGTTTTTTAAATCAACGATTAAAAAAAACACAGAAAACTGAATGAGAAATTGTGGTCTAAACATGTCCATTTCTTTTTTTATAACACCTTCACGACCGGCCACGCCAAATGCTCTCATGGGCCATATATGGCCCACGGGTCGCAGGTTCAACACCAATGTGTGAAAGGAACAAAGTATCAGACAAAATGTGCCCATTTTCTTGACGAGAAATCACTTTCCACGATTTGGCCTTGACTTGCGTGTGTTTCTCCAAGACAGATTATTATTGGGTGTCCATGCATGTAAGTATTCCTCTATGTGTGTGTGTGTGCGTGTGTGTGTGTGTGTGTGCGTGTGCGTGTGTGTGTGTGTGTGTGAATGTCTCCACTTGCAGACAGATGCCTCTATAAATCAAGCGAGAAGCTAGCTGACTAAATCCACGAGCTATAAATCAGTGATTCTTCCACTTTTTACACTTAAAAAAAAAAAAAAACTATAGCTCTCGGTAGCTTAGCGTCACAAAAAAAAAACTCTCACTGTAGTGTATGTAGTGTTGATTTAAAAAAAATGAGAGCTTATGGAAAGTTTACATCATAAACCAGCACTTGAATACAGTTAGCATATTAGCAGAGTGGTTTTCTATTGTGGGGGTTCATTCACTTGGGAGGGTACATGAGATTTTAGCTAATCTAATCCAACGCTGTACTTCTTGATGCCATGACAGGGAAAAGGATCATTTTCTTTTCAAATTAAGAACAAATTAAAGGGACAATGTGCGGGCCGTTTTTCATTTAAAATGAATAAATTAAATGATTACAAATGTCAAAAATGTGCAAATAAATGTGTTCTTAAGGGCCAGCAGTATGTTTTAAAAATAATGGTTTGTCGAGTTATGAAATGATATTACACGGAAGGTGGCACTCCTCCGGAGGCCGCCATGTGTGTTATCGCTCCGGACAAATGGTAAATGCAGCACCTCCTGCTGTCCGTAATGAAAAACCGTCTCAATCTTACGCAGTGTCCCTTTAAGGAGGAAAAATCTATTCCCAAGTGGGCCGGACCAATAAAATAATGCTATATATTTGTATAACTTTAGTACATAAATAGCACAAGCACAACATCACCAATAATCATAAAAACATTAACATTTTTATGAACTCATTCACTGCCAATGACGGCTATAGGCGTTAAAGATTCTTTTTAGCTTGGCTGGGAAGAAATGAGTTGATTCTTTAAAGTCACTATAAACTGCTGGCATTAATGAAAATAAAAATGCACTACTTGAGCTAACCTATCATTTTGGGAACAACACTGAACTCATCCACTGCCAGTGACGGCTGTGGACGTCAAAGATTTCTTTTGACGTCGTTGGCAGCGAATGAGTTATTCAATTAAACATTTCAAGTTTTTCATGCATTAATAAAACTTCATCTTATTTTTTATATACTTTACAAAATCATCTCACAGGCTGAATTTGCGGGCCAGAACCGGCCCGCGGCTCTTATGTTTGACACCCCTGACTTAGAGAGCCCAATCAAAAAGCAGTCCCTAGATTAAATGAATCAAACAGTACATTTTCTTTTTGATCCAACCCAAAATGTTTTGCACTGGTTAGGTGGTATAAATTAAGGCTGCATTTTATGATTTTGAAACAATCCATTCACCTGTCAATGAGTATTTGGAACAATCCGATAAATATTTTTTTATTTCCGGTCCATGGCATCTGACATCAAATTCTTAGAGCTGTAAAATGTTATCAATTGGTTGACAAGTAATCCATTAGTAAAGTAATAAACAACAATTTCAATCATTGATAAAGGTGTTGATTAACTTAAAAAGGTCCCAAAATTTTAATTTCAGCCTCTGAGCAGTAATTATTGTTTGATTTCTGTAGTCGTTGATGAATGCAGACAGTTTGTGTGTGGCGCTTCATCAAAATAAGACGTTTGCAAACATCTGCTTTTACTTTGGAAAATGATGAGCGAAGCAGGAAGCCATTGCGGTTTCAAAAAGTTGGCTGAGTACAAAATCAATTCTTCCTGAACTAATTGTCTTGTAGTTGTTATTTTTTTGGTTGAAACCACAGGTGTCAAACTCAAGGCCCGGGGGCCAGATCCGGCCCAGTATATCGTTTTATGCGGCCCTCGAAATGCTGATTTGACTTCCAGTCTCTGGCTGAAATATCAAACTTTGACACATTTTCTTGAGGAAAAAACAACCTTTTTGTGTGTTGTTGTTTTTTTTAATTTTTATTGGCCTCGTGTGTGACAAACACACTTAGAATTTTTGGGCCTTCACAGTCAATGCGGGCCCAAGGGTTCTAAGACTTTTGGCAGTCAGGGACCCCTTTTTGGAAATCAAATTTTCCAAGAACCCCCATTACAAACGCTTGCGGAAACATATTCAACGACAACAATCAAATGTGTTACTTTTCGGCCATATTGAAGTTTACAAAATCAAAATTTCAAATTGCACGCCCCTTCTTAAGAAACGGGGTCCATTTCCCGATTAAATAAAGTGATGACACTCGTGGCCAGCACTCTTCTTGATTTTAAGATAACTGTAGTAATTAAGTGTGGCCATTTGATGGGAGTGTTGCTCTCGACAGTGTAACCCAAATGATTTCACGGACCCCTGCAGTCAGGCCGCAGACCACCGGGGGGCCGCGGACCCTACTTTGAGAAACGCTGCTCCGAACAATACTAATAAATAAATATGGAATAATCTTTGAAAAATAATCAAAACAATCCATCCTACAAATATTCGATGGTAACAGCTGTAAAAAAAAAAAAAAAATCGCCCAAAATCTTGATCAAGTTTTGCAAAGTGAAGTTTGCAAATGTCCGATTTGGATAAACAAAGAGATGATGGGAAATATTTACGATTCAGACAATTTCAAGGTGAGCCACGATTCTACATGAGGGAGCACCGAAATATTTGTTGATTATTTATCCGACGGATGCTTGCACCTCTGAATAAACGCTTTTTGAAGCACAGAACCTCAAAGCGAAATACAACTGAACTGCAATTGGCACATCCGAAGCCCACACGCCACACTTTGACCAGCCCTTGACTTCATCCAAGGTAAACACAAGTCAAGAAGACGACAGCTGCGCTCACGTGCTAGCGCGACTCCCGCCGCGCGTGCTAGCGCATCACCGCGTCCTCGGCGAGAAAAACGTCCACCTCCCTTCCTAAAAATGAGATGAACATACAAACAGACTAAATGACAAGCTATGACGTTTAAAAAAAACAAAACAAAGATGAGTTTGACCAAAATATTAGCAGCCTCCGGCGGGAACAAAGAGACGGGAAGACAGGATGCTAATGTTGCATGCTAGTTACGCTACAGCACATTCAAGTCAGCCAAAATGGCTTCATCATTTCTGTCAGGGTATTGATGCAAATCCGCCGTCCAAATATGAGTGGGAACACAGCCTGGGACTGAGTGGGATTAGCAAGCACGAGAAGAAGAAAACACGCAGACGTTCAAGCTGACAATGCAAGCGACGGAACATTGCATTTGTTCAGCACTACTATACGCAATGCGTCTGCAACCGCACAAATATCGACAGCGTCATGCGCTTTTGCGCCTGGAATCCTCCTACCCAATACGACAGAATTACAAACACTGCCATGATCGTCTGATGATGGAAGTAAAATTCACACATTATATATATATATATATATATATATATATATATATATATATATATATATATATATATATATATATATATATATATATGTGAGAGTAAGTTCAATTATTTCAATGATTTCTCTTTCCAACTCCAAGATTAGCCAAATTAGCTATTAGACATATGGCGTGTGTGTGTGTGCGCGATATTCAAGCGACTTACGCACAAGCTATTATTTGCTATTTTTTGGTTGAGCTATGAATTTTATGGTTGTGTCAGACCTGTTTCCAAATCAGTCTAGATAGTCGTTTGGACATTTGGAACGCTTATCTAGATTTGAATACATGAAAATGAATAAACGGAACATTTAAATTCATGTTTGTTGGGTTTATTATTTCTGATAAAACTCATTAACAACATAGTTGCCTAGTATGACTGGGGAAAAAGAAAAAAAAAAGTTTTGGCTCACATTGTCCAACCCTAATATGAAGGTATACGTATATATCAGGAGCTGCGCAATTTTCATGTGTTTTTCTCTAATTTTGACCAATTAGAAGCAACCTTAAATCCATCCTATAGGACAACATTATATGTATGTTTGTGTATATATATATATATATATATATATATATATATATATATATATATATATATATATATATATATATGGATTTTTTTTTTATAACACAATGCTAGTACTGTATCTAAAATTTTCATTGTGATACTCAAAAAAGTTATGCACAAACTACCGTATGGATAGCTATTTTTTTATTATTTCTTTATTTTTATTTGTGAAGCTGTGAATGTTAAGTTTGTGTCAAGACTGATTTTAAAAAAAAATAGTTTGGACATTTTTGCACAGCATCCAGATTTGAATACTCGAAACCTTTAAGAGGTTTGTTGTGTTTATTATTTACTGTTGAAACTCATCAACAACATCACAGCCTAGTATGACTGCAATACTACATATTGACCAACCCTAATATGTAGGTATTTCTATATATTAGGGAGTTTTCATAGACCTTTTCTCTAATTTTGGTCAATTAGATGCAAACAGATGCAAACATGCAAACATATATACAAACATATATATACTGTATATATATATATATATATATATATATATATATATATATATATATATATATATATATATATATATATATATATATATAAGGTTCAAATTATTATAATTACATAGCAAAGAACACATTGGGTGTGTGTAATTTGTCACCTGGTACAAAAAAAATCCATTCACAGATGCTAGAAATGTCATTTATGGCCATTAATATCAAAACCAATATTCAACGCCCTTCTCTCATATTGCGTGTTTGTTAACTACCGTTAACTACAAATTCTGAACATGTTGCACAGCAAACCATTGATTGAATTCAACTCTGCCCACAGTCCAGCGACGTCAAACATTTAGCCACCATTCTAAACGAATATTTTTAACAAATTCTGCCGAGCAAGAAGAATGCTGCAAAGCATTCGTGTCTCAAACGAACGCACTAAATAAAATCAAATGTGGCTTTACCATTGAATTCCAGCCTGCACGGACGGATAGGTGGATGCCCTCTCACGTGATGTGTGCGTTGGATAATTGGAGCGCTGCAATATTGTCGTCGTTTGGCATGGCGCGCATGCTCCGTGGCAGGCAGATTAGAGATGGAACCAATGAGGCACCCCCACGAACCGCCGGGCCCGGCCCGGCCCGGCCCGGCCCGGCCCGGCCCGGCCCGGTACGGCCGGGCAATGAGGTAATCCCCAGCCAAGATAACTAAATAATCAAATTACACACATGCTAAGAACGTTATATAATATTACACACCATTTTAATTAGTGCGCCTGTGCACGGAGAAATTATGCTAGAGTCTTTTAGCCAATGGAAATGAATTAGAATGTTAAGGGAAAATATTAAATATATATATATATATATATATATATATATATATATATATATATATATATATATATATATATATATATATATATATATATATATATATATATATAAATAATGTTGTGAAAAAGTTACATTTAAATTTAACAATGAGTCGTACTCGTCAGGAAGCCGTTACTCTCCTTCCAAAAGCCATTTCTTTTTTTCTGTTCATATTTCTTCTCCCTGGGAACAAGAAGCGAGCGTGGCCTGGCGTACGCGCACGCGCATAGGCAACAAGGCAATAAAATATGGAGGAGAGGAAAACTTAAACAGCTTGCTCGTCACTCGCGAGGGTTCAAAAAAGGTCGCCGTAAATTTCGCGCTGCCATCTCAACCGGCGCGCGTGTGTGACGTGCGCGTGCACGCGCGTCAGTGTGTGTGTAAGCGAGGGCTCTTTTTTTTTTTTGCGCCAACTTTTGCGCTAAAATTCTGCACGATGCCAACAATTGTAGCATACATACTGTAAGTGCCAACTTCTACAATATAACAGGCCCAAACAGGCGTAAAAATATCGTTAAATAAATAAATAAATGAGGCATGCGGCCCCGCCCCTCCAGGCTAAAGAACTACTGTACATCGATCACGCATGCTGCCTTCACTGCCGTGCCGAAAAGTCAGACAACTCACCTCTCCAGTGAGCTATGACTGGATGAATGGGGGGGTGCAGGAGAAAGTTGTGGAGAGTGGATGGATGCATGATGACGGGATGGGGGTACAAGGAGAAATGAAGGGGCTGATTTTGGAAGATTTTTGGGGGGAATGGTGGGGGGTGGGGGGTGCAGAGTAAGCCCCCTCGG
The DNA here is from genome assembly GCF_059441005.1 of Hippichthys cyanospilos. Taxonomy (NCBI): domain Eukaryota; kingdom Metazoa; phylum Chordata; class Actinopteri; order Syngnathiformes; family Syngnathidae; genus Hippichthys; species Hippichthys cyanospilos. Next base: position 1,469,983 of record NC_142381.1, read on the forward strand.
AAAAAAAAAAATAAAGAATGTGAGGAGCTCCTTCCTGGGACAGATTGAGGGGTGTGTATGGGGTATGGGAGGGGGGTGCGTTTGGGGTGGGGAATGGGGGGGGGGCATGTGAAAGGCTCGACCGGTTTAAAAAACGCCGCTTGAAGCACTCAACGCGTCTCTGAACTTGATCAGATTGTATGCGTCCTGCAGGGAGTCAGCAGTGCCCCCCACACACACACACTTTTTTCTTCCCGAGCCCCCAAAAGAAGGAAAAAAATCGCAGGATATTACAATTACTGCCATCTTTCTGTATGTCTTTTATTCCCCCTCACACACTCCCCTCCCTTCAGCAACCCCCCCCCCTCTAGTCTTACACCCCATTGAGATTTGCTGGAGGAAAAGGAAAAAAAAATCCCACCCCACCATCCCCCTCTACTCCCCCAAACCTCTTCCTTTAATATGCTGCAAGGAAGCTCTAACGTGGATTATGAACATTTTAGCGAGCCGGTCGTCTAAATCGATAGATTGGAAAAGTAAAAGCGGCTGAAGATGCGAGATCTGTCATTTCGGATTGTCCGTGAAGGCGACAACCCGATTTTTCATTCTCGGTCCTTTCCACTCGGGCGTGGGATTACGCAATAGGCGCGCACAAGTTTGAGCGATTCGGGAGCCGGCGGGTCCGAGTGGGCTCCGGGCCCCCACTGGCGCGAAGGCTGGCGTTTACCTGCAAAAGAAGGGCGGCGAGAGCCAATGAGAAGGCGGCGGGCGGCGGCAGCTGCCGTCTTCAATCGGCAAGGCTGCCAATCACCGCAAATCCGGCCAATTAGCGGCCCGGCTGCGGGTCACGTGTCAGGAGGGGAGTCGGCCCGCGATTGGCTGTCGTAGCACTGCCTCCCGAGTTCATTTATGTTCTGGGAGTGAGTGATTGACTTTATCAGTCCAAGGACATCATCCGCCTGGAAAGGGGGGGAAAGTTTCATCCTGGTTCTCACGGAGCGCGCGCGCTCCACGGGAGTTGTGCGCATTCCTCCCAACTCTTCGCGCGAGGATTCGTCCCCGTTTTCGGGGCGCTCCATTTTTTGCTTTTGTTTTCTTCCAAGGGGTTCCCCGTTTACGCGGCGCGGCGCCCGCAGCTAAACTGGATTTTAAATTTCTTCGCTCCTAAGTTTTTTTTTTTTTTTTTGCCCCCCTTCCCCCCCCTCCCTTCTCCTCCTCCCACGCTCATGACTATGCTTCTCGATAGCGGTCCGCAGTTCGCGTCGCTAGGAGTGGGCGGCTTCGGGGCACCCCGGCACCACGACATCGGCAACAGGGACGCGGGTCTGGGACTGAACCCGTTCGGCGAGGCGTCGCATTCGGCGGCGGCGGCGTTCAAAATCAGCCCGGTGGGGCACGATATCGCCTCGGGGCAGTCGTCGGCCTTCACCCCGCAAGGCGGCGGCTATGCGGCGGCGCTGGGGCACGCGCACGGCGGCCAGGTGGGCTCGTACGGCGGGGGGGCCTTCAACTCCACTCGGGACTTTCTCTTTCGGAACCGAGGCGGCGTGCACGGGGAGTCGGCCGCGCCCGGCGCGCAGCACGGGCTCTTCGCCGCCTCCGCCGCCGGGAGCCTGCACGCGCCGCCGGGCATCGCCGACAACCCGGGCCATCTGCTCTTCCCCGGACTGCACGAGCAGGGCGTGAGCCACCCGTCGCCCGGCGGGCCGCACGTCGTCAACGGCCAGATGCACCTGGGCCTGCGCGGGGAGCTGTTCGGACGAGCCGAGCCGTACCGGCCGGTGGCCAGCCCGCGCGCCGACCCGTACGGCGCGGCGGCGGCCGCGGCGGCGGCGGCGCAGCTGCACAACTACAACCACCCCATCAACATGAACGTGCACGCGGGCATGAACGTGGCCGGCGGCCACCACGGCCCGGGGGCCTTCTTCCGCTACATGCGGCAGCCCATCAAGCAGGAGCTGTCGTGCAAGTGGATCGACGAGCACCAGATGAACCGCGGCAAGAAGACGTGCGACAGGACGTTCAGCACCATGCACGAGATGGTCACGCACGTGTCCATGGAGCACGTCGGCGGGCCCGAGCAGAGCAACCACATCTGCTTCTGGGAGGACTGCCCCCGCGAGGGAAAGTCCTTTAAGGCCAAGTACAAACTCGTCAACCACATCCGCGTGCACACGGGCGAGAAGCCCTTCCCCTGCCCCTTCCCGGGCTGCGGCAAAATTTTCGCCCGCTCCGAGAACTTGAAGATCCACAAACGGACGCACACGGGTAAGACCCCGAATTTACGCTCGAGCTGCGCGTGGAGTGTGTGGACCGGAAGGCTGCGCGCGTGCAGCGTCGAGACCCGCGTTAAAAATGTTACTGGCTTCTTTACGCAGTCAATCGTACGATTAATTAGCTTAGCCTACCGGCGCTGTGTAAACAAACGGGTCGAAAATGAGCAAAAAGGCCGAAAGTTTCTGGGTTAAGTGGATGCGGTTGTGCTGTTTAAAACGGCCCGTTTTGGGGGGCTGTTTTGTGCAAAACAGTCCAGAAAGTTGGCTCAAATTAAGCCTGGTATTGGGTTAGTACTTTTTCATTTTTACTGGCTGGGTTTCGGAGTGTATTTGGCCACGTGTGAGGAAAAACAATCGCTTTCTCTCGTTGGACGGCGAAATAATCCTTTCTGGTGTTCTGTATGTTAAATATCGCAATATGGCACGCACATCGCGTGTGTGGAGTCCGCTCGTGCGCGTGCACGCTTGGAGTGGAGTTGTAAACTGTTGCTTCAGTGTTTACTAAAGTGAGAGTAGACGCGATGAATAAATAAAAGCTGACAGAAGCAGCGTTTAGCCCACTTGTGCAGCCGAAATGTAGGTTACGCTGTTATATAACGACGCACGCAAGCACGCACGCACACAATCCGTGTTTGTGTTTACACCTCTCTCCTGTATATGACATGCCCCCCCCCCTCCCCCCCTGCAGGTGAGAAGCCGTTCAAGTGCGAGTTCGACGGTTGCGATCGCCGCTTCGCCAACAGCAGCGACCGGAAGAAGCACATGCACGTGCACACGTCGGACAAGCCGTACATCTGCAAAGTGTGCGACAAGTCCTACACGCACCCCAGTTCTCTCAGGAAACACATGAAGGTAAGGATACACACACACACACACACACACACACACACAATTAACGAAATAGCCCCTCCCCCCCGCGCTGAAAATATCCATTCCATTCTCCGTCCCGAAGGTCCACGAGTCTCAAGGGTCCGAGTCGTCCCCGGCAGCGAGTTCCGGATACGAGTCGTCCACGCCGCCGGTTCTGGGTTCGGCCTCCAGCGAGGACCCGACAAAAACGCCGCCGTCGGCCGTGCAGAACACATCCGGACACAGCGAGGGGCTCCAGGCGCCCAATTTTAACGAGTGGTACGTTTGAGAAGCAAGCGGCCCGATTGGACCTGCGCGGATGTGGATTTTAAAAAGCAAGACTTTTGCCTGACTCCACACGCACACACACACACTCACACACGCACGTTTACACACAGGCATTCATTCTCCGACACACACACACACACACACACACACACAGCGGGCCACGTCCGAGCTCAGGATTACTCCAGTTGGACTTTTGATTCCGCAGTTTGGAGGGATTCAAATGAAAATAAATGGCAAAAAGAGAATTGCTCAAATGACGTCATTGTCTTGTTATTTTCCCTTTTTAGTTGACGCAACATTTCAGGAGAAGAAATGATTTATTTTGTCATTTTATGTATTTTTCTCAAAGTTTTATTTAAAAAGAAAAAAAGAAGAAAAAAGGGAGGATTATTTCACTCAGTTTTATATTATAAATAAATAAATAATAAATACAAAAAAAAAGGGTGGCTGCAGGCACCCCTTCAATTGATTGTTGGAACTTCAGTCTTAAGAAAACGTGCCAAAGTCTTTTCTTTTCTGTCATGAACTTGAACACAGTTTAAACGATTACAAAAGAGGAAAAAAAAATCATAAATAACTATTATACTCGTGAATGTATTTCCTTGTTTTGATGGGGTCGAATCTGTTGTCATCGTCCGTTTTTCGGGTGGAGAAAAAAAATGTGGTATTAGGTTACGATTGTTGCCGTTGAATATAATAACGTTGCCTTTTGTTAATATGCCGTTGTAAATACATATCCATGATGCCATATTTATCGATTTGTAATTTAATTGGGGTTATAAGTTCCAGGGGGGTGGGGGATGATATTTATGGATTTTTTTTTTCTAACAACTGTACAGTTAAGGCTCAGCTTCACAACAACAAAAAGCTCCAACATGGCGATTGTATCCTTTTGTCTTTTCCTTTCTTTTATTTGGATTTTAAAAAAAAAACAGTAGGCCTACACGTGTCTTATTTGCATCGAATAATAAATAGTCTATATGGATATTATGGATTTGTCTATAAATGATGCAAGTCACTTCTATATTTTCTTGATAAGACCATTGACATGTACGTGCGTGACCTTGGAGGAGGGAGTTCAGCCGAGAAGCTAGAAAACGTTTGTGTGGATATTTTTGATTTGGATTTTGTATATTTTTTTTGCTTTGATAGAATCAGAAATAGAAGTCAAATCTGTAGCATTGAGAGGGAAAAAAAAGAAACGGCCTATTGCACTCTTGCGTGCCGATTTCCAAATGGAGGTGACAGAATTTCAAAATTGGGAGTCCAATAACGCCAATAACATTTCTTTGTTTGTTTGTTTTTTTTAAGAGTAGTTCCAGCAGTGTCTTTGTGCAAGTATGTTCTTAAATGTGTGCATCGGCAACAATGGAACTGTCACAAGAAAAAAAAAAATTAAAAAGTTTTTTGTCTGTCAGCCTGCATTGTTTTGAAACGTAATTCTTGTGTGGAAATTGTTCTCTGTTGTGGTGTTTGCATATAGAGCAGTTTGATGATGCCTGTTTTTTTATGTATGAGTAACTTGTCAAGATGGCATTTTTTTTGTGTTGGTAAAAAAAAAAAAAAACACATTTAGTGAAAGGAATTTTAGATCTATGTGGGACGTTTCTTCTTCTTTTTTTTTTTTTTTTGGAGGGGTTTCCAAAAGAGTTACAGCATTGCATTGTAACCTATTCTCAAGAATTAAATATTATGCAGACACAAAGTTTATTGTGAGAACAATTTTCAGACCACCAGCACTAACTTTGAAAATAAAATGTACAAAAAACGGTACCTCGTGACAGTGATATATGAAATACGTTTATTTAATTAAATAATTTAAGGAGTATATGTTTTATATGCTATTTTCTATACCTTAATTTCGAAAACTTTTTTTTTTTATTCCCGCCCCTCATCCACGTGGCAAAAATGTGCAAATAGCGTCTGTATCAAACAAACAAACGAAAGAAAAAAAAAAATACAGCGAGAATGTGATGTTGTAACACTTTCTGGGAGATATGGGTCATATTGAGACGAGGAAGGAAAAAAAAATGTTTTAGTCATGAAATATGTCACTGTGCCACACTGAGGCAAAGCAAATGTTACAACGTTACTGCCTTAGCCTGTAAAACACACCGCCAGGCAAAATGTGCTCCCTTCTTTTTCAAGGCTACTGTGTATTGCTTTCTTTCGAGACAACAATTGTGATTTTTTTTTCTTTTTGACTGGAATTAAAAAGCAAAACCTGCAAAAAAAAAAAAAATACGACTTTCAGATGCTTATTCCCCCCCGTGTTCGTAATACGAGCAGCAGTTTGTGCGCTCAGACTGCAAGGAGTCACTTGAACTTGACACCAAGTCAGGCGCCATTTTAATGGCTTGCAAGGCTTGTCTGAATGACGTCACAGAAGGTTCATTTCACGTCAAAGTTCAGCAGACATGGAAAGTTTTTTGGGGGAGTGGGATTTGTTTTTGAAATTCATTTTATATATATACATATGTAATTATTATTTTTGCTCAAATATTATAGTCTATTTCTATTTATTTTATAATATATTATGTATATGTTTATTTAAAATACATTATATATTTAATTTTTTATATATTTGATCTATATTATGGATAATATGTATACATAGAAATATAAAATTATTTTCTCTTTTATTTAGTCTTAACGACATAGCTATTTGTTTCCAGCCACAGTTCGGAATATGACTTTTATAAAAATCGAAATACATACATCCTCCTCAGCCTTATTTGGAGGCTGATTCACATTTTTTCCTCGCCACATTTGCGCAAGCGCGATCATTCCTTTGATTTCTTTTCTTTCAGCCCCTTTTTACCCCCCCCCTCCCTCACACACCCCTTCCCCCCTCCCTCACTCGGCTCGTCTAGTCGCACATTTCAAGTTCCTCATCTCAGACGCAGTGACGTCAAAAAAGAGAGACCCATCTTGCAAAAAAAAAAGCGACAATAGTCCGATGCATGTTTTTCACGCACGCGCAGCCACGCACATTTGTATGTGTTTACTTTTTTTTTTTTTTTTTCACGCCGACGCTAGTCAACGATCGGGATTGGCGAGCGCACTCTGACCTGAATTCTCGCGTAGACAAATCCGGCCGAAGAGATGCCATTAGCTCGTGTTAATTTGAGAGCAAAACAAACACTCGAGCGCGCATCCGTCAACACGCACATGCGGCGCAGGATGATATCAATGCGCGAGAAAGTGGAGCAGGAGACGCAATCCAAGAAAGCGGAGAGAGAGTGAAAGAAAGACGCACTCGCTCGCACACACATAAAAGGCTTGAGCTTGCGCTTGAATCTCAATAATGGATTAGAAAGCGGCGCGTAAAGACCGGTCCAACAATAATGCAGCAAGCGTGTTGTGCGTGTCTCAGATTTGCAATCTCCCCTCGTAAAATTGTATTTTTTTCCCGCACGGGTACCCGGATGATGGCAGCTTGGCACCTCCATCCGGGGGGGAGGAAGGGCGGGAGGTTCCGCCATCGGTTGAAGTTTGATCTCGGATTGATTGGTCACCCCCCCCCCCCCCCCCTCACGCACGCACACACCTCTCATTGAAGAGCATTTGCTGGCTAAGCGGAAGAGGAGCGCTCTCTAAGAGGATCACCCGACACGAGCAGGTCCCCGACGCCCTTTGTCACGCAAGCGAAGCGCACACGCCCCTGCGCGCACTTTTGCGCAAACGCAACACGCAGCGGCTACTCATATGCGCGTCTTTTGTTTGTTTTGGAAAGTGAATGAGACGGAAAGGCTTGCTGGGATTTTTGCGCGATAACGCGCAAGGGCACTTGAGCAGATGATCGGACCGCCTGACACGTGACCAAACACTTCCAAGACTGCCTGTATGACCAATTTACCTCCTTTGAATCCATTATTAAAAATAGTTCAGTGCCTGTTATGTTTATTTTAAACCAAATAATCATTCACAATTATATTTGAAAAAAAAAATCATGCACATCCATTGCCACAGATATACATATATATTAGGGCAGGGGTTTCCAAACTTTTTTCTGTGAGGACCCCATACAGAAAAATGTGAAGCCATAAGGGACTTTAACGCATCAAACACAGTAAAAAAAAAATTAGTACGCAACACACATTGTCTAGATAATGTAGTTATTTAAAAAAAAAAACTGCTACTTCAACGCTTTAAACTACAGATGATGAGGTAAAATAAAAAAAAATTCCCCACACTTTTAAAGGTGTCTACCCTCAAACCTTATTATTACCTTTTTAAATAGCATTTTGGGCCATGTTAAAAAAAATTTTTTTTGCAAGTGCCGCCAGCCACATGAATGTTGATGGCGGGCCACAAATGGCCCCCAGGCCGTAATTTGGACACCACTGTATTGGTGTACAAGCCCATACCTCAACAATGTAATAAGGACAGGGAAAAAAAAAGTCTCCAATGTCTCTGGTTTGTTTGTTTTTGTGGCATCTTTTATATGGCCAGAAGCAATAGACTCAAGAATTTTGACTTCTGCTGTTTGCGGTTGTGTCACGTGGTTGCATAAAATACTTTACATTGTTAATAGTTTTGTACAATATATGTTCATTTCAAACCAAGTAATAGTTCACAATAATATGACAAAAAGCACAGTGTGTGCACACGTATACGTGTGCATTAGGGGTTTCCCAGCACAAGCTAATAGGCACTGTAATGAGAAAAAATAAGTGCATCCAATGGTTTTTTTTGTTTTGTTTTATTTTTGTACAAAACTAAGCATTTGACTCAAGAATTTGACTTCAGCTATTTCGGGTTGTGTTGTGTTTTGCGTAGAATATAAAACACAGTAGTTGCTTCTTTTTGTATTATTGTGTGGCTTTGTGGTCCTTTAATAATTCCAATAAACATCTTTTATTCCTCCGATTCCGCTCGCCTGAAAATGCGATTAGCTCAATCTCGGATCAATTGATTGGGACATTCCTAATTAAGGACTTAAGTACTTTTTTCTTATTAATTCATCCCCCCCTGCTCGGCTTTTGAACGTAGGCAGCAAAAAACACCTCCAATCCACGCGAGCTGCGTTTTCTGAGGCCGTTTTGTCATGCGAAGCCATTAGCACGTTAGCATAATGGCTTTGTCTCGCCAATTCAAGTATTCCCCCTTTCTATTTGCATTCAGGAGGTCGAGCGCATGGCCTGCAGGCGGGTGCGGCCCAACAAGTAAGTGAAAGTGTGCCAAAACTTTTCATGCGTGACGTCACTCACTTTCTAGCGCGTTACGGGGCAGAATTTAGAAGGAAGTGGAAAGTGACCAAATACGTGAGCGCTATACTTGTAGGAATAGAGTTGGTCCTCCGTGGATGACGTCACCGATTCCCTTTACAGTGTGGCTACTTTTGCCACCTCAGGGGTAAACAACAGACGACTCGCAATCATCGAACTTCAACTACAGTAGTGACGTCACCAGCTGATAGATGAACTCATATAGAGTGGGGGCATGGCGTTAATTCCCTAACATCTGGCGAGGCAGGCAAGGCTTGAACAAACTTGATGAATTTCTAAAACCCACGCTAATGGGCCCCCAGAGTTTGTGTGTGTGTGTGTGTGTGTGTGGGGAGGTGGGGGGGGGGGGGTACCCCCACCCACTCCTGCATGCACAGTCAGCCAAGCAGATGTTCTCCTATTGTAGTTCAGCTTGTCTTGTGCAGACATATTCTCAAGACAGAGCGAGAGGGAGAAATGCTAAATGGGCAATTGACTCTTTGGGGGCTTTTAATGGGGGCTAAAGAGGACGCGTTGAAAAGCGTGGCACGCAAATATTTGGATTTACAGTATGTCCCCCTACATGGGAAGCGCAGCATCAAAAACTACAACAGGAAAGGGAGCCACTCAGCAAAACGTCATTCACCTGAGAGCAAATTTGAAACCTCACACATTCATCTACTCTTCAGAATAAAAGAGGACAATGTTCAATCATGTGACAATAATGGCGCATTTGTGAATGCATTTAGTCATAGTCCTGTAACAACATGACTAGACATGGACAGACAGACAGATTGATAGATAGACAGATAGCTGTCTAGCTAGCTTGCAACTAGTAGTCTATCCAGCCACATCCATCCATCCATCAGTTTTTTTTTTTAGATTCAAAAATGCTCTGCGCTTGTTAGATGCTACTTGGCTGAAAAGATATTTCGCCATTGACAAACGGTTGAGACCCAGTACACTAAGTAATGGTGTCACGCCACAGCAGAAATATGATGGCGTGCGTGCGTGCGTGACCACAGACACTTGGGAGTGAGCGAATAAAAGATTGGAGCATGAGGTCTAATCAAAAGACACGCAACAAACACAACAGGAGCGGATTTTTTTTTTTTTCCCCATATGTTGTGTCGCAAACGCTACATGATCGGAGGTCATTTTTTTTGTCTCTTAATGATTTGCTGGATAAGGAGCAACAGCGACAGCAGGTTGGTTGCCGGGTGACGGCTTCAAATAAACAGCGGCTCGGCTGCTATATTTCACCTTTGCAAACCAGACAAGACTTTCATATATATATAAAAGTCTTGTCTGGTTTGCAAAGGTGAAATAGAGCATATATATATATATATATATATATATATATATATATATATATATATATATACACACACACACACACACACACATAAATGAGCACTGATACTAAAACGCCAAAACTAGTCTAAGGTTCAAAGTGCATTTACAAGAAACGAGCAAAAACCAACATATATTCACAAATATAGCAGGAAAGTGTATTAAAATAGAATGAACTTACATGTAGCATCCGTCATCGACTTTTTCATATTCCAACTACTGATAAATCTTAGTCCATTTTGCCAGAAAACACCACTTTTTACATTGAATGCTGGTTTGTTTAGCTTCAACATGTCTGTTTTGTTCCTCTTCTCGATCTCCCGTAACGTTTTGTTTTCGCCTTTTACTTCCTGGCTCATTGTTTGGGCCTAAAGTTAGCATGTTTTAGGCGGGATTTTAACAGCTAACAAGATCCTGGAGACAAGATCTCAGGTAAAAAAATCAAACATGGCGGATGAAGTTGTCAAAAATATTTGTATGACGTCCAGTTCTGCTGAATAAAAGAGTAAATGGACGACCATTCATATTTTGACACCAGAAATGTTTGACACATCACGTTGTTTTGAAAGTATGCGTACCTAGGACGCAAGGAGATATATATATATATATATGAGAGAGTAGACCAATTGAAAAGTAATTGAGGGTGGGGGGCAGGTGCCGAGCGACCTCATGCCAAGATAATGTATAGCGTCCATGGTCGGCTGTCCAGCAAGTCAATCCCAAGCCTCTTAAGAGGACAGCTTTACAACATGGGACAATCACCTGCGCAATAATTGCCTTTTCCTTTTTGGCTTCTCGTCAACATGAAGAAAAAGGCGCATTGTTGCTCACCATTGCTATTCAACAGCCCCAAATAGGCTTGATTATTGTTTTGTAATAAGAAAGAAAAAAATGGGCCAGAGGATGGGGTTCAAGCAGGGCTGGCAAAATAGCGGGCAGCATGGAGAAAAATCCATTTCCAAGTGGACTGGACCAATCAAATCATGGTATGTGTTTATATAACTTTAAAACAAGTATTAATAATAAAAATGTCAAGTTTTATACTTAAAATCATCTCGTGGGTCGGGGCAAACCCGTTGGCGGGCCAAAACCGGCCCACGGGCTCTAAGTTTGACACCCGGGGGTTCAAAGCTCGCACTGGTGTGATTGGCAGGGCCCCCCCTAATAAAATGCACATTTTCCAGCAGGCGGCGAAGAGCGGAGGTGGTAACTTAGCCGCTTTGCATGAAATATTTTCATCTGCATTTGAGCGGACACTCGATCCGTCCCCTGCCATGATGACCCGGGACACCTTTTGCCCGCGGATGGGCCGCGGGAGCCTCAAGGGGGAGGACTTGCGCAGAAACCCAAAACCTCCTTTGATGGGATGCTCACTTGTTGCTAGAATAAACAATAATAGTCACCTCTTTTTTTTTAAACAGGGAAATAGCCCCTCAAGCCTCGTGGACCGATGCTTATTTTCTTTGTGGACGTCGTGTCATAATTGTTTTCAAATTGTCACATGGAGAGCATTGAAAATGTGGGATTTAAGTTGAGTTCTCAAGGGGTCACGCCAGTACTGTCCTGGACCGAGAGATTAAAAAAAAAAAAATCCCTGAAAAGGAAGTACAATTTTCTCGCTGAAACTCGCTCCAGTGAGTGACATTTTGATATTTCACCCAGATGGTGATAACGTGGCAAAGTTGAAAATGGTGGAATCACTTTGTTATCACATTTCCATGAGCGTTGGCTAAAATACTCCAAAAAATGATGTGGAATTAAAATACTGCATGGGGGCTAATGCCATGACAGGAAAAGTTCATTTTCCTTTTCAAATTAAGAGCAAATTTATTGGAAGATAAAGCATCTTAATTCTAAATTGTGTTTTTGTGACTCCGTTATAAAATGTTGTTTGCCTTTATTTTGTAAAGTTTTGTATGGATGCAAAAGAAAAAACAAAAAAAAACTTGCTGTCTACCTTGTGGAGTTATTGAATAAAATATGCCTAAAGACACCACTCCAAATGTAGTTCAAGCCAAGTTTTGACGCACAAAATACAATAATTACTGTAACAAGATCTGTGCCAGCAGCTCGTGTTAGCTGAGCTTGTTCCAACATCATTTTCAATCAAACAAGTGAGCAGACTGAACCAACGTCCGAGTCCATCTTTCGCACACAGGAATATGACTAAAACCGGAAGATTATCATGTCTCCAATTGGAAAACACGGAAAGGTTTTCCATCTCCATCTAGGGGATGCATAAATCAACCCTAGCCACTTCTGTAGCTTCTATTCTATGCACCTTATAATGCGGTGTGCCTTATATATGCAAACACTTTAAAAAAAGGCCACTTTTAGAAGGTGCACCTTATAATCCGGTGCGCTTTATAGTGCGTAAAATACGGTATGTAACATAACATAGAACATACTATAATTTGACCTTCAAATAAGAGTGTGCCCTATTTTTGGGGAATTACGGTTTATATTCTTTGATTGTTTATAATGGCACTAAATGGGGAGGCTAATAAGAGTTTAAGGGTGCAAGTCAACCGCTCGGCACTTTGTTTTCTTCCTCGCGGGCCTTCAATTATGCATGGAAGTTGCCTGGTGTGTCAGCTGCATGAAACGCGGCCCGCTTCATCCATTAGCCATGAAGGAAGCTGACGTAAAATGTGATCCAAGACGTGACACCCTCCCCAAAAAAAGAAATAATAAAAAAACTCAATCCCGGCACCTCCTGAACACAAAAGTTGGACTTTTTCCGCGGGACATTCCACAAATGGGCATTGGCGTAAAATAACGGGATGGAGTTCGCGGGGACGTCAAAGTGGCGCGGCGCGGCGTTTTGCACGCTGTTTGTTGTCTGAAATGGCGGAAGGGGAGCTTGGGCCATAGTCTTGGGAGCCATTTCTCTGTTTTACCTCAATAAGGTGAAATCTGGGGCACGCGCACGCTCTTGCGCTAGTGGGAATCAGTGGAGTGTAAAATTGCAACAGCAGACAGGCGGCATAATAGCTCGGAAGGGGGCTCACCCCGCTCGCGGGACGTTTTTTCTAATGACGCCATTAAAAAAGGGGAAAAATTATGAATTTCTCCTTTTGTCTGTTTTGTCCACGCGGCGCCAGCTATTCTGAAGGACAGGTGTGTTTTCAAAACTGGGGGGGGGGGAGGGGGCGCTCGCTTTTCCGGGATGTGTTCGGGGAGACGGAATCCACGCAAATCAGATAACACAAACATGTACACTTCAATTACATGCAGATTACCACAGTCTGGTTCTGTACCCAAATCGGAGCGATAATACGTCTGCTTTCAGATCAAGCCCCCCCCCCCTCCTCCGAAAATCCCAGAAACTCACCAGTTAACACTCCCGCTGGCACCGAATTCTAATATTTACTCCGACTTGGTCCAACTTCTGATGGTTTTAGTCCTCTGGGTGCTTGAACGGGTCCAAGTCCGACATTCCGCACCTCGGTGAGTCGTCAAGGTTCTAGAAACGAAGCAGAAGAGAAAATGTTATTTTGCAGGGATTTTAATCACTAATGATGCAGAATACAAAAGGAGCAGCCGAACTTTACTGAACACACACACACACACACTCAAATCTTGAGTCGGTCACTGATACCAAGTACCAATACCACTAGTACTTTTGATACACAAAATTAATTTGAAAAAAACTGAACAAAAGATAATTACAGCCAACCATTTTCCCTAAAAATCACATAAATTTAATTCATTCATATTCTATTATTATAATAATTTGTAATGTCTAGATAATCATCGTAAAACGGCTCTGAGACAAGTGACAGACATCACAGCCCTAATATATATATATATATATATTATAAATATATATATAATGCTACTAATGTAGCAATTTGTTTATAAGTATACGGTACTTATTACATTGATTTATTTTATCATTTATACAATTTATATTTGTCAAAATAATTGATTATTTTTCATTATTCAGTACTGTTTATATATATTATAAAAATAGACACTGTATGAATCTTTATGTGATATATACAGTACTGTTTTCTGCATGATACAATATATGTGGCATATAAATATGGATACAGTATAAAATAGGAAATAATTACATATGAAAAATAGAGTACTGTCCATTTATCATATAATTATTATACAGTACATATATATGTACATATACAGTATATATTTTTAAGCACGTCAACTAGGTTGCTAATAGAGCACTAAATGATGGTTAATATTTTTAAAGCCCACGTTATCGCAGCGCTGTTAAAAAAAAAATGTCGGTAATAATCCCGGCTTGTCGTCAGTCATAGAACCCGGCGAAATCTGCCTAAATACAGTAAGTATGTTTTCCTGTCCCGGCAAGCCCATCAAACCAAAGCCCGAGCGCTTCATTAGGAACATTTAGCGTTTTGAGATTGTTTTGATGTGTTCTGGCGGCAGACGGACTATTGGCTAAGCATCGGAAAGAGCAGACAGACAGACAGTCCAAGCCGGTTTAGCCTTGTTTAAAATTATTAATCCACTTCTAATTCCAGCTGGCCCCCTGACGGCGTAGGCCCCTATCAAAAAAATCAGCGCCTCCATTGTGAAGCCTGGCAGAAGGGGGACTGGGCGGACTTTTTCTGCTCCAATCCGTTTCTAGAGGTTGGCCGATTAAAAAAAAAAAAAAAAAGAATCCCCCTCCCTCACTCGCACAGCAGGGGGATAACGGAATCATTAATTCCCCATTAATTTCGGGGGGGTTCGAAAAACCCTAAATGTCGACGCGATGTAGTGCTTTAGATTTAACAGAAAGAACGGAGCGACAAGTGCTATTGATGGCCAAAAGGAAGAAGCAAAACAGTACAAAAATCGGAAGGAAAGCTTCAAATTGGACCAAATAAATCGAAGAAAGAAGAAAGGGGAGGTTTTGCTGGGGGGAGGGGTCCTGAAGATGCAGGAGGGATCATATGGTGACAGCATCTATAGAATACTGTATGTCCATTGTACATGGTCCTTAGCATGACGTCCAAACGGGACTTCTGTGGAAAACGTGGACCAGAGAATTGTATTTTTTCTCTGTGGTTAACGGGGACCAAAACCCCGCACAAAAAGTGAAAAACCACAAAGTACCATCACCCTTCCCAGAAATTTTCTGCATGTGTATGTGGGTACCTGAAAGCATTTACACTTTACATTTTGAAGACAAATATGACTCCTGTAGACATATTTACCTAGATTATAAAACCTTCTACAGTAACTGTAGTGTTATCCCTTCCCGTTTC
Organism: Hippichthys cyanospilos; assembly: GCF_059441005.1. Taxonomy (NCBI): domain Eukaryota; kingdom Metazoa; phylum Chordata; class Actinopteri; order Syngnathiformes; family Syngnathidae; genus Hippichthys; species Hippichthys cyanospilos. The sequence goes on from NC_142381.1 coordinate 1,485,175, forward strand.
CATCCCTTGGCTCAGGGAGAGCCGAGGTCGTCCTCGTATTAGCGTCGCCCGGAGCCTGTCGCTGACCTAACATATCAAGGAGAATTTACACTTGAAATTCCAATTTATTACAAAGGAAATCCAGCTAAGAGATTTACAACTCTCTCTTTATGAGGACGACGGGCACTCCTACAAGAAGCGTTATTGGGTCCTGGCACGACCATCGACCAATGAGGGCAGGAGTTGTAATCTACTCCCACCCGGGAATTTTATCTCCCAAGTACCTCCCAAATATTGGATGAACCTTTGTATAGGCCGCACCTTTAATGTCAGACCTCCAGAGGGGACAAAGACAAAGACCTGCTACTGCTCCGGCTCTTTACAAGGTAAACACCGTACCGGCAGCAATATGGGCAACTCGGCGGGGACATGAATGAGGGTCGCGTAGCCCTCCCACCGGCACCGGCAGCAAACGAGGGCCCCTATCATCATCGTCCCTTTCGCAAACACACACATGAACGCAACACAACACACACAGCGTTCATGAGGCCATTATAGCTGTCGCCGCCGCCGCTGACGGCCTTTCTGGCCGAGTGCTTATCGCGTATGCAACCGACCATTAGCAAATGTCACGCGCGCGCACACACACACATATATATGTGTAACACATATATATACGTATATATATACACATATATGCACGCAGGCTCGATTTTCGCCAAAGGATGTCCAATTACAACTCATCAATGGCCGAGAAGCAAAAGGCAATTGAGGGAAAGAAAAAAAAAAAAATTCAATGCTTTTTAATTTTTTTCCCCAATTGATTTCCTCGCTGCTATTTCCGGAGCGCTCACAGATTGACGGCGCTACAACAAAGAGAGATTGTTGGGGGTGGGGGGGGGGGGTACTAATTAATTAATTCTTTATTTGTTTCAAAAGTTCCCCCCCGGGTGGTGACGTGCCCCGCGAATGTTACAGCAGACGGAAAATTACAGTGCGGGAGACAGTGAGTGACACGTGAACGGAGGCAGAGTGGGGGGGGGTCAAAGTCAGCGGGCACGGGGGTGTTGGGCGTGCCATCCAAACATGCCCGTGCCCCCTTTTTAAAGCCATGGCAACATTGCACACCCCCGCCACATTCCATTTCAACAAAACCGGCGTATTAATAATGCACTCATATGTGCGCGCGAGATGGGGGATGTGTCGTCGTGGGGGGGGGGGTCCATTCAAAGTTCCAATTTTCCCAGAAACAATCCTGAAAATGGCAGCCAATTTATCCCAGCGAGGGGGCCGAGCGTCCACCTCAATGGATGCAAACTGCTCAGATCTTCCTCCGAAACATAACAAGCTTTTGTCCAAAAAAAAAAAAAACCCCCCCCCCCCCACTCCCAAAACGAATAAGTAGGGCACGCAGAGAGTAGGCCAGTAAAGACCGGGTCATTATTGATTTGACAAGTGAGTGAATAATTCATCTGGTGGAAGGCATCAGCTGGAGCCCAGCGGTCACCACGCTGGCAAAATGTTTCCCTTCAGTCGTCTAGCACCCCGAAATACGCGACGTCCCTACACTCCCCGACGTCGCTTTATGGGAACCTTCTCGCCGCTCCCAAATGCTTCCTTTTTTTTTTTTTTTTTGGAACCCCCTCCCACCCCTCCAGATTTCGTATGATTTGCCCGGCCAAGTGCTGCTTAATTTACGATCATTTCCAGCTTCCCTGAAGCACTTGGCCAGCGGGACACAAGGACAGCTTTATGCACGGGTGTAATTCACACACTCATTGGCGCTGGCCCCAGCAACTGCCTCCCTGCACGGGAAGACTGATTTACACGCCGCCGCCAGAAGAAGAAGGAAGATGTCAGAAAACAGACACTTTGCGCGAGACGCCTCATAATACGCCGTTAGACGCTCCCATCGAACTTTTTCAGCTTTCGCGGCGGCCTGCTAAAAACGTCGCGCTGCGCATGCCGGGCCAGTAGTTGGCGACAGAGGAAAGAAAATGCTTGTACGGATTTGTGTTGTGATTGGATGTCTGTGAGATTCAAACGGGGTTTACGGAGGTATCGGGGAATCTAAATGGAATGCTTTTTCATTCCGCCGTTAAAATTTTCTTTTCAAATTAGTGCACTATTTCCCGCATCGGATTATAAGGCGCACTTTCAACAAATTACCGATTTTTTAAATATTTTAGTATATAGGGCGCACCGCATTATAAGGCGCAGAGAATAGAAGCTACAGAAGCGGCTGGGCTTGCGTTATGCATCCACTAGATGGAGCTGAGCTAAAGGGAACGTCGATAAAACAATCAGTTGAGTCAGTCAAACTTTATCAACTCATTCGCTGCCATTGACGGCTAATGACATTTTTACTCGTTGAATCGTGAATAAGTGAACTTATTCTGATCGTGCAAAGACAGTCACTACAATGATTAAGTCCATTTAAATTATTGAAGGATATACAGTATGTTATTTACTGCCATTGAATTATAGGGTGCACCTTCGATGAATGGCCACCAGGTTTAGATTATTTGAAAGAATATATTTAAAACTCAAATACCAAACTTAAATTGAATCAAATTGCTACCAAAAGCCTTAAATTTGCATCGTAACATTGTTTCATTGATGTAAAATTAATTTCATAAAATTCAGTTTTTGCTTCCTGTCCCAATATTTTTTGCTTCAGATTTGGAGCATATGTCTTCTTTGAATGGCGTCGAATTACAAAACAGAACGCGCCCATACTTGACCTTCATTTTTTGGGAAAAAAAAAAAAAAGAAGTCTATCATATGTGGGGAATTACGGTACCACGAGAATGATGTGATATGATATCACACTTGTGCAGTATGATCCAATCCTTTGATGTTTACATCAAAAGCATTTCACATCAAGAGGAAAGCATTGAAAGAAGACACGAGGGAGCTGAAATTTCACCCTGATGGTGACAACATGTCAACGCTCAACACGGCATGACCCCTTAGTTATCACACTATCCCTTGGCAAAAACACTGCCAGGATGATGTGGTAGAAAACGACCAAAAAATGGTCAAAATACTGCCAAGTGTTATAAAAAAAAAAAAAAAAAAGGAATGCGAGGAAACGATGATCAAAGTACTGCACAAGTGAAAATATTTAACATGGAATTGCTTGTTATGGTTCACATTTCCCACGTTAAAAGTAAAACGGCGGTAGTTTATCTCCATTTACAGCGGCCCCTTTTACAACCTTTGCTCTGACCGTTTGCGACCCCCCCGGCCTTTTGTAATAATCATTTTTTTATTCGGCAGTTAAGAGCGATTAACGAGCGGCGCGATGTCGGCGCGGTGCGTTCGGGGGCCCGGACGCGGCGCTGAAAGGCCCGGCCGTCCGCGCCGCCGCGCCATGGTGTCAGGATGCATTTGAAAGTGCAGTTATTCAGCGCTTTACACACTCTCGTAAAGCGCCGACATGGCCCGATAATGAGAAGCATGAATGGAAACTTGCACTTGCCTCTGGCCCTGTGTGTGCGCGTGTGTGTGTGCGTGTGTGTGTGTGTGTGTGTGTTTGCGTGAGTGTGCGTGTGTGAGATCGGAGAGAGGAGGAAGAAAGGAAGCAAGCGCAAAAGAAACGTTCGCGCAGCTGCTTCCCAATTCGCAACGAAAACGTCACTCCGATCGACGCTACATGCTAAATGCTAGCAAAACTTGTCTGAGAAGAAACCGGATCTCATTGTTTTAGTTAGCTAGAATGTTTACATAAGCCAAAAGTGTTGTGAGGTCAGCGGGTTCGGGTCAATCAGAGAGGGCCCAGTTCAAAGCAAACACGGTGCATCAGCGTTTAGTTGTTACGCCGCAGACAAATGAAATAAGCTGCCAACAAATATGTTAATTCTAAGTGTACATTGCTAACTCTACTTTCGAACATCTCGTGATGAAAAATTCAGCTTACAAAACGCCTTTTTGTATCTTTTATCGTTTGCTTCTTTTTCATTTGGGCTTTTTCTTGTGTGCTGTATTTGCTTCTTTTTTGGTGCGCTTTTTTATTGTGTGCGTCTTTATTCTTTCATATTTTCTGTTTGTGTCTTTTTTGTTTGCTTCTTTTGTCTTTTGTGCTTTTTCTTGTGTCCTTTTTTACTTTTGTGCTCTTTATTGCTTTTTATCGCGTGCTCTTTTTGATTGTTTTTTTCTGTCGTGCTCTTTGAGTGCATTTTTTTCTTGTTTGCCTCTTGTTTCTCGTTTGCTTTTTCCTTACTTGCTTCGTTTTTGCACGCCTCCTTTTATCCTTTGCTTTATTTTATCACGCCCTTCTTTTTTCTTGTGTGCGTCACTCTCGTAAGGCATTTTGTTTGCGATGACCTTTTTTTGTTCGCTAAGTTTTTTTGTTTGCGCGATTCGCACTTCGGGGCCAAACGCGGCAAAACGAGGCCCGTTTGCGTCCGGCCGGGCCAAAGGGACGCTTGAAGAGCTTCTTTTGAGGCGCTCCTTAATGTGGTTAAGTGATCTCCTCCACAATCGGGACACTACAAGAGGCCATCCCCGACAAGCGACCCCCCCCAAGCCCACGGGCCTCTTTCACTTTCCATCTCGGCCCCCTGGCACCCATCCGGCTAAGCGATACCCAAAACATCGGACGACGGAAGCCGAGGGGTGGACGGCCAACCGACTTTTACCCATTGTGACGAGGACTTTAATTAGCCCCGGTAACATCGGAGCGGCTCCCGCGCCGTTCCCGCTTTGCGACGCCATCCGACTCGGCGGCCGGGCCAGTTTGCCAGGGTAACATCAGGCGGGCTTGACATGAAAAGCCCCGTGACTTTGCCCAGGGGAGCCGTGTGAATAAAGCGGCGGGGGCCCGAGTTTGAGAAGGTGCCAGAGAGCGCCCATGCAAAACACGACAGCGGCGGCCGAGAACCGCTTGGACTCGGGACAACTTGGCCGGTGGCGCCAGCCGACTTAGCGCTCACTCGCTTGAAAAAAAATTAAATAAAATGCTTTTCTCCTTGTGGCATTCTGAAAGAAAATGTTGGCAAATTGATGACCGAATTTACTATAGGGTTGATGCAAAAAAAAAAAAAAAATGGCGGCCATCAAAAGGAAAGTTTAGTGCTAGCGGGCTGAAAAGCTTCCATCCAAAGTGGCATTGGGCTCATCTCGAATGAAAAGAGATGGCGGCGGTGTTGGGTGGGGGGGCGAGGGGGGCGTCTTTTCTTCTTTTCTCTCTCATTCTTAACTCTTCCTCCTTTCTCTCTTCTTCTTGTCTGTTGAAACATGTGGTCAGCTGTTATGCTTCCATGTGGTCAGATGATCAAAGCTGCAGGGGAGGGAGGGGGGGCGGGGCGGCGGTAATTGTCCCCCTGCCGAAGCCTTGCCCCGGCCCGGGATCAGGATCCCAGCAGGTGGGGCCGGGTTCGGGGCGGCGGGAGGGGGGAGGGGGGGGGGGGGCGTCCATGAGAACGGAGGGAGGACAGGCTGGAGGAACGCAAGAGGCCCGACCCGCCAGAAATAAAGACTTCCTAAGGCCTGCCCGCTGACAACAGAGCCCCAAAGGGAGAGTGAAAAATGAAGCCTACACACACAAGGTTTGGGGGGGGGGGGGGCATTAGGGAGAGGGCGAGATGGAAAAGCATAAGAGAATAGGATTATAATATTTGCTCAACGCAAAGAGAAACAATTGTGCGCCCATTTCACAGTATCTTTTGAAATGAGCCTGTGTCGAATCCGAGAAGGGATTTTTTTTTTTTTGGGGAGGGGGGAGGAGGGGGGGGGTTACAGGGGGGTCATTTGATGAAAAATGAATGCCGTTTGCTTCACCTGCTAACCTCGGCTTCTTTGATCTCGAAATCTTTCTTGTGTCACCCTAAGAGACGCAAGGAAAACACAACAGGTTTGCTCACTGGCGGAATACACATGGGGGGGTCTGGGGGGGGGGGTCCCTTACGCATACCTGGCCCACTGAGCGTTTACCTGCGAGCCGTGAAATCTCGCAGGTTGGACTCCTTTACATGAAGGTAGGAGCACGCAAACACCCCTGTTCGTCCATCATCCTGATTGCCCAGCACGACTCCTCAGACACCCCCCCACACACACACACCCCCCCCGCCGCCGCCCAAACACCCCCACTTTTCCACACACATCCTCAAGCAGATGGCTTTTTTTTTGTTTTTTTGTAACTGTCTGCTTTTCTCTTCTCGCACAGAGCTCTGATCGAGCAAAGTAAATCCCCGCCATTGCTGGGTGGAGTTTTTTTTTTTTTTTTTCGATCGGGGGGGGGTAAGCTGGACAAATGGTTGGAGGTAGCAGAGCAAAAAAAATGGATTAAGACGAAGCTTTTCACTGATTCTTCAAAACTATTTTGGCGGCCAGCCCGCCGGGGTTCCCAAAGGTCACTTCAGGGTGTATGTGATATTTCACTAGGGTTTCTGAGAGCAACAGCATGTTTAATATGTTTCTTTTCAAATTAAGAATAAATCAATTGGAAGATGAGGCAACTTATTGCTGAATTCTGATATAGTATTAGAGCATAACTATATTTTTTTTCTGTAGGTGTCAGCAAATCTAATTTATTATTTTTCAGTGCAGTGACGGAAACATGTTTCTTTTCAAATTAAGAGTAAATTAGTTGGAACATGAAGAATATCATTTTATTCCGTAGGCAACAATACGTTCAATTTAATACTTTCACGAGTCAGAAATAACACGTATTACGTTATTACTCATACTATAAACATAATTCCAATTTTTCAGACACCATTGTAATAGCATTATTTTAAAGTTTTTTTTGTTTTGTTTTTTTAAATTCTCCATCCAAAAATATTTTGGACTGAATCATAAAGACACTGAAAAACAAATACACCGAAATACAGAGCACAGCAAGTATGAAATATTCAAATGTCCTTATTATGGGACTAAAGATGAATTCTTATTTTTTTCCAATAAAGAAGGTAAACATTTAAAAATACGATAACATTTAGTGAGAGCGAAGCAGATTGATATGAGAAAAGAAAATCAAATGTCACCTCTTGGCTCTATCCAGCCAAAGGTTAAATTCTTGACTCCCCGCTGTCTGCCGTCATTAAGTTGCCTAGCAACCGTCTGCAAGCTATAATTAGCTTGGCAAAATCAAGATTTCCATTTTGTTAACACAAAAAACACTTTTCTGAAAAGTGTCACATGTTCTTTGAAAGAGACTCCGAAAGGCGTGCATTGAAATATGTTTTTTTTTTTTTTGGCACTTTGACTGTCACCGCTGAGTGAAATGTGCAGCTGTTAAAACATATTTTAAGTAATAAAAATCCCGAGATGGCGAGGCGGCTTATAAACCTGTGAGCATCCTTCAAATATTATTAGCATGCTTGCTGCCAACTTCTGATTTCAAGGGGATTTTTTTTTGCGCTTCTTTGTTTCCGTCATCTTTGCAGGGGCGAGATTCCCGAAAGGAGTAATCAACAATTTATGTCTGCAGCCATCCGCCCACTTTATCATAAAAAAAAACATAGGTCGCTAACTATATGGAAACACTGATATCACTTTTTTTTTTGTAAACATAAACAAAATGGGGTGGACTATGTTATATTTGCTGTGGTCTTCTACTTTTCATCTTGACTCGTTTCTAACTCACTAGCCACCAACAATTTACTCCGTAGAATTAGCAAACATCAAATTGACTGACGCTACAGGTAAACATTGTACACATTCACATCAAAACACATATGTAGCATACCACTTCGGGCTGTCCTGTCTGACGTTAGCGTTGTTAGCTCATCGTGAGCACTTTGGCAACGACATTACACAGGAAGCATGCCGCATGACCCCAAACTAAACTAAAGTAAATTTACATGCTCAATATAATCCCCAAAATAAATATTATTGCTCCTGTGGACTGGAAATGTCAAATAAAAATGTACAAATTAAAGAGCGCAAAAGGTGTCTCTCTCTCTCTCTCTCTCGACCCCAAAATGAACGATTTCACATAGTTTCAGTCTGTTTTGCTAAAGTGTTTACATTATCGCCAAACCGTTGGTGTGTCCTATACACAGTAACATAGAAAATACCAGAATTTGACCCTAAAATTAAGAGTGTGTCGTATTCCCAGATGGATCATCTTGGGGGAATTAAAGCAGTTCTTTTGTTTAAAAAGGACATCGATTAAAAAAAGAGATATCACATAATTTAGGGGGTGCTTGTAAATCAAATTACCGGTGCTTGATCACCCTCAAAAACAGGTGATAAACGCCGATGCCCAGCACGTCTAATTACCCCACGATGACACATCAGGTGTAGCGCTATCTGCTAATTCTATTGGCCAACCGCAGCGCTCTTCATTAAAGCTTCCTCCTTGACGGGTCGGCGTTTCACCTCCAAAATGTAGGCCAGTAGAAGCAAAGACGGAAAAGGCTTTGATTGTACCGGGACGCAAACGTGCATACGTGCACAAGCGCGCCATTCAATGGAAATAAAAAGACGAGGGGAGGAGAAAAAAAAAAAAGTCAACAACTCTCCTGAGTCTTTCAAAGGCTTTCGTCTGCGAGAGCGCGTGAAGGATTTTAGGAAATCACAGGCGCGCTGCTCGCATTGTGTATGTGCGTAAAGTGTTTTCGGCAGCTCTGGAACCCTTGGAGGGCTTTAACAAAGATGGGGAAGATTCTTTAAGCTGGAAGCGCGCTTGATGTCGGGGTATTCAAGGCGTCGTTCCTCCGGCTGTCACTCAGCGCGGAGGTAGAGGTGTGCCATTAAGCTCTCACAACTTTCAGGAAAAACCCAGAACAAGAGGGACAAGGACACGCCGCCCGGTGCGCGGGAAAACATGCGTCTTCTCTCCGGTCTGAGCGGGAGAAAAAATTAGTTGGCGAGCTGACGTCATTTGATTTTCAGTAAAACCAGGGGCGGCGCTACAGGGTGGCCGGGGCTTTCCAAAGCCACCCCAATATAAGGTATTTTCCGCACTATAAGGCACACCCTCAATTAATGACATTTGAAAACTTTTTCCATATATAAAACGCACCGGATTATAAGGCGCACCCTCAATTAATGACATATTTGACAACTTTTTCAATCACAATATAGTAATACTCAAAGTAATAACGATAATAACTCAAATAATAACTCTATAGCATAATAACTCAATGTCAATATGAGCAACCTTGTTCAAGTGTAAACACACAAAAGCTGACTTTATCAGTCCATTCCCCGTCTACGAATCCCAATCTCAATATTGATCCGCATATAAGGCGCGCCTGATTATAAGGCGCGCCATCAGTTTTTTTAAAAAATGAAGGCTTTTAGGTGCGCCTTATAGTGCGGAAAATACGGTAGATAGATATGATAGAAATGTTTCTCACATATATCATAATACCCCAAATACAAGACATAAATACAAGCCTGTGTACAATTTTGGGCTCAAATTCTGGTATTTTCTGTTACAAAGCGCATCAATACTTTGGCAACAAACTTTAGCAAAACAGAATGAATCTCATCTTTTGTATACATTTTATATTTTCTGATATTTCCGTCAATTTTTGCCGGTGTGGCTTACATACCGGTGCAGCTTATAAAAAAATATGGCAATAAACGAGACATAACTTTTACATGACACAAGGATGGACTCGGATGTCGGTTCAGTCTGCTCGCTTCTTTGATGGAAAATAATGCCATGACAACATAAGCTAACTCGAGCTGCTGCTAGCTGCAACTAGCTCGTAATTATCGTAAGTAAGACTACTCCTGATATAAAAATGCACATCTGAGCTTCAAAACTTGGCTCATGTGGCTGACGGATCAATCTTCCTTGAACGACGTCCAATAAAAACAACTCTAAACGTAAAGTTACCGTTTATAGGACTCATCCATACTTTCGTGAGACTTTTATTTGGGGGCTTACGGTACTATTCATGTGTCGTTTCAAGGTTAGTTTTAAGGGTTTTTTTAAAATGTTTTTTTTAATGTTTTTTTAATGTTTTGAACATCTATAAAAGTGCCCATAACTCCCCGGAAGCGCCCCCTTCATTCGCACCCGGGCGGGTATCACACGTCACTAACGGTCCCCTTTTGGTCCCCATTAATTGCCCAACGATTATCTTAACGCGGAGACGCCGGCACGTCTGTCCGGCGGCAAAAGCGACAAAGTGGCGGCGGACGGCGAGAGGAGAAGTTTGCTCGGCCTCCGCGTCCTGACGGCGGAGTGACGAGAAGACAAAAGCGGGGGCAAAGGGGAGTGTGACACCACTGTCTGTTGACTCTTTGGAGTATTTAATTAGCCCTAATCCAATTGAGGCGCACGGCTTCCTGTTAAGAGAGGTGCAAAGGTTCGAAATAAACAGCTTATGCGACTATTAAAGCCGACGGATATAGTCGACGGCCCGCGAGGAAGATAAAGCGTTGACCTCGCCGATACAACTCAGGAAAGTCGGCGCCTCGCCTCGAGTCGAATTCACCTCAGAACAAATGCGTCCACAACCTCGCAGATCGACACCACCGGCCTGCCCTCGTGCCATCTGTTATTACGTGTTATTAATAGAGTTAAAATCTTGAAAATAGCTTGGAAAAAAAAACGTAGCTCCGAGTTCAGGCTCGATCGATCGGTCGGAAATCAGGCCAGATTGCTTATTTCCCAATCGGTCCGATCGCTTGATCGGAAACGGGCCTGATCTTTTGATCGGAAAACACTGTGGAAATTGGGCCTGCCAATCACATCAGAAAATCAAAACCAATCGCTTTCAATGGGTCAAATTGGCAATAAAATATTCTAGTTGAAATTATATATACAGTGTACACTCACTCACACACACACACATATACATATATATACATACATACTTACACACACACATATATATATATATATTATATGTGTGTATCCACACACACACATATCTATGTGTATGTAACACGTACGATGGTTTAAGCGCTTTGTTTTGTTTTTGTCATTGAGGATTCCCAGCGACAACGATAATACACCAAAAGAAAACAAAAGTCTGGTATTTGCTATGCACGGCGGCGGCTATTGTCTCCGTCTTAAGATCGTGATGCATTTGTGATGAAGAATGAGCCGGCATGAGCCAAAGGTGTCAGCTTGCTCCCCGTCTCGGAAGCATCCAGACGAGCAGACACGGCCGTCCAATTCGGTTGCGTTCAATTGCCGATGGAGCCGTCCAGTCAGTCTGAGGGGCACAGTTGGGAAACAGTTGGTTGATGCAGAAGGCGCGCTATTGAGGAATCACTAAAGCTGACTGATCAAAAAAAAAAAGGACATTTTTATTCGAAAACTGACGACTGACAGCAGACGCTCAGTACAGCGCTTGCCTATTATCTATTTGTGTCCACTCTTGTGTCCCTTTCGTCTCCCCGAGACAACAAAGTGAAATGCATAGCACCCAAGCATGAGCTAGGACTTGAACGGACAAGATGTCCTCTAATGAGGAAACTAGGATGTAGTGTGGTGGCTTTAACAACCCCAAAGATACAGACTCAAACAAATGTCCACTACGGTGGACACAAATGACTTGGCCAACAGAGCACATGAGACATCACGAGAAAGGTCAAGATCTCCTCGAATGAGCGCATTCAGACCTAGTTGTGTAGCTTCAATGAGTCTAAAGATATAGACGGAAAACAAATGTCCACTACAGTGGACACAAACAAAAATGCCATACAAGCACATGAGACATCATTGGAAAATCCAAGCTGTCCTCAAATGAGCACACTCAAACTTAGAAGGGCGGCTTCAATGAGTCAAAATATATATACCGAAAACATATGTCCACTATAGTGGACTCAAATGACTTGGCCACCTGAGCACATGAGACATGAATGGAAAGGCTAGGTAGTCCACAACTGAGGACACCAGAACGTAGCTTCAACGAGTCAAAAGACATAAATCATTCATTAACGTCCACTACAATGGACACAAATTAATAGGCCACTCAAGCACATGAGACTTGTTCAGAAAGGCCAGGGTGTCCTCTACTGAGGACACTAGGACTTAATATGGTAGCTTCAAGGAGCTATAGGAGGAAAACAAATGTCCACTACGGTGGACACAAATGAATAGGCCACCCAAGCATAAAACATGACTGGGAAGTTTCAATGAGTCGCGAGACAGAAAAGATCCATATTAAAAAAAAAAAAAAGCTCTAGTTTCTTCCTTCACCTTTTCAATTGACTGGTTTAGGGGGAGAAGGAATAATATATCCATATATATGAAATATACGCATTGTCTGCGTTTCTCTGATTGAAGCTGATCAAATAAATAAAATAAGTGGAAAGATGGCCAACTTGAGTGCACATTTACTCAAAATAGAACAACATTCAGCATTAGCATTAGCGCATTACCAAGCTAAACATGCTAATGAATCTCTGGGACGAGCGTCCTGGAACTTGCGCTGTCCTGAAGGAGGAGCGCTAAGAAAACAAAGGCAGGGGCAAAGGGCATTGCGACACCTCTGCTGTTGACTCTAAGGACTATTTCATTAGCCCTAATCCAATTGAAGGCGCGCGGCTTCCTGTTAAGAGAGGTGCAAAGAGTTGAAATCAACAAGCTTGCTCAACTTGTCCAACAAGTCAACTCTCCACGCAATCCACATTGATTTGTCTTATTGAAAAATAATCAACCAATACATTTAGGGCTAGATGAAAACCGATGTCGAAATAATAGCGGGTTCACCAGCAAATTACTGTGCACTGTTTTAGCTTTTTCGGCTACGCTAATGTTTACGTTGGCGCTGGTTAGCATTAGCAAAGTCGTGACTTGCAAACTGTCCTGTATTGTCGTATATCAGGCTAACCCCTACATCGGCCTCAAATGCCCTGTACTGTCTTTTCTGAGCGACATTTTGTATCGGAAAATAATGTAACTTGAGATTTGTTGATTAAAAAAAATAAGTTAATTTATGAACATTTCATTCAGATACGAACCGGTCTTTGCAGACAGGGCCCGCGTTCAAATCACTGTAACTTATGAAATGTTTGCGCGAGCAACGCAATTCCAAAGGATTCTGAAAGCAGAGAGGCGGAGCTATATTTCGATGCCAAATACGTTGCGGTGATTGGGCGATTTTAAATTGTGGGGGAGGGAGAAGCCGTGCGTCGTAGGTAAGAAATACGCAGGAGGCAAAAACATGATTCGTGTTTCTCAAATCGTCATAACTCCCGATCCGTTTGTGTTAGCAGCGTAATTCCAACGGATTACGTAACCAGAGAAGTGGGGCTTTGCATTAATTTCACATGGGTACCTGCCAGGTTTTCACGTGTGAGGGAGGGGGCGGTGCTGCGCCGTAGAGGGAGGAGACAGGAAATGACGCATGTTAACCCTAACCTTAACCAGACCACCATAACACCTGAACGGTTTGCGCTAGCAAAGTCATTCCGACAGATTCCGAAACCAGTGAAGCGGAAATTGCGTCGATTCTGCGTCGATTAGCGCACTAGATGGCGGATTTGCACATGTGAGGGAGGGGGAAATGACCCGCGTTTTTCAAATGACACCTAAACCGTTTGCGCTGCTACAGTTTTAGTATTTAAGTGTTAAACCGGTTCATTTATAAAACTGTCATGAAGTTATGAATTAACCCGCGAATAAAGGTATGACTGCACGTGCCTCGGCCTTCATGAAAACAAACGGATGTAAACGAACCATAAATAAAACGCCGGCTGCGCAGCACACCACAAAGCCTGACATTAAGCAAAAATCGCAGGAAGCGTGTTCCCAAGGATACCGACGTTGCAATGCCCCGGTTGCCTCTTCTTTGCTAGCACACTTATCATTAAGCAAAATAGTCATTTACTGGAGCCAACGGCAAGGGAAAGCGCCGGCGAGCGCTCTCCGTCGTCCCCGTTCTCGCTAAGACCCACGTTTCAGGTAAGGCTTGATCTGCCTGGAAGCTGACCAAGTTTTGGTGAGGAGGGAGCGGGAGCGCTGAGCCAGATGCTAAGCTAAGATAAGCTAAGAAGAAGATTGAGACTTTTTTTTTTTTTGCTTTGTTTGACAGGTGGGCAAAGGAAAGCCGTCTGTCCTTGACAAGCGCCGCCATGCTTTGGAGAAGGAAGAGCTGGGTGCAATCCTCTACCGTCAGATGAAAAACACACAAACTAATGGTGCGTGCGACTGTTTAATGCCTGCGTAAATATGTATGGGAATCTGTTTATGCGTGGCCATATGGGTTAAATTTGATGAATGCGTGGCAAATGAAACAAAGCTTTGGACTGTATGGCTGCAACTGATAATTATTTTATATATATATATATGTATATATATACACTACCTTATATGACTCCTATAAAAGTTTCCTAGTGATGCTAAAACTGTATTTTATAAGAGACTTAATCATCCAACAATGGGCTGTCCCGCCACATCGATCCCAGATTCTGGACTCAAATGCGTCGTTAATAATTAATCCTTAATCTGGGAGAGGCATGATGAAAAAGAGAGAAATAAAAAAAGCACCAAGTAGCTTTTTTGGTAGCATGCAGCTGATGTAGTTGTTTTAGGAAAAATGAGTGAAAGTACACATGCAACTGTTCACCCAAATTCGATATTTTAAAAACAAACAAATTTTTAAAACCGCTGCTCAGGATAGCTTCGGAACTACATTTGTTGTGGTATCTCGTTTCGTATTATATTATATATCGCTCTTATTTTGCAAAGATGCAATGTTTCTGTTGAAACCCTGTTAAAATGTCAAAATAGTTTTTGCACTTCTGCAGGTGTCAAACTCAAGGCCCGGGGGCCAGATCCGGCCCACCGCATCGTTTTATGTGGCCCGCGAATTGCTGATTTTAATTCAAGTTTCTGTCCACAAGACCAAAATTGCAAGTTGTCGTCAACCTATTAAACAAGCATTTTTTTTTATCCCCAATCACCCTTTTGAACAGTTTTTTTTTTTACTGACCTCAGATTTCAAAACCGGATCTGCACGGTCTACAACGTGGCCCAGGATAAAAACGAGTTTGACATCCCCTGATCTAAAGACTAGACATTCAGTCATTTGCCTTCAAGAAAACAACTGTTTAAAAAAAATTGAAATCCATTGTTGACAGCTGTCTAGTTCCTCATCTTTGTTGAAATCATTGGCAGGCTACAAAAGGCCCGTTTACACAACCTGTTCCAGCTGGGTTAAATGCATCTTTACTTTGCCTCCTTGTCCTATATAAATGGCGGCGATGCACAATGAGGGGGGGCGCGCAGTCAGCAGGTCAATATTGCATCTTGGGAGGTAATAGCGTGGAAGCACAGGCAGACCATAATTATCATACAGTAATGGGCTAAAGCAAGGTACCCCTATATCCGGGGGTGCGCATCGTTTTTTTCTGGCGGGTTACTCACACGATTAGCAGGACGTCGTGTTTGGTACGTACCCTTTCTTTCAATCAAATTTTATCTGTATATCATGGCCTCTCAAAGGGCTTCGCAGATGAAAAGAGGTCATGCGGAGACTTCTTTGGAAAAAAGAAGTCATACGGAGACATCTTTTCGTTGCGAGGTACACAACGGCTGTCAAAGCTCCCGCAAGGGGAAGGAAAAACTCCAAAAGTCCAATTTGGGGAAAATCAGAAACCTTCAGAAGGGACCACAGGTGGGAGGAGCCCCCTTCCAGGCCCGCAGGTTGAAGTGGATGCTGCATTTACCAAATACACACGATTAAAAGTATTCCTTGATGTTCCCGCACGCGGCAATATCGCGTTATTCCAGCTCGCGTCTTCAAACTTTCATAAATCCATCAGTTATGCTGTCAAACTCCAGTCCTCGAGGGCCGGTATCCTGCATGTTTTCTGGTTGTGTCTCCCCGACACACCTGATTCAAAGGATTAGCTTGTTAGCAAGCTATGCAGGGTCTTGAAAAGGAACGTAATCTTTTGAATCAGGTGTGTTTGAGAGAGGTGGTAAGAAAACGAGTCGACGAAGCCGGCAATTTTGATCGTATAACGCCGTTTGTGACTTAATAATTGGAAATTGACCAGGTTTGTAAAAAGGAAGATGCCATTTTTATTTTCTAAACTTCATCATAGCTGAAAAGTAACCAAAACACTTCACTGTCCCACTTGGGTCTTTCTGATTCCCACACATATTCCGTCTTCATTCCTCGTTTTTCCAGGGCCAATCTCCATACAACAAGAAGACATACAACAAGGAACAGGCGGCGCGGAAAATAAGCAATGACCCGACAACAAGCCAATGCAAACTTAAATGGACTACACACTTAACGAGAAGACACCACACAGCTGGGGGAGAGACGAAAGGCAGGGGAAGCTGATTGGATGAGAAGGAGGGCGGGTAAACGGGCAGGTGGACAAGATCAAACTAATGAGACAGACAGCAGGGGGAAACAAAACTTGAAACTGGAACTTTGGAACATGAACGAAACCCAAAGAAAACAACAAACCCCAACCACACATGCAGCTTCTCCACCAGTTGCCTACTCAGTACAGATCGCAGTCAATCCTGTGATTTCTGCGGCGCACGCGTAACCGCGCAGCGCTCGTGCGCATCCCTGCCTATATTGGTTTTGATCATCTCAACCCACGAGGAGTCGGCCTTTGAGAGGCTCCTCGGGTGTCATTGGCCACGGGCCCCAACGGTTCAAAGCGGCGATACGGGCCGCCCGTGTCAAACGCGACCGGCGGGAAAAGTGATTGTAGCCTCCCTACGTTCGGGCTATTGTTAAAAGTCGTCGGCGGCCGACCCGGCCTGACACCGCCGTATTGTAGCATCTGATGGAAAAGTAGGCGGACGTAAAGCGAGGCCGCGACAAAGTAACTCTCACACAGAGATTTGGCCCAGATCAGCCAGAGAGATAAAAGAAGAGGATTACGCTGGCGGAATTTGCTTGCAAGTCTCCTCTGACTCGCTGCCACTTCTACAAAGTCACCTCTGACAAGGAAACCATCTGCCGCCGTGTGTGCTGACACATCAAAACCGGAAGGGAGGAACAAAAAAAAAAACAACGCGTGGAAAACAAGCTAGGTTGAACGGGGTTTTTTCTGATGGAAATGGAGTGGTGTCATTGGTGGAGAGAGTCATGTGGGTGTGTTGTCAAACGGCAAAAGCAAAGCATTTTTCTTAGGGGTGGGAATGGTTGGCTCACGCTTCCATTAGATTCCAATTTGAAGCTAGTTTTGATGGAAAACGTTTCTCAATGCTAAACCATTCAATTAGCGATTTCCTCTTTAAACCATAGACGTGCAAAAATTCGTCATACGACTTCCGTCCGCTTGGAAAGACAGAGCAACAACAAGTTTTTTTTCATCAATGACAACATTCTTACAATCAATGTAAATTGAATTGAAAGAAATGTGCTTTTTTTTCCACACAAAGAATTGTGGTACACAAATACTAGCATTTTTTCTTCTTTTTTTTCATTTAGATTTTGGGACATTTGAATGGATTCGGAATCTCAATCGTTTTTTGTTTTGTTTTTTAACATTTATTCAGTTTTGAATTGGCAATATAGCAGGTTTTCAGGAAACCAGTTTAAACTAGCCTTCTGGAATCTTCTACCTTCTATTTGATGATTTAGGATATTCATCATTTCCGACCTAAAGTTTTTTTTGTTTGTTTGTTTTGTGTGTGTGTGAGTGTGTGTGTTTAAAAGACAAAATGTGGATTGGTGAAATAGAACATTTTTCTTACCTGATGCCAAGCAAACATGTGACCGGCTTCCATTAGTCAACCAGGAAATGGAAAAACTTGAGCTGTCCAAATTGCACTCCATATAAGGTCATGCTCAATTTGGGATGTACCAAATATGACAAGTTGCAGGGGATATATACACACACACACACACACACACACACACATATATATATATATATATATATATATATATATATATATATATATATATATATATATATATATATATATATATATATATATATATATATATATATATATATACATATATATATATATATATATATATATATATATATATATATTTTTTTTTTTTTTCCCAGCTCATGATGCGGCCCTGTGCAAGGCAAACAATTCCACATGTCCCTTGTATGTTGCAATATCCTGAAGAATGGTGTATTGCGTCCGTTTTACTGGGTAGAACATGACTTGAACTTCCTGCAGAAGCTGGTAATTTCTGACCCTGAAATAGCTTATTGATTTGAAAGCTGCCCGCCCGGCCGAATGGAATGAAAGCGAGCAGTGGAGAGTGGGAGCATGAGCAAAGCTAGAAGCCGTTCAATTTGGAGCATTTTTATCGGACTTGTTAAACAAAGGCCGGAGAAGTGGGGGGGGGGGGAAAGCGGGCTTATATGAATACTGGAGGATTCGTGATGTCTGCCGCTTCGCTCTTCATTACGGCCCACTCGATTCTCAAAGGTGTTTTCCCCCCTCGGGTTGAAAATCGCAAATGTTCAACTCGTTCGATAAAATCTGTTCAAATTTAAGCTAATATTTTTTTAAACCGATTATTAGTTGTCAAGGAGGTGGATAACGATATTTAGAGCAAATATTAATTTTCAGTAAAGGGGAAAATGAACAAAAAATAATGAAATGTCCTCAAGCTTGTGTTTATTGAACAGCTTTTTAAATTTGCATCGTGTTCATTGATTTGCAGTGTTCCCTCGCTACATCACGCTTCAGTTATTGCGGCTTCATTCTATGATGGATCATGGAGGTTTACGTCACAATTTGTCTTGCGTTTTGTTCCTCTTTTTAAGCCAAACCATTCAAAAAGTTGCTATTTTATTCATTAAAAGACATTTTATAGCAAGTTTACCTTGATATTTTTCCTTTGAAGTCAGACTAGACAAAACTTTTTTAACAAAAATAAACAGACATTATAAATCTTGGATGTGAAATTGTATTAAAAAGTTCAGGGAGCTCCCAGGGTCATCAGTATGTCTTAAAGTTAAACGTAAACAATGTCTTTTTACATGGAGTGCCACAGGGTTCAAATCTAGGGCCCATTTCATTTTTTTTTTGTACATGCTCCTCCTGGCCGCTGCTTTTAAAAAGCATACAGACAACACAAACTCACAAAAACAGCAAAGAAAATTGATTCCAGCGCTCGTGTTCACCATTTACCCATCTTAAACATCCTGACAAGTGTTATGAGGGAAAAGTTGAGCAGGATTGCTATGATTAAATCTGAAGTGATAGGTGTTTTTTTTCTTTCAGTTGCAGTTTTTAACGCTTGTGCAGTATTTGATCCTTGCATCTGTCATGTTCTGTTGGGTTTTCAGTGGGTTATATTTGTGGGTTAATATCAGGGTCTTCTGTTTTCTGTTGCAGGTTTTTGTGGGCTTTTGGTTCACGTGTCTTGTTACTTGATTGTGTCCACCGTTCTGTTTACCCGACTCCCTGCATCTGGGTTCACACTTTTCACCAACTCAACCACTATGCTGGAGTGGCACTAGGGAGCTGAAATTTCACCCCGATGGTGACAAAGTTTATCATGGCACAACCACTTGGGTATCACGCTACCAGGAGTGCGCCATCGCTTGGTAAAAATACCGAAAACGATCAAAATACCGCACAAGGGTCAACCTTTTTTTCAAGGTCTTCGAGATGATTTTCCATTTGCATGCCGGCGAAACTTTTTTCAACCTAAACCTTCCTTTGTTGTGTAAACAGACGGTAAGTGGACCAAGGTGATGGAGCGTGTTAGCGCCGCGACGTCAACGATCCGGAAGAGGTCAAAGGCATAATGGGTTCTAATCTCCCGGAGAGCAACCTTCCAACCCAAGAGGACTGCTACTCGGAACAAAGACTCTGGCCTCAAACCCTCAGCTGCCGCTTCCACCAGCAGACCCCAGACGACCGCTCCTTTGTCATATGCACTTGTTGGACAAATTCACATTTCACATGTCAATTAAATGAGTGTTGCCCCGGTGATTAGAAGATCCCACTAATTGTGGTGGCCCTCCCGCCTCCTCCTCTTCTTCCTTCTCGCCGCCGGCTCTTGCCTGGCCTCCAGTCTTGCTTGGGTTACGCTGACATTTTCCACATGGAGGAGCAGGGAATGGGGGGCTTTGTAGCGCCGGGCCCCACGACCCCCCTCCTGCCGGGCCGCGCCCCTTCATTCATATTTGCTCATCATATGCTGCTAACTGGCCTCGGCGTGACGTACGTCTGCGCTTTGCGCATGCGAAATTTCCGCCCCTAGAATACGGATTGGAGGTCGATTTTGGGCGGAAAAAAAGCTGGCTGTTAGACTAAATGTACATAAGTTATCCCATATTTACTCTTAGTTTTCCTTTAACAATTATAGATTTGTGCTTTATTTGTGCTTTAATTGGCTTTTTTGGCGCCACCTCCGGCCGCAGTTGATATTAGGTTATGTAAAGAGAAAGGGTGGTGCGCATGGGATCATAACTGCAGCAAAAGCATTCACAAATTTACAGACGTCCTGTCAGGAGATAGGTGACGAGCCTACAACTTCAAAGCAAAAGAAAGCTTTTAACTGGCAATACACAAAGTCCTTTTTGAAATAATGACTTCTTCGTGGTAAGAAGCTCAAATTTTATGTGCACTTTGCCCTGGACCCACGGACCACAATAAAAATCTCAAGCGTTAACCGGTCCAAGGTGATAAAAAGGTTGGGGAACCCTGCTCTAATCAATATAAAGAGGACTCGGCGGGATGTCTTCCAGAGCGGTAGGAGAATGCAACTTCGAATACATCTCTGTCCAAGCTCCTTGCGAGCAAAAATAATATTAAGTCTCTTGTCTTCCTTCCTTGTACGTTGTTTATTAATTGTTGTAGGTTGATTGAACCTGACACCGATTACTCATTGGTGCCAATTTTGAGCCTCAAATGGGTTTATGTTTGAAGCCCCGGATTTCACCCCCTGTTCAAATGTTTTTACCACTGTTATTTGATACAATTGCTGTAAATAGAGTATACATCTGTAAAAAAACGAAAAAATAATTGGCAAATTATTTTGGGCCAGTGTACAACCGAAATGATCTGCCGGCCGATAGTCGCTCGGGCCCTAGATAAAATAAGGTCATATTCGTTAGTACCATAACACACAACATTCTGAGTCCATACAACGCGGTTCTAGACCAAATCCACCTTGGGTAATAAGCGTATTGTTGAAATCCATTGCGCTCGCTTCCCTGCTTGTGACGCGTTTTCCCCGCGGCCTCTCGGCTTCACCACTTTGCTCAAAGTGCACAATCTCCAGAAAATGATTGCCTATTTTGTGTCTGACGCAGTCTAAGCAGATAGCGCAGGTGCTAGATGAATGCGGCCAAGTCAAATGACTTCCTGCACGCACTTCAATCCGCCCCCGCGCACCCGCGCACACGCTCTGATCGCAGGGACGAGTGCGTCGCGTCGAGGACGGGGAATGTGGAAACCTCTGGAAAAGCGCGCGGTTCCTCGCGTCGCTCCCGTTCTTTCCCGTCGCAATTTATGGCTGCGGGACAAATCTTAATAACGAGGCGCCTCGGCGGCACCGACTTACAAGCCCGTGCAGAGCTACATTCACAGCAGGCCAATATAGTCCAGATGGTTGGGTTTGTACTATATCGGAGCAACACCTCACAGGGTCACAATTTGCAGCCTGCGTACGTGCAACAAACAAAAGACAGACTGGACTTCCTTTTAGTGCCAAAGCCGTGCAGATACCACACGCATATGCGCACATGCATATGCACAAATGAAAAGCGGCGGGAGTAAAGAAATTAGCCGAGCGCGAAATTGGCGATTGGCGCAAACTCCGAGATCCTTTTAAAGGAATAAAAACCAGGTTTTAATCAGGCATTCCGAGTGTCACGGGTGCGGTTAATCCATCCACCGCTCGGGGTACCGGAAGTCACGGGATAATAGCTAGAAAGCAGAGATGACAAATTCCGTTTTCTGGAGCCTCTCATCCTCAGAAGGGTCACAGGCTTGCTGGTGCCCATCCCAGCTGACTTCAGTGAAGTGGTTACCACCCGATTGCGGGGCAAACAGAGACGAACAACCAATCGAGAACCCAATCGGGCTCGGGGCCAATATTCAAACTCCCCACAGGTGGATTCGAACTCGCGTCCCTGAACTGTGAGGCGGACGTGCAAACCGCTGCTCCACCCTGCCGCCCTGGAACAATTTCCAATGCATTCATTGTCAGACTTGCACCACTGAGAGGTGCACTAGACTTTGGAAAATTAGTCATTATGTTCAAAATAATATCAAATGTTAAAAAAAAAAAAAATAGAGAAAGTAATTCCCAAAGCCCACGGAGGTCCAGGGTCCTCGCTTTGAGGACCAGGAGATACAGGTGATTACGTAGCACATGAAGAACACCGTTTGACATTGGAAGCGCACGAAAAGCGTCTAGCAAAGCTCACTGCCTGGTGAAAAGTGGGCTTAAGAGGACTTGACCCCCGAAGACCGGGTCGCAGACATGACGGCGTTTAAAAACGTCTTGGGGATTAAGTGCCGGTCGGGACAATCAGTCCACTCTCATCCCCATCCTCGTCTCCTCGTCCCCATGCACGTGAGCCGGTCGGGGCCCCGAGTCCCGTTTGTGCATTTGCGCGCTCGTGCGAGCGTTGGTGTGAACGGGCGCCTCGCTGTCGGAGCGGGGGAGACGCCGGCTGACTTGACGAGAAAGCGACGGCGGGCGGGGACGCGCGTGTACACGCGCCGCCGAGTTTGCGGCCGCGTACGCGCAGGCTAAACGCGAGACGGGCGGCGATTATCCTCACGAGGAGGGTAAGCGGACGACAAAGCGATGTCTGAAGGATGATGGCGCCACCATGAAAGCGGTTGAAAAAAAACAAGGGGGAGCGCTCGCTTTGCAATGCATACATAAAACCTGCCTCATTAGCATACAAATCGAGATCAAACGAATTCCGGATCAGACTCTCTTCAGAGAATTCCATATCGGAATCAAGTGAGCCCCTTCCTCGCCGTCCCATCTCGTGGCCACCGCAAAAAGCTTCAAGGGTCAAGGTCATGGCTGGGGTAGGGTCGGGTTCACTACTCTTTAGCATTAGCGTGTTTTTCTGACATGTTTTCTAATTTTTTTTCAAAGTTTAAACCCCCATATTAGGGAGGTTGACTTATATAATCGTAGAACTGAAAACTGGATTCATTTTCCTGTGCTTGAACAACATTAATACAATTTTTTCCGACGGACTTTGACGCGTTGGATTTTGTAATTGATGTTGATGCCGTAAAGAGGGTACGAAAAAAACGTAGTATTCACTTAGTAACGTAAAAAAATAACAGAAGCCGGGCACGCCGTAACCCGGGGGCCCGCTGCACTCGTCATCAAATTTCCTCAACCTTCTTCTAGATCGCTTCTCTTTGCTCAAGAATCCTAGTTCTCCATTCCGGGCCATAGCGGTCAAAGGTCAAATTGTCTGGCCAAAGCATGATGGTTTCGTGGCGACAACACGCCAGCGCCCGGCGCACTTTTCCAGCAACAAGCGCTGATTTGATCTGATGACACAGTGGGGCTACTTTGGTTGGTCATAGCGTGTGACCCACCCCCTGCCCCTTCATTTTAAGGGTGGCTGCCCTCAAGGTCGACACTAGAAGCGCGGCGTTTAGAGCAGACTACCGAGGGTAGAGCGCAGTCGCCGGCGAAGGTTAAAACGAGCGAGGCGTTTCGGGTCAGCAGCCATTTCCCGGGCCGGCTTTGAAGCCGCCACGTCGCCAAGTATACGGCGGCGGACGCATCGCGCCGCAAACTGCGCCCACGCGTGATATCATCAAAAGCAGACGCGCTACTGATTGCGCTGTCGCCACCGGATGGGGCCGACATCAAAATGCATAAGCCGGAGACATCAATCGGGGCCGGAAAATAGGCTTCCCGTACGCAATCCATTTCCACGACGGCGTGGATGACGCTATTTCTTCAAAAGTACCCTCAGACGCGCGTGCAAATAGTATGTAGGTCAACGATTCCCAAACAGTGAGCCGTGGTACATTAGTGTGCCGTGACAGATCATCCCAGGCGCCGTGGGAAATTATGCCAGGTCACCTATTGGTCATAAAATTGTTGATTTAACCCTCCCGTAATATTGCGGGTCAAACCCCGCCATTTTGTTGACTTTGTTCATAATTATCCATAAAAATGGTTTGGTTGAATTTATCATTGATAGTGTTTTTTTTTAATTTGCAACTTTTTTGATGAATAATATTATTGCTGTTTGTGGGGGGGGGGGGGGGGGGGGGGGGGGGGGGGTTTGCGGGTAGGAAATATACAGTAAGATTGGTTAGTCAGGCGCAAAAATTATTTCTGAAACGTTTCGATACCGTACGTGCACATGAACCAGTGTGTTATTAATAATCCAGAGAAACGAACAAAAATTTGTATTGCCTTTGTCATATTGCAAAAGGCTTTCAACACTATCATGAATACAAATATAAAAACAATAATTGATACTTCATTTTGCATTTTTCTTGATGAATAAGCAAAACCTGGCCCAAAATGTCCAAGAAATATTAGCTTTAGGTGACTAAATACGTGCTGGGGTCGAAGCTTTCCAACGTAAACTGATATAAACAACTTTATTTTTGACTGATATCATCCCAATATCTGATGTTAATATTGAATCAGGGCTCTACTTTTAGCAGAGTCCTTTTAGGGATTTACACTCTTTCCTTTTGTGCTTACTTGACTCATCACCCCCACATTAAGAACCCCCCCCCCCCTTTTTTTTTTACGGCACTCACACCTCCCCTGTAAAGCAGTGATTTACACTTGTGCACTAAAAAACAGCTTGAGACAAGCAAACATATTAAAATCCCAAATGCTGAGGTGTTCAAAGTTGCAAGAGCGCCAAAGCTCGCTCCGTTTTAATGAGGCCACCAAAACGCGCGGCTCGGTTACCGCTCGTTTGTTTTGCCGTTACGATAATCGTGGCTCGATTTGCGGCAAACTTTGTGGAGGGTTAGTCATGGAAGACAAGGAAGCACTTTGTTTTCTTTCACTAATAATGCATTACCCCCCCCCCCCCCCCCCCCCCCCCCCCAAATGCCTAAAGACCACCTTTGGTGCTCTCCAAAGTGAAATGAGACCTTTGCGAAAGCAATTTCCATTGCAAACAGCATGCAAATCATGTTTGCCGTGTTGGGGGTCCCAAAGTTGCATAAGTGAAGGGAAGGTGGTCCCTTGGACACACCACACAAATATAAACACGGCATTACACCCCGAACCCAATCCCGGCGCGCCCCCCCCCCCCGGAGACAGCGCCCACCTCCTTGACCTCCTCCGACCGACTTGTCAAAGGGAATTTAACACGAGGGTTCCAAATTCCTGTGAGGTGATAATTATGGGAGCTGCTGACATGGGGGTGGGGGGCATCCAGAGCAGAGTAAACAACCCCCCCCCCCCCCCTCCCAAAATCACAGAGACAGTATGCTCGGCCGTGACCTGCGTAAATGATGCCATCAGGCCCCGTGTGACAGTGTGGCACCTACACCAGTGACAATTTGGCGTCTGGGCCCCCAGATGTCTCAGTTAGAAAAAAAAACAAAACAGTCATGAACAGTCATGGCATCAAATATCTCTAAAAATAACGACTTTTTAAATAATTTTCCCAGGTTTTTGGCTTCCATTGCGTTCTGTTTATATGGGCCCTTTTCTTCTCAAATAGTGTATTGATTTATGATATTTTCTTGAACATCAAACAGTTCACTTGATCAAAAGCTGGTCTCGTTTAAATAAGGATTGTCTTTTTTTTTTATTTCAGGCGCTTTGATGTACTTAAAAGGTTTTTTTTTCTGTTTCAGACTAACTTGTAACTTGAAAAACCCTGTAAAAGTTAACATTTGTGGAAAATTCATATACAGTATATTGTTTTTCTCTTGTTAATATTAAGAAGGATATATATATATATATATATATATATATATATATATATATATATATATACTGTATATAGATATATAGATATAGATATAGATATAGATATAGATAGATAGAGAGAGAGAGAGAGAGAGAGAGAGAGAGAGAGAGAGAGAGAGAGAAAAAACAGCCTATTTATTTGTGTCCACATACAAAATCCGGAGTACAAAAAAAAAAGAAAAAAAGAGAGTAGAGCGAGTGTGGTACTCAGCATGGTCGGTGGCGGTATATTTATTGAAGGGGCGGCGCTGGCAGCATGTTATTTCCATGTCTTTTGCCCACATGCGGTTCAGCCCCCCCAGCACACTCGCCAGCCACACACCAAGACTTGTGCAAGGGGGTGATTAAGAATAATGGGCTCCACAAAACCAGGAATGTGTTGAAGCGCCACATTGGCAACGCAGGACGTCTCGATCGCTCAATATCGCCAATCGTCTTCCTTTTTTTTTGTTTTTTTGCCTCCATTCTCGGAGACGCAAGGGGGAAAGGATGCGCGGTAGTCTGATTCATGTACAAGTCTGACCTTTGGAGGATTTAGGCCGCCGAGCGGTTCTGACCCGCACAGTAGTCCCGCATTGTCGGACCGGAGCGGATCCTTCTAAATCCGGGATTAGAAAAGTTAAATATACAAACACCTTCACCTCTCGGTGAGGCGGCGGAGATTCCGGTCTGCTAAGCTTGCCCAAAACCTCATCACTTTTGGTCACGCCTTCTTTTCGGGGTTCTGCCCGCTGTAACCGCCGGCAATGGGAATCCGAGTGAGGTCGCGTCTTCGTAAGGGAGGATTTTTTTCTTTCTTTTGATGGAACGTTTTCAGCGTATTTCGGCCTGGACGAGCACGAGCAAATTACATTTTGAGACCTGAAAAAGGTTTTTGAAAACACGTGCTCAATTTAAAAACCCTGACCAGTTTTTAAAACGTGACCCCACATATGATCAAGAAGAAATTGTGAAACGTGCACCACATGCACAAACAAATGTTTCATATCATTAGTAAACAAGACGCAGCGCAAAAAAAAAAAATGGCTAACGAAGATTTGGAACTGAAAATCGCGATAATTGATTCTTTTCCACTTTTGCCATGATTTTTGTGTACTGGTGGCAGACAACGATGCGCTCTAAAGTGCCTGTGCCGGTTTAATGATGATTTTTGACAACCTGCTATGCAGATCCGAACTGTGGAAGTGTTTTGATCTTTTCATCGCAAACATTTCACATCAACAGGAAAGCATTGAAAGAAGACACTAGGGAGCTGAAATTTGACCCAGATGGTGACAGCGTGCCAAAGTTCAACATGACATGACCGCTAGTTATCACACTAGCATGATTACGCCATCCCTTAGCTAAGATACTGCCAGAACGATGTGGACAAAAATGACCCAAAAATGGTGAAAATACCGCACAGGGAAAACATGGGGCCACGCCCAAATCCTCACTGATTTGACGTGATGGGCGGGGCCACGCATACACACGGTCGTATCTCGCCGTCCCATCCGGCCAGTGGCCCCAAAGCGCTCCATCCCTGCAACATGTGTCGTCATTTTTACGAGGAAACCCGCACGCACTTTCCATCCGTGTGTGTTTGTCTCTAATTGAGAGGTGAGCAAAAAAACAAGCGAAAAGTTGCCTTTAAAGTAGTCCAATAAAGATCCTGCCCGTAATGTTAAACACCTGCCCATAAAGCGGCGAGGAATGCTAAAACCAGAGCCCCGTTTCAGATCCTGTCTCCTGTCTGGGCTCTCACGTCAAGACGGCGGCATTTGCAACGGCTGCAACCGGGATTATCGAGTTCAAGCACAACAGCCAGGAAGTGCCGAAAAAAGATGGGGGGGCGAGGGGGGGGGGGGGTCTCCTCCCGTAACGGACGCTACAATGGCTCGTGGATTATTCCCGCATGTAATTGCACAGAAGAATCAATGTGACAACTTTTAGCATCGAATACGTCAGGAACCATCACGGCGCCGTTTCTTGGGCCGCCTGATCAAAGCGCCTCACCGGGGTGCTGTTTAATAGCGGCCGACACGCACAAAAAGTCTGCTTTGTTGGAGCGTGAGCTAGACCGGCTATGACAGATGACCGCGGCCGCCCCGAACTACACGCTGACCCCCGCAAACGCCAGGCAGGCAGGAAGAGGCTAGCGGGCCGGCATGCGAGCCCGGAGAGTTTCCGTCCACTCGCATTTTGCACCTGTCGGGTGCCCATAGACCCCCCCCGGTCGCTATCCGTCACCGCGCAGAATATACGGGCCGGCTCCGGCGCTCCCGTCTGCCTGATTAGCCCCCGACCGGTCTCGAGCGCTTCGGGCCCGCTTCCTGAGCGCTTCGCTTCAAAAATCTTCTCGCGCCATTCTTTCCCGCCTTAGCAAACGCCATCAGGGAAAAGTCAAGCTAATCGCAGCAAAAAGTGTTGACGCTAGCCTCGACGCTAACGTGCCAAAAACGCTTCAAAATAAAGCTTAGCTTACAAAAAACAAAATATAGGCACAAGTTTATCGCATATAGACACCTTTTATTTTGAAGTAAATCACAGTAATGGCTGACTTGAGGCCTTTCCAACGTCAATAATGCTAAGTTGTCAAAACAAGTTCAGCTGCTACGTATTCTAATTAAAGATTCACGATTGTAGCTTGTATTTTAATGGCGGCTGTTGCGAGCAATTAGCGGCTAGTAGTAACAAGGAGCACTAGATGCTAGCAGCTGGCAGCACTCAACCGCTCCATATAGGCTGGCAAAATCGCTATCCTAACGCGGTCATACAAAAATGACTCCACTAACACATTTATTATTGTGTTGATCATTTTTAGCAAGCAAAACTTGCAATATTTTCAACACAATGCGGCGCACCAAATCAGTCGCAGTCCCGATTACTGGATTTCGTTACACTACTCGCCAACGTTAATGGTTAGAAGGTTAACATATAGGCTGGAAAACTTACTATTCAAAGGCGGCCGAACAAAAATGACACTAGATGCTAGCAACGTTAGCACCTAGCAACATTTCAATGCCCCATATAGTCTGGCGAAAGCCATCAAACTTCTCAAAGGCAGTTTAATAGACAAAAATGACTTGACGGACACAGTTGCGGTCCAACTGATCACTTTTTAACAAACAATGTGCTGTTTTAGCTGGCAAAAATGTTACTTTGACATCACTTTGTTTCGTAAACCAAACGGGAAGATATTTGTCTATCAAAATACATTTTAAATTGAGGTCAAAATGTTGATCCAAACATGGAAAAATTCAAAAGTTTTCACTGTCTTTTGTGTTCGTAACGGCTCTTTAAATCAAGCAAAAATACAGAATTATCGTTAGGGTCTCCAAAATCTGCTTATATTTGCGGGCCTGGCGGTTTCCCGAACGGCGTCTGCGGACTGGGCGAGCCACCGGAAACCGAGCGTTGCCTTTTAATGTCGCGGGCTGCCCCGTTCACCCGGGGAGATTAGGCGCCGGCGTCTACACGCAAGCCTCGGATAATCGAGCTATCAGTGCGGACTGGCGGGCCGGCGACAGCAGCGGGAGTTACACGCACACGCACCCAATCATGCAACTTGACCACACACGCACGTGCCGCATCGAGAAAGGACACATGCGCGAGTGTGTGTATGCGCTTCATGCATTATTTGGCACTGCAACGCTGTTAAATGTAGGGCCCGCCGCCGCCTGCATATTGCAAGGATGCTATTATGTCATCAGAAAAGCCCAGTCAGAAGTTTAGAGACACCTCCAAATTCAAAAGGTCAAGAAATTCATTTTCAAACAGATATACACACAGCAATCATAAATAAAAAGGTTTTTTCTAGTAATACTGTTTTTATTCCGGAAAATGAAATTGAAAAACTGGAAAATACCTCCAAAAAGTATTTTCCATTAAAAGAAAGTTATATTTATTAAAAAAAATCCATTCAACCTCCCCCTCAAAAAAAAAAACATTTTAAAATGAAGGAAATATCACTTCATAAAAGGAGTTATTTAGAAAACAAATTCAAAAAAATTCACTCTATAAATATGTTCCGTATACAGTAATATATATTTACCATGTAATTATAGCAGAAAGAATTTAACAGGTTTTTTTTTAAAAGGACAAACTTCTTACTATGTCATTTTGCATTGTGTGCTAGCATTAGGCTATACCGTATACAGTAATATATATTTACCATGTAATTATAGCAGAAAGAATGTAATTTTTTTTTTTTTTTTAAAAAGGACAAACTTCTCGCTATGTCTGTCTACATGTGCTGATGCACCATTGGTGTTCGTATTCAAAACCATCGCCTCAAGACTTCAAAACACGGCGAGTATTGACGCTATTTGCTAGCTATTACATTTTGCATTGTGTGCTAGCATTAGGCTAGCAGAAAACAACGTTTTAATAATACAATGTGTAATCGTGACTTTTCCTCACGTTTATGTAAATCTTATCTCAAGGCAACATTCTCGAGAGGCGTAATTTCCGGCATGGAAAGCGGCGAGCGGGCCGGGCCGGCAGTAGCCGCGTGACGGCAGCGGCTTGAAAGTGGAAGCCGTGCCTCGGTAAGGCCATAAATAATCATTACGAGCCGTTAAATATGAGCTCTCCAGCGAGGCGCAAATGCTGCGCGGCAGCAGGTGCTGAGGTTCCTCCAAAGTTCTTTCCATTTTGGGCTTATGTGTGTTCAACTCGGGGCCACCGTTTTATTGACTCCAAACAGGCTGCGAAACTATTTGAGTGTGGCTTTTATTCCGAGGTGCCGGGATCTATTTATATATGGCCTCGTATTATTCGGGGCGGCTGCTGCAAGACAACGATTTGCGCTGCGAGGTTTGCTCGGGAAGCGTTCAACACATAAGTGGACACTTTTGGAAGTGCAGTATTTTTCCCACTTTTTACTCATGATTTGAGCCCGCCGGCTTATAGTCCGGTGCGGCTTATCTGTTGTTTTTGATTGATTTTTTTGCTAGCCAACTAGCTAAACTAGCCAACTAGCTGGGACTAAAAACGCAGGCAAGTTCAGTTTGTTAAAAAGAGGACGTGGCTGTTGGCAGACAATCACAAAAAAATGAAAAAACAAACAAAAAAAAAAATTATAAACGTTCCTGTACCATCTTTTTGCGTAAATATCTCCTGCGGCTTATAGTCCAGTGTGGCTTATCCGTGCCAAAAATGATTTTTTTGCTCATATTTTGCATAATATAGTCCGGAAAATCCGGTATATAAAAACTTTCCGAAAAGCTAGCAAACATTTGGTTCCCGTCATTTGTTTACCGGGGCAAAAGCGAAGGATCTGCGTGCCGAGCGGGCTGCAGACATCCTACCGTGAGAGAGCAGACATCACGTGACTGCAGCACTTTCTGTCTGGGTGCACGACAGGGTCTGCCCGACTCTTCCTCCCCCGGCGAGGAAGAGGAGGAGGCGGCACGGGCACACGCGCGCGGCCGGCGAATAAAAACACGGCACGCACACGCATGGCCAGACCGTCATGCGACTCGGATGCCGCGAGGACGTTGGAACGCAAGGCGCGCGCCGGTTCTTCGCCGCTCCTCGCCCCGATCGAAACAAGGACCCCCTTTGTCATCAACGCGCGCTACGACATTCCGATCGAGGAAGGCGTATGAGAAGTTGCGTGAATGGTTTAAAAAAATAAATAAATAAATCATCTAGTCAGCGACTCACTCAGCTTCCAGAGCGCGCGGGCATCCTTCCGGCGTCTCCGCTCGCAGCATCATCCTTCGTCCCGCATCCCAAATAACCATCCGGCGCCGGACATCCGAGGCGCGCCATCCTGCCGCACTTATTCATTTTTTCGGCGGACTTTTTTTGGTCCCGTTGATGTCACTTCCTGTGAGGATGGCGCCCGAGGGTGCGGTGGGAAGCGGGCGCGACGAGGTCACAAGTTCACTGCAGAAAAGAGGAGATTATCAAAAGATGGAAAAAAAAAATGAAAAGAAGGGATGATGGCGGCTGCTTCTAAGTGTGCGCTATACGTTTTATATAACACTGACGTTTGCATCAGCCCCCCCCCCCCCCCACCCCCCTCCGACCCCGTCATACGCCTGTCACTTTGAATTCCTGCTTGTCATTATTCACTTGCGTCACTTTGGAAAAATATGATACAGGGCTGTCCATCAAAAAATCTTTGCCTCCGAAACTCAATGTAACCCTTGCGTGTAGTATTGTGTCCATTTTTTTGGGACAAATTTGCAATTCCACATTCTACTCGCAGTATTTAAGTCAAGGGCTGGAAGTGTGATGACTAAGTTGGTGGTGGAATTTCTAACTGGGTGAAATATCAGCACCCTAGTGTTTTCTTTCAATGCTTTCCCTTTGATGTGAAATGCCTTTGGTATTAGAAATCAAAGGATTGGCCCCCTGTGCAGCGTTGTGTCCATTTTTTGGACAAATTCTTCCACGTTCCCCTCGCGGGAATTTGAGCCAAGGGTTTCCAATGTCCTGGAAGTGTGATTACTAGGTTGGTTGTGACATTCTAACTTTGACATGTCAATGTCTGGGTGAAATTTCAGCTCCCCAGTGTCTTCTTTCAACGCTTTCCCAATGATGTTAAATGCTGTTGATATAAAAATCAAAAGCATTAGATCCTTGTGCACTATTGTGTCCATTTTTGGACAAATTCATTCGCATTCTACTCGCAGGATTTTAGCCAAGAGATGGCGCTTTCCTACAAGTGTAATAACTAAGTTGGTGGTGGAATTTCTAACGGTGAAATTTCAGCTCCCTGGTGTCTTTTTTCAGTGCTTTCACTTTGATGTAAAACGCCTTTGATATAAAAATCAAAGGATTGGAAACTTTGACATGATGTCACCATCTGGATGGATGGACGGACGGATGGATGGATGGATGGATGGATGGATGGATGGATGGATGGATGGATGGATGGCTGGATGGACGGACGGATGGATGGATGCATGGATGGACGGATGGATGGATGGATGGATGGATGGACAAAAAAAAGATGGATGGACAGACAGACGGGGGGATGGATCTCTACCTAATCAAGCGTCCCAGTGACCTTTGATGGAAAGTGTTCTTCTGCTCTTTTCCCCTTTGAACCCAGGCCCAGCAGCTCATCTGTGATCTGCGCGGGGTCCCTTTTGGCATGGCGCATCTCTCTCAGGCCCGGATGATCGATGAGCAGCAGCATGGCCGTAAGCGCACAATATTTCAATTTCCTGCGTCCAAGAAGGAATTCGGGAGGTTGCCAGAAGTTCAGCGGCACAGCGCGGCGCCGCCCGCGACAAGGTCCCGCACACAATATCGGGCCGGAGAACATTCCACAAAGTCTGCCCCTCCGTGTAGCAGGTCGGACCCCCGCCGCCTGATGGACGGCGGCGCCCAAGACTTGACGGCGGGGCCGGCCACTTCATTCGGACTGACTTTCTCAATATTTTTGGGGGTCATATTTCTACATTCTCGGATGACTGATGGGACTTTTAAACATTGTTAAAGCATCCCAACGGCAGCATTTTGCACATATTTTCAAGTATTTAGGGGCTTAAAAGTATATATATATATATATATATATATATATATATATATATATATATATATATATATATATATATATATATATATATATAAATTAATTAATTTGTGTCTGTCTTAATGGGATGTTATGGAAGTAAAAGTCATTCACTTGCTTTAGTTTTGTTTTGTGAATTTTATATATATATATATATATATATATATATATATATATATATATATATATATATATATATATATATATTGTCAATATTTAATATCCTCTCGAGACCTGACCTATTTAAGTTCACTGTAAGTGGACATTTGTAGTTGTTTTTTTATTTTTTGACTACTAAGTCCTAGTGCCCTCAGTAGAGGACAACAATAGGCTGGTTTCAGGAGGATGTACGAATGATCTAATTATAATATTTTGTATTTTGAAACAATTACTTTTTATCGTCGCAATGGTTTTGTTTTCCTTTATTATGTAGCTGCAAATCATCCATATTCATTGAGTTTTTGTTATCCCGCAGATTCTTAACCCATTCAATGCCAAATACAGATGTATACGTTTTAAGGAGTCCCCGAAAAATCAGGTACTTATTTAAAGTATTTTTTGACAAATTTTAGGGTGTGAAAACAGTTGGCACCGAATGAGTGAACGTTTTGTAATTACTTTGGGTTTCGACATGTATGTGTATTTTGCCAGCAAATATGAAATCAAATCTACGCAGCAGGTTCAAAGACTTTTTCCCATAATTTCTCAAATGTTAAAAACAATTTCCCTTCAAATGTGTTTTTAAAAGCGCCACCCTGTTGTCCACTGTCCCACTTTAGTGTGTTAAAGCATGAAGACGAGGCGCATGCTCCTATGAATGACTCGCATTGAGAAAAATGCTGAAATTGTGTTACGCAAGCGTGAGCGCGGCATGCAGATACCAGTCAATGGTGCGTGCGCAACGGAGGACCTGACAATCCGTGTGTGGGGATGTGTGTGCGCTGTAGTAAATTCTGATTGGCCGCGGCTCTGCTTCGAAGGCCCGCGATTGGTGGGCCCGGCTAGAAGGTGTCGTAGCATGCGAGGAGAGGCTGCGAGGCACGCACTGCGACCTAGTGGAGGGAAAGGGAGCTCGTGTGTGCGTGAGGCTATGTTGCACACACACACACACACACACACACACACACACACACACACTGTATATCAGGAGTGTCAAACTCATTTTAGCTCAGGGGCCACACGGAGCAAAATTTATTCTCAAGTGGGCCGGACTGCTAACATCATGGTATATAACTTAAAGTGACAATATGGAAGATTTAGAGCGTTTATCATTACAAATGAATACGTTCAATGATTATAAATGTCAAAAACTTGCAAATAAATCTGTTCTTAACAACCAAGAGTAGGTTTTAAATTGAATCGTAGGTCTAGTTATCATTAAATGATATTACACGGGGGGGTGGCACTCCTCTGGAGGTTGCCATGTTTGTTATAGCTACCACAGCCGGAGGTATGTAGAACTATTTATGTAGAACACGGAAGATAAAGTAAAAATACATTATTTAAATACTTATAAATAAATATGTGCAATGAAACACAAATATCCGGTGGAAGGAAAATGCCCAAATCAAAATACATTGTTGCAACAAATTTTCAAGGAGTACAGTGAAGTGCAAAGAAAATGAAACAGAATGAAAAAGTGCTGTAGTGTCTCGTTTTGGACACTGGGGGCACTCATGTAATGACATGCATGACAGAAGAAGTTGAAATTCACGAAGAAGAATTAGTGAGGTCACGTCGGATACATAAGCACTGTTTGCCAACTGCTGTGCTGTAAATAAATACCCTAATTCCCCAATTATCGAACGCAGCCTTAATTTTAGGGTCAAATTCCGTTAACGTGTATAGGACGCGAATTGTGGTAAATCCAAAAAGAACGTACAAGACTGATTGTAACAGATTTGGTCCAATTTTTTTTTTAATGCTTCACAAAATCATCTTGCGGGCCCGCGGGCCGTATGTTTGACACCCCTGCTCTATATAAATAAACTGCCTACAGTTGAATCTTCACAAACACACTCTGTGAATCCAAACTCCACGCATGGAAATTTATCTCCGGCAAACACGCAACCTCCGCCCCGCGCGTTTGATGTCACGGCGGCGATGCATGACGAGGCGCTCCCACGATAGAAAAGCAACACGCGGCTCTTAATAAGACGCCCACGTGTGCGGGGGTGCGCTCGTTAAAGACGCGTGCAAGCGTTTGTTATTCCGTCAACCGTGGCACGGCACGCTCCCTCCAAAGGCGGGAATCAAACCTGCGCCTTTTTGGTCGCGGGCCGCTGCGTCGGACACCCGTAAATATATTTTTGGAAATATTTGGCCCCAAGTGTCAAAATAATAAGACGACACTCAGTAACTTTGCAAACCACTTTGCATAATAAATAACATATTGTAAAATGTCACTACATTAATAGACTGAATGATTTTAATCTAGATTTTTCTTGAGGTCGTGTAAATCAAAACAATGCCATAAAGAATGCAAAACGCCATAAACATGCTAATGCTTAGCATCGATTTCACGCATTATAAAGCTATGAGCGGCTCCACAAACGGTGGGGCAACACATGTAGACAGCGAATACACTAGACATACTCTTTATTCTCTGCGAAGAATGATCAAATGATCGGTATTGATCATGAAAAAAATCAACAACACATGAGTCTATCTCCTCCTATCTTGCTTTACTTTGAGGGTGAAGCTCATCTGCTTGATAGAAAAAAAAGCATCTCAATCCCCCCTATACACCCCCCCAAAAAAAATTCAGATTACCCCCCCTCCAGATGTATATCGCAGAGTAGATTGCAAGTACTTAAGAGCTGATAAAGAGGCGGGGGTGGGCCGGTGGATGTGTGTGTGTGTGTGTGTGTGTGTGTGGGGGGGGTCACCAAATTTTGGGAGATGGAGCAGGTTTTAGCCAAGGCCGACAAGCTCTCCAAGAGCAGCGGTCCATTTTGCCTTGAAGAGGATTAATAATAAATTAAGGCACACGCATGTGGGTTTTTCTATCGTAGTGGGGACCTCTATGATCCAACCTTAACCAAAATCCAGTTTTGACACTGATAAAAGGTCTGAACTTTTGAAGTCCACCAAAATGCTCCTCAATTAACAAAAAAGGTCCCCACAAAGATAGTAAATACCAAGATTTGGTTCCCAATATGTTGCAAAACGCAAGAACGTGCAAGGGGGTGTTTCTAGCGTAATTGACGCCACGCATTTTCTAGCCCATAACCCGAATTTAAGCATCACAACAAATTGATTAACCCTTAACTCAACCAAAATCCAATTCAAAGGCAAAATACTCTAAAAAAGGTGTGAACTTTTGAGCTCCACCAAAATGGTCCCCATAAGTGCAAGATGCCCCCGAAATGACAAAAATGCTGGGATTTGGCCCCACCATGTAGCAAAAAAGCAAGGGTATGCCCAAACACACACACACACACTAATATACACACACCCCTCCCTTCAAAAAAAAAGATTCATGCATGCTAATGCATCCATTATTTATAGTGTGAGTCGCAACAAGGAAGGCGTAGCGGTGGCCACATGCAAGTGGGGGGTGGAGTGAGGGTCTCTTGGTGGCCTCTGCGAGCACTGGTTGGGGGGGGGTCTCCTCTGCCAGACAGGCAGCTCGTGCATCAGGAGATGGCCGCCAAGTGTGTTGGGGGGAGGGGTGGATTAAACAAATAAATACATGATAAGAAATAATCATGACAGGGAGCAGAGTGGAGACAAAGAGCCTAAGGGGGGGGGGGGGGGGGGGGGGGGGGGGGGGGGGCTCACTAAGTCAGGATTTGCTGTCTGGACTGGCCCCTTCTTGCCCAAAAGAACTTTTTAGGGATCGGACTGCTTACAGTAATGAGGTGACTCCAGCTCATCTAGTCTAGTAAAAAGATCCTTTAAGATGCTGACGACATTTATTAGAGCAAAGGAGTCGCTACAAGACTCCGATTTTCAATAAAAACACAGAATTGAAAGTTTATTACAAATGGGGTTGAGGTAAAATCGTTTTTTTTTCCCAGAGGATCAAAAATATATGTCTGTGAGGCTTGTTCTGCTGTCTGTCTACAGGTGTTGCTCCACTTTTTGTCTTCAGGTATTCGTCACTAAAAAGTTCATCATGAAACCGGTGGTATTTATTAGCTGCTCTGTGGCAGTTTGCATTATTTTTGAGCTTATTTGGGGGTATTTAATATTAGGTGGTTGCTTTACACAGGCAAAATGCGGAGTTTGCATGTTCTCCCGGAGCCTGTGTGGCACGGCAGGTTGGACATATTAAATTGTCCTTAGATGTGATTGGGTGCGTGAATGCTTGTTCATCTCTGTGTGCCCTGTGATTGGCTGACAACCAGTCCAGGGTGTCCCCCGCCTTCTGCCCAAAGTCAGCTGGGATAGGCGGCAGGAAGCCTGCGACCCCTGCGGGGGCTGGTGGCTCCAGAAAATGGATATAGATGACAACTGACTCACTTGCCGTTCCTATCGATGGACAAACTTCCTCAAATAGGCTATTTTACCCAGGAAAAATCACCGCTATTATTATAAATAGTATTTTTTTTCTTTCAGATAATGATACCAAGTAGGGATACCACCGGTCATTTTGATATATAAAGTTTCGCGAAAAAACAAATCGAATTTTCTCAACAGTATCGCTTGAATAAATCTAACGGCCCATCGTGAATGTAGTATCGGTATCACACAATGAGTATCGGATCTCCAGGCCGTCATATTGGTACCGTATGCCTTAAAAAATGCTAATAGAAAGGGGCAAATGGCGCACGCAGGGGACGGGTGGGTCTTTTCATGTTGGGCGGATGGCAGGTATGCGACGGGCCGGGCGGCACTCAGGCGCGTCGGCTGATAAGATAAGAGGCGGCGCGAGGCGAGCCACGCGCCTTTCCCAGTCCACTGATCCCTCGTATTAGCATAGATACGCAGTCATCAACACGCCGCCTCATCTGCATAGATACGACTGGGCTTCTCAAACGGGGGTCCGCGCACCCCCGGCGGGCTGCCACTTTGGGCGCGGGGGTCGCCGCGATAGCCCGGCGGAAAAACAAAGCAAATATTTCCTTGAGATTGGAAGCCAAGTCGTGACCCTTTCAAAAAGAAACAAAAAACGTAAAAATACATCTTTGGCATTGAATGAGTTAAAAAAATTGAAAACCCTTCCATAAAACAACTTTCTGTGTAATATCTGATGTTTCGACCTTATTTTATAATTTGGTGCGGCATATTCTTGCTAAAAATTGTATCTTTTCCCAATTTTTGCTGCTGTGGAAAAATCCAAGATATTTGAAATCCAGTTTAAATAACTTTATTGATTTGTTCCACATAAATCACGCGAAATATTTGACACCTTTTAATTTTAAGGCCATCCTAATGATACTACTTAGACGCCATTGTTTTGCTCCTTGCGTGCGTGGCTTCACATCTGTCTGGGATGTGTCCAATATCTGGGCTAAGAGATTATTAGAATGGCTTTGCAGGAAAAAAAAAAAAAAAAAAAAACAGTTGGACTGGGATTGGCGTCCCATGTCAAAGTATAGCCGTCACATAACCCCGCAAGTAAATCCCCTAATGTGATGGGGCTGCTGTGAGCCGGATCACATCATGTTACATGAGCTGCAGGTAATAGCCCCCCCCCCATTTTTAATGTTTCCCAACAAGTAGCGCCGTTGCGAGACCTCCCAGAAGGCAATGTTGAACTAAGCGTTTTTTGCATTGTGCAAACATTGCAACCCCCTGCAAATACAACCTGGATGTTGTTGTTTTAATTTTTTTTTTTATACCCCAAAGTCAACCACACGAGCCATAAAAAGCGGAATCAAAACAACATCCCGTTTGGTTTGCCGCCGCGTGAGTCGATTTTTTTATTTGTCATTTTACGACGAATGCGGCCGCTTAATTATACGTGCCACCGCCGCAATAAAAGCGCGCGGCATTAACGAGCATCTTGTTAACACGCGGGACCTGCTTTGAAAGCAGTTTTTTTTTTTTTTTAACCACCCCCAAAAAACGGTTTCACTCAGCACTTGTCTGATGTGGTACATTAGCTACATTTAAAGCAAATTACCCCCCCCCCCAAAAAAAAAAAACGTAACATGGCTCACAATGCACTGTAATTAGTAGACCATTTTGTCGCAGGTAAAAAATAATAATAATCAGAAACTAAGGTTGTTGTTTTTTTGCCATGCGAAAAATAATGATTATCATATGAGTGCAATTTAAAAAAATTATTGATTTTAGCCAATGCTGAGAGACTAAAGATAACGTCAGGGAAAGTGTTTTTTTTTTTTGTTATTTTTTGAATTTCAGGTACTTGTTGCACTTTTTTTCACCTTTAGATTAACCTGTAACCTGTATAACGCTGTAAAAAGTAGTGAAAAGTTGTTGAAAGTTGATTTATAGCTTTTTTTTGTCAATGTAAAAAAAAAAATATACACTTTTAGGTTTACTTATATAATTCTTATCGGTAATTTTCTTCATAGCCAGCACAGCAAGTGAGGGGTGGCACACATGTTTTCGTCTTTGGTGAAAAACACAAAACTAAGCCGTATAATTTGAATTAAAGTATGTTAGCTTAATGCTAGTATACAGTATGTAAAACACCATGGAATTCACAACATTGTTGCATTTTGATTTTTTTCAGCTTTGGATTAACCTGCAACCTGTATAAACGCTGTCAAAATTAGTCAATAGTTTGTTTAGATCACTTCTTTTGTTTATGTTAAAAAGGACGGACTTTTAGGTATACTGATACCATTTTTATAGATGCGGCAAGTGGGGGCGCGTGAAAGGTTTTCTCTTTCAAAGGGGGGGGTGCAAAACAACCGAGAAGCCCAGAATCAAGCCACATAACTCTAATTAAAGTCTGTTAGCTTCTTGCTAATATGCGGCATGTAAAACACCACGGCATTTACAACCGCAAAAGGAAAAAACAAAAAAGCGGAATATTTGATGGTCTTTGCCGTTGAAGACGAGCGCATCAATCTCGGGCCCTACCGAGCGAGACAATCCCATCGAGCCGCGTGAAGTTGGGGGCCTGTGTTAAGCAAATGTCCAGAGAAGCAGTTAGCAAGTGAATCCATTACCTGTTGAGCGGCGGCCATTGTCTTTGAAAAGACATGCGCTCGGCCTCGGAATGGGCTCACTTCATTATAATGGCGAGGGGCGGCGCTCCTTAACGTGTCAATGGCGCTCGGCCCGCACGCATAATTGCGCCGGCCGCCGCCATTTGCAGCGACAAAACGGCAGGCCTATTGTCATGGGCGCATCCATCTGGATCAAGGCCATTGGAGGATATTTGCACTTCCTGTGGCTCTTTTCGTTGTTGTTGTTGTTGTTTTGACATGCGGCGGAAGGAGCGAGGCAAAGGGGCCGATTGAGGTGCAGATCGAGAAGCGGGGCGCCGCTCCCGCCAGATGCGCCGAGGGACGCCGTCGCGGGGGCCGGACAGGGGCCGAGCTCCGTTGACGGAGGGGGCCCTGTGTCACGGCCTTTTGTCCCCGGGGAATGTAGAAGGCCGTATCGCCACCATGGAGGATTTGGGTTACCGCACACTTCTGATGTCAAAGGCCCATCATCTGCTCACGTACATTTTCTTCAATTATTTTATGCAAGACCCCCCGCAGGAAAGAAAGAACAGAACATTTTAACCCCCCGTCCTGCCGTCCCTACTAAACGCTTGCAAACAGGAGGCCGAGAGGTACATCCTGCAGATGTCAAACTTAGCCCATGTCGGTCTCATTTACTGCCATTAAAAATGGGAAGAATTGTCAATATTGTTCATTTTTGCGTGCTTATTGGCTGGGCGCCAGTTCAGGGTGTCCCCAAAGACAGCAAGGATATGTCTGTTTCGTATTTGAGAGCTAAAAATGCATCTATGACAGCGAGTGGCCTTTTTCGTTCCATTTGGCACTTTTTAAGAGCGATGGGAAGGG
Source organism: Hippichthys cyanospilos (assembly GCF_059441005.1). Classification (NCBI taxonomy): domain Eukaryota; kingdom Metazoa; phylum Chordata; class Actinopteri; order Syngnathiformes; family Syngnathidae; genus Hippichthys; species Hippichthys cyanospilos. The sequence goes on from NC_142381.1 coordinate 1,526,376, forward strand.
AAGGGTGGCGCCATGTAGCGCCGCCCCCTGATTGTGAACGTTTTTTATTTGTACGTTTGCATTGATCAATAAACAGCAGAAAGTGCATCGCCTTATTTTCCCAGTTCTCACTTTCTCCTGACATTTCACAAGGCAAAATATTGAAAAGTTGCCAGTCGGGGCACTTGTATGTCAAGTTAGCACTTGGCGTTTCGGTTGCGTACGTAGGTCAGATGTATGTGGGGTCTTCAAAAGGGGCCTTTCCAGACATATCCAATAGAAGCACTTGAGCTTCCACGTTAGCTGTCAATCCAGCGCGGCGCGCGTGTAAGGTATACGCTTGCGGCCGCGAGCCCCGGCCGCCGTGTCGGAATGCCGACGGCGCCTCCCGATAAGTCTTGATTTGATTAAGATCGAAGCAGATACGCCACGCGGAGGCGGGTGGCCCGACGCCCAAAAAAAAATAGCGAAGGGGAGGGGGGCGGGTTACCTGTGGCCCGGGCTCCGAGCGGGAGTAATTTGGAACAGGCTGCTCCCGAGCGCCGCCGACGCGTTGCCATCGGAGCGCCGGCGCGGGCGGGGAGGGCCCGCTCCGCCTGACGCTGAATAGTCCTGATTGTGCCCAGCATAAAACGCCATCTGTTTCAAAGAGAGGCACAGCGAAGAGGAGGGCGCTGATGATGAAGAGTCATGTTTGGTGATGTCGAGGGAAGCTTGAAGCCAGGTACAGCGAGAGGAATTTTTAACCAGGGTCTCTACGTTCTTTTTAAGAATTTAAGAACATTGGTGGCCAATCACATATAAACACATCCATTTACATAGAAATTGTACCTATACACACACATTATATATATATATATATATATATATATATATATACACATATATATACATATATATTACATTGATTTTAACTGGTATCAGCAAATGAAATGTCATGCTCTTTATGCCGTTGTAAGAACAGGTTTTCTTTTCAAATTAGGAGCAAATTAATCGGAACATGAATCTACTTGTTGCTAAATTGTTGTTGGCGAAACAGTTTATGCGTTTTGTTTTTTTTTTCTAAACTAATCTTTGTATTTTTAGCGACAGGAATACCGTAGCCTATGTTTCAAATTAAGAGCAAATTAGTTGGAAAAATGATCAACTTATCAGTAAATTGTCAGTGACAGAGTATGTTGTATGCCTTTTTTGTTGTTTTAAAGTGATGTTTGTGAAGTCTAAGTAGTTGTGCTATTAGGCGAAGGAAACGCTAATCCGAATAAATTCCGCAGCGCGACGACTTATTTGATGTTAAGCAAAAGGAGCGGCGAGATGGACCGGGTCCACTTTTGAAGCGTCTTTATCGGCGTCGGCAGCACGGTGTGTGCGTGTCCAAGCCCGCCGTCCTTTGTCTGCTGTCCAAGGTGTGTCCAATGCGCCGGGGCTTTGTGCGGCCGCGGAGACGACACATCGCATTCTGTCTCGCGTCTTGAGCGAGGGACGCTTGGGAGGGGGTCGGACTCTGAGGCTTGTCCAACAGAGGGAGGCGGGACAAAAGGAGAAAGTTGATGAAAGAAGGCGGCGGATCTTCAAAGGCGGGACGCACAAAGACTCTTCAAGCGTCACTTGGTGCCCAGTTGTGCCACATGTAATTGCGTGATTCCGGGACGGGGACGGCGGCGGGGGGGGGAGGGGCAGTCGCCTCCATAAACAAACGAGGCCGTGTCCAGCCCAGTGGCCATCATGTAGAAAACATATTTAATTCACGCAAACACATGTTTTATACATAATGTAGCATGAAGTTTGACATGTAGTACTAAAGTACTAGTACTAAAGTTAACTAGTAAACTTTTAGTGCCACTAGTAGTAATTTATGGGTTTTTTTTTTTTTTGGTCTCACTAGTAGCATGTTACTTTTGAGCAGAAATGCACCTATTTTTGTCCCTTTCTATGTGGAACTGTCTTACTGTTAGAGTGCTAGTATGTGGAGAAATCACTTCAGTATACTAGTAGAAGTAACTAAGCAATTAACTTGAGGGATTGAAGGAATTTAAATGTCACACAAACACACAATTATACATGCGAGTCATCCTACTAGGGTGCCTTTCTACGATGTGCACTTGTTTTACTGATAATGTACTAGTAAATGGACAATTAATTTCTGCACACTAGCTGAACACCTACAAGTTACTAGTGAAGCTAAAACTTGAACTACTAAAGGGATTTAAAAGTCACACCAACACACGTTTATACATAAAGTGGCATTAAGCTTGATATGCTACTAGTACTAGTAGTAAAGTTAACTAGTGGAACTTTACAGTGTAGTAATTATGGTAGTAATTTATGGAGGGGGGAGGGGGGTTGTCTACCTAGCAAAAATGTGCCCCAGTCATTGTAGTAGTGTGTCTTTCTACTATATGGAATTGTCTTACCATTCGTGTACTAGTACATGGACAATCTATTTCTGTACACTCCTAAAACACCTACAATAAATATCTACACCTAAGTTACTCGTGAAGCAACCGTTTAGGGATTCAAGCAAGTGGCATGAAATATGATGTGGTACTAGAACTGCTGGTAAAGTTAACTAGTAGCACTTTACTAAGTCATTCATGGTTTTTGTTTGACTAGAAAAATGATCTACTTTTGAGCAGAAATGTCGTACGGTAGCAGAAAAAAAGGATCTTTCGTTCTACTACTTGTCATACTAGTGAGGACAAAAAGGATACTAGTACACAGACGATTGAGCGCACTAGTAGGATACGTTTTCTTGGTAATAAATAATTCCTCACGAATTCCTTGTGGTGTTGTCGGGCCGACTGACGCCCCCCCGCCGAGTCGGGACAGGTGTCGAGCGCGCATTGTTAAAGATGTTCTGCAGGCACGAGCGCGATTCGGAATCCCAGCGTGGGCCCGTGTTTGCCTCCGAGATGTCGAGCGGCGGAAGGGGCGGGGCCATCGCTTCGGGCGCCTACAGATGGGCTTCCCCCCCCGTGGGAGGGCCACGCCCCGGTGCGTCGCGGGACGGCAAATTGTGGCCTATTTATCTTGGCGTCTCAGAGCTTGGACCGTTTTGTTGTTTGACTTGCGAGGACGCCGGTGTTGAGATTTCCTGCGTGCCGGCAGTTGAACGCAACGCAGACAATACGCACATTTGCTAATGCTACGTAGCGTCCATGACCGTAAACTTTGAAGCATCCAAACCAGAGGTGGCCAAACAATGGCCCCGGGGTCCCTGTGTGGCCCGCCATCTACTTTTGAGTGGCCCGCAAGATATATAAAAAATATTAGTATAAATACCTACTAATATATTGCTTACTTTTCTGGCAACCAAGTTGTCGGTATTTTACCGTAAAAAATGTATTATTTAATTTTACTTATTTAATTAAATAAATAATTGACTTAAATAAATAATTGAATTAAATAAATGTAATTATTTATTTAATTAAATAAATATTGAATTAAATAAATAATTGAATTGAATAAATGTAATTATTTATTTAATTAAATAAACTGTAGATTATTAAATCACCGTTGTCGCTTGTTTTTTTTTTTACAGTAAATGTAGAAAATGTGCATAATTTAACGATACTTTTCTGGCACCAAGTTGTCCGTATTTTCCCGTAAAAAAAAAAAATGTTACCTTGCAGCTGCACAAAAAATTATATTCAATAATACTTAAACATACTAGATTTCTTCACAAAAGTAGCATATTTTTAAGATCATATAGTTAATTTTTACAAATTTTAGTTGAAATTAGACCAAACTCCCGTGAACGCAGAACTTCTGAAGTGGTCCAATTTCTGTCTTAAATTTGCACAATAACAATAGAAATATATTATTATAAAATGTAATAAAGTCCGAGTCTTCTATTTGGCGTACCGGGTCACCTAGAGAGTTGTGTTGACTTTTGAATTTTTTTTTTTTTTTTTTTAAACCGAGATGCCCGTATTTGTTCTAGATTTGCCGAAGGAGAGCGGCGTGAAAGCAGAGCCGTGATTAAAGTCGGAAGCAAAGATGTCTTCTGTGTATCCAAGCGATAAAAAATGATACCTTGCACAGCGGGGCCACCAAAGCCTGGCAAATTATTCTTTGCATATCAATAATTAGGCCCATGCGGGACATGGAATAATTCAAAAAAGCCGCCTATGATTATAGACATTATTTTTGATGGGCCAAACTTGGCTTCCTGCCTGTTTTTAAATATAGGAAATTAATTAAAAGGTACAGCAGAGTTTTTATTCATTACGCTCTCGGGGGAGGCCCGAGTCGCTACTTCACATACGGTGTCTATAAAAAGTCTACGCACCCCTGCTCAAAAATTGATATGATGAAGATAAATATTTTCCAAACTATTTTGGGCCGGAAAAACAAGTTCGATGCAAATGTGTGCCCGTTTGTTCGTGTTTATCCGCACGGACTATGAATTTGACAAAAGGTAGGCGATTAGGGCCGATGAAGAAAATAAAAGATGGCAGAAATCTCACTTTGATCTCGGAATTCTGCCTTTATTCTCAAAATTCTCATTGAAATGTCACAAGTCTATGCCGTCTGGCTTTAAAGCGAAAAGTCAGAATTCTCCCTGTCGATTCTCACTGTCCTCAGTCTGAGTTAAAAGTCGTGATTGTGACTGTCAGAATTTTGACTGGTTAAAAATCTGAATTTCATTGTAGTAATTCCGTGACAATCAAGCGATTCCGATTATGAATTCTGACAAAAGGCAGAAATTTGACTCCAAAGTGAGGATTCCGAGAATAAAAGTCGGATTTCTCTCGGCCTTCAATGTGAAACTTCTCAGAATGGAATCAGATTTCTGCCTCTAGTTGGATTTTTCAGAAAATTTGATTTTAAAGCGCCAACTCTTGGAATACAGTCAGATTTCTCACTCTAGTTGGAATTCCAAGAAGTCAAACTTCTCGCTTATGACAGAACTCTGAGAAAAGGCAGAAATTTGATTTGAAATTGTGAATTCTGAGGATGAAAGTCTCATTTCTCACTTTAAAGCCAGAAGTTCGCCTTCAAAGTGACAATTCTCAGAATGAAATCAGATTTCTGGAATTTCTGAAGTCAAAATTCTTGCTTATGACGGAATTCTTAGAAAAGGCAGAAACTTTATTTTAAAGTGAGAATTCTGAGGATGAAAGTCTGATTTCTCACTTTTAAGCCAGAAATTGGACTTCTCAGAATGAAGTGAGATTCCTCACAATTCTGAGAAGTCAAAATTCTCACAAGACAGGATGAAAAAAGCAGAAATTTGACTTCAAAGTGAAAATTGTAAGGATAAAATTCTGAATTTTCACTTTAAAGCCAAAAATCTGACTATAAAATGACAATTCTGGGAATAAAGTCAGAATCTTAAATGAGAATTGTCCAAATTCTGATATAAAAGTGAGAATCCCGCAACATTTTTTTTTCTCTCTTTCAGCGGCCATTATCCTCTTCCGTATTTACCCAAACGTAGAAAGCGACGCGTACGCGATCCGAGAGAGAGCACGCCGTATTATGAAGACGCCATTTTCCCCTTGACGGCACAAAGAGTGAGGGCAAGACAGCGGGCGTCAGAGGTCACAGGAACCCAAGGCTACCTTGAGTCTCATCCCCAAACCTTGAGGAGTTTTCAAAGCCCCCCCGCTGCCTGACCCCTCATCAGCGAGTGCCCCCCCCCCTCCCACCACCACCATCCCCTCACCCTTCACGCAACACGTACGCGCCACCCGGCGTTCATGCCCCCAGTACGTGATGCTCCGTCATAGATTTCAAAAAGCCCCCCCCGCCCATCCACACTCAGACGAGCGTCAAAGCCGAGCCGGAGATGGTTTCACCCCACGAGGGATCATTACTCGCGACCTCCGCGCTCTTGTTAGCTGGGGGTTCGCGTACCCGCGCGCACATGCGCACGGGCGCCATCGGAAACATCCCGGCACCTTTATCAGGCGCGGCCACATCAAACTACAGCATGGAAATAATGAGGGCTATTTTTGCAGGCGCCGTTGGTTGCGTAAGCGCGTGACAACATCAAATGGGCCACCTTTTGTCCACCGCAAACGGAACATGCGTTCAAAGTTGTTGTTAAGGTAGATATTAAATATAAAGGGAATAGAATCATATTTTATTCAAAATATTGTTATCCGTGTCAACTTCCAACGATTCGGGCTATTGAGCTAGATCGGGGTCTCCAATCGAATAAAATATGAGCTCGCCGTTAATGACAAAATATAGGAGCCCCGACCTTAACTAAAATGTCTTCCGATTCCAGAACCAACCATTCATGTTGCAGGTTAAAAAAAAAAGAATTGAATATAAATGCAGTGCTCCGTCGCTATAACACGGTTCACTTTTTGCCACATTGCTATTTGGATTGTTTTTTGTTTGTTTGGTTTTTTTTGGAGGGGGTGGTGCAATTTTGCTTTTTTTTTTTTTTTTTTAAAACAGATCATGTGTATAACCCTATACCTAACCCAGAAAGTGAAAGACGTTCATTCAATTAAGGTCAAAATGGTTGATATTTGGTTAAGATTGACAATCTGGAAAATCCACTATTACTGCTATTAATTTCATTTTGAAATGTTTATTCACATTGATAAAAGTGTATAAAGTGTATTGTGGTGGTATTTACAGTCTTAAACATGTATACTAGTTGTAATAAATAAATAAATCAAGATGGAGACTGCGGATTTCGCCTATGGAGGATTATTTTTAGAATGTAACCCCGCGATAAACGAGGGACCACTGTCATACGGAATTGATTGATTGATTTTGGTGTGCTTGACAAATTAAAGTGGCCGATTTTTTTGAATGCGGCATTCGAGGAAAACGTTTGTAAGTTTCGAAAAGGCAGTCCCCAGAGAACTCGCGCTCCCCTCGTTTTCTTTTTTTTTTTATGCGAGGGGGGGGGGCAGACAGTCGACGCGGTATTACACGAGAAAGCTGACAGCAAACTTAAGGTGGCGCCGCTATCTGTGAGCAGATTACACTTTATCCGCGCTGAAAAGAGAAGCAGCTAAAATGAAGACGTCGCGGCACTGGCGCATACATAACGCGCGGGGGCCCCCCCGCTGGGCCCAGGCACCACAAAGCCCCTCTCGCCGCAATACCTCGGGGACAGCTAATGATTAATTAGCTCGTGTCATTAAGTGAGGCAAATGTCAGCGGAGCTTCCCCAGGAAGCTGTCATATAGCATGTGGAGGATTGCGCAACTTTAGCCCCCTCAGGTGCACGCGAGCGAGAAGGGGAGGGGAAAGAGCGAAGACGATCGCTGCGGATGTTGAAGGCGAACCCTGACATCTAGCGGCCGGATGTAGAACTGCAGGGAGGTCCAGTCGTATTGCGTCTGTCTGACCCCCTGATCCGCAAAGCAAAACATTTCAGACAATGTCCGAAATCAGACTGTTATCGTTAAAGGGGCAAAAGTAAGTTTACAAAAATGATCAAAAATAAAAACGCACAAAGAAAATTAGGTGTATCTGTTGAAGGTGTTGACAGTTATTAAAAAAAAAAACTGAAAAGGTGTAAATCAATGATTGTGTTCAAAAGGATTGAAATAGGCACCGGCAGGCCAGGTGTGTGTGTGTAATAAAATATATAAATGCATTTTTATATTTTAAATTTTTTTTTAAATTATGTATAAAGCTGAAAAAAGTGTATAAAAGTCTACAAGTCACCCTCATGTGTACATTTGAGATACATACAATATATGAATGTGAAATATATATATATATATATATATATATATATATATATATATATATATATATATATATATATATATATTGCAGTTGACCTCTCACCTTTTCTAGAGGGTACCACCTCCCCATACACACACACTCACACACGCGCGCGCACACGCACACACACAGGCACAAAATCAAACGCGGATATCTCCAAGCGCAACGAATTTGCATAAAGCAAGCAGAAGCGGAGCGGTCTTACCAAAGCGGCTTGGAGGCCCGTTCCCACTGGATCCGGCGTGGCTCCCGATTCAAAAGAAGAAGGCAAGTTGACTCGCGTACCAGCTCTTCCTCGCAGTCAGTCCGTACGGAATCGACGTGACAAGGCCTTTGGCTCGGACTGGCAACCAAACGCACACGCATTCATATTTGTGTCAATTCGCATCTGCAAGCACACAAACACTCGCATGGACGTAAGGCGTACAAAGGCACACCTGTCAGGGCCTTTCCACTATGTGAGCAAAATGCAAAGAAGTCTAACTGCCCCCCCCCACCCCCACCCCTACACACACTCTGTATGTGGTATCCCATGTCTGCTATATTAAAGCAAATCCATTCAGCTCCCGCTTTCCCATCTGAAATAAAGGAATGAACAATTTTCACATTAGGCGAGCGAGGACACATGCAGTTTCTCTCTCTGTGGACATAATGAATGGGATCAGATTGGGGGGGGGCAGTCTAATCTGCCTTTGATGGTGAATGGTTTGGGTTCCACAATTCACCAATAAAGTCTGTGCTCATGCACGCAGATGGTTGCTTGGCAAAAAAAAAAGGGGGAGGGGGCGAAAACTTGACCATTTTGCATGGTTGCATATATCAATGGTCCTCAACCTCTTTTTTCTTCTTTTTTTTAACAGTAATATATCCCGTTTCAATTTTTTCAAGGAGTTTTTTCATCTGTAAAAAAAAATGCTGGAATTGTGTTATATGAGATAAATCAAACATGTTTGTTGCCTTGGGGGGGTATAAAAAATAGTTAATGAACGACGAGTGCAAAAAAAATCATATTAACACTCATTGTTTCATCATAATTATTATTATTACATTTATTCATGTGTTCAAGAACTGAAAAACTTGAAACGTTTCATGAATAATAGTAATGCTAATGTTTTATTGTTAATAGCGATGTTGTACTTGTCCTATTTCGGACAGTATTAACTTTTTCAGTGCCATGGATAACAGTTTGCATCTTTTAAAATGGTAGAAACAATAATAAATAATAAAATTCCCATCGATTTCATTTTTTATGGAGGGAAGCTAACACCCTTGACTAATGCTTACCTAATTCTCAGCCAATTAAGCACCGTAATGACAACCGTGACCACTGGATGGCGGTGTTTCCACACTTAAAACACATATATTACCGACATGCTATTCAAAGTAAGGAATGTAAATCTTTTATATGATACCACCCATATTTACATAGAGCACACAATATTGTTTGTCTGGAAAAATGAGTGAAAATGCAAAATATATCGGCCCTCTAGAGGTGTCTTTTTCCGATAACGCTTGGCACTAAAAGAGTTTAAAAGATTTCTAACTGAAGTTGTTGTTTTAAAGTTTTATAAATACATCCCGTAATTTTATCGGTCCGGCCCGCAAGCCAAAACGAGTTTGACGCCTCTGATCTAGTCCACTGATGTGTGACGTCCATTATGGGGAAAAAAAAAAAAAAAAAGGACAGGAAGCCATTCAAATAGAATGTGCTACGAAGCGTTTTCTTTTTTTTTTTCCTTTGGAAGCGTAACATGCCTCTCCTATGTCCCAAAATAATTAGTTTGAGGCCTTGCGCGCTGGAGTGCCTGCTCCAAAAAAAGAAGGAATGACCTTGGCCTGAATGGGAGCCTCCCATGCTTAAAAAAAAAAAAGAAAACAACACTCAATTTCTTTACACTTGGAGGTTTGTTGTCTTTTGTAGTGAGTCTGGCCATTCAGCGTTGGCTTTCATGCAGCTGGGCCTCGTCTTTGTGGCGGCCGCCGTCAATGTGTCAGTCAGAGGCAGGTAGCCCTCATTGCAAGTTAATCTCCCAAAAGAAGCTTGTTTAAAAAAAAAAAAAAATCTTGAAAGCACTTTTCTCTCACCTCCTTTGTCAGCTTGAAGAGCGGGAGCGCGCGGCTGGCAACAATGGCGGCCAAGTGTGGCGGAGTAATCACCTTTCTGGAGGGGGGGGGGCACGAGTAATTACTTCTAAACTGTTTGGGCTCGGGAGACGAGCGCCATTGTGCTGGGAAATGAAAGGCTGACGCCGGCTCTCAAACTGTTTGTTTACAAAGATTTGCCCATCATATACACTGGCGTGCATACGTGCGAGCGCTTGTTTGTGTGTGCACCCGTTTGACCTGTTTCTCGCTGGGAGACAGGAGGACATCAAGCATGAGGAAAGGGGCTCCTTTTTCGGGTCAAGTTCATGTCTTTTCCCACCACTTGCTCACCCAGACATTCGCAATCAATGTGTGCAAATGTCTGTGAGAGCACCAGCGATGTTATCATTTTAATTACCGTAATTCTCCAAATATAAGATGCACTTTTTCCCCAAATATAAAGGCTAAATGTATGGATGTGCCTCGTAAATGGTAACTTAAAAGATTAGATTTTTTGGTTTGTTTACACCATTCGAGGAAAATTGATCCATCAGCCACATAAGCAGAGTTTTGACGCACAGATATGCATTTTTATATCAGCTGCATTCTTGCTTAAATTAATTACCGTCGCGGGAAGCGGAAGGAAGAGGGCGGAAGTCAGTTAGCTGTTAGCAGCTAAGGAAATACAGCACTTTACAACTTGCTTAGTGCGTACAATAGTCAACGTTACCCTGACGAGGCGTTCACGACTATTCAGAATGTGGGAAGTCTAAAACACACTTAATTTAACCCGCAACAAGTACATAATTTACGCATATGAACACATGGAATTATGAAGAAATTACAAAAATTGAGATTTATTCTGTTTTGCTATAGTTTTTACATTGTCGTCAAACTCTTAACATAGAAAATACCAGAATTTCAGCCTAAACTTAAAGGTGCATCCATACACAGGTGTGTCCAATATTAAGGGAAATTACGGTAAGTCCCAAAGTTTCTTTGTAATTATTTGTTTTACGTACCTCCTCACTTGTCTGAATGTGGAATTCTGATTAGACAAAATAATGTTATTTTTGAGGGCCAACGCCAAATAGTTGCATTTTATAAAATCTTAAAAGAAAACAAACTAGTCAATAGCTCCGTATAATTCTCTCGAGTTAATCAAGTCCTCCAAAATGTCAAAATATGAATTTAGCAAAACAACTCACCCTTTTAAGCAATCACAAGGGGCAGCCGTTTTTGCTCAATACTGCCACCTGCTGTCAAACGACAATAACATCACGGTAGTGTCACGTGACCATCGATTTATTGTGTATTGTGTAATGTATTGTATTGCATTCATTGAAGCTGAGTAACCAAAAAAATGTTACCAGTGCTTTAGTCAGCAAAGAGAGAATGTGCAGTATTTAGCACCATCTGGTGGTGAACTACAATGTATTTTTTTTAAAACAGAAATAAATATAAACATTCAATGCCAAGGATGTAGTTTCATGTTTTTTACGAGTCCAGAAATTCAATCCCAGTTATTTAAGAATCAATATAATACTTTAGTATCTGGGATTTAATGTTAGGACTCCTGAAAAACGTGAAAATACGTCCCTGGCATTGAATGATTTAATAATATGCACAAAAAAAGTTATATCGCATTAATGTGCATGTTTTTAAATATAATCAAGGGTCTAATATTTTCATATTATTTTCCATAAGTAAAATAATGCCACTGAACCTAACAGGAGGCTGCCATGTTTCGGCGCCATATTTCTGCTCCAAATAGCCCAGAGCAGAACTTTGTAATGGTCGTAGTATTGCAAAGTAAGGGCTCTCTGAGACACCGTAGTACTTCAAAATGGTTGCATTCTCTCAGTTGGCCACTAGATGGCACTAAAATCCCCACACGGTCCCTTTAAATACATTTTAAAGCAATCGTTATCACATTTTAAATGCAGAATTTGAGCATTTTGCAAAAGGATAGGACCTCTGGCAACAATAACGTTAATTTCAATTCTTCAAACAAAGTTGTGCTTTTGTGGATACGTGCTTGATTATGCAACGAGAGCGCAGTGAGACCCTCTTGCTGTTCTGAGTTGACCAATAGGTGTCAGTGAGTGGCAGCAAATGAGGACTGCCACGCTCTCGTCTAGCGTTTTTTTTTTTTTTTTTTTTTTTTTTGGGGGGGGGGTTTAATAAAAGCATTGATGCATCAGGTCCCTTTGAAGCATGCTACTAGTGCACATAATAGAGCTGAAGAGCAACACTGGCTCCTTTGTACAAGCCATTTGCAATCTGTATCCATCCCATCAAAAGGCCTTTCTAACGTGAGATAAAAACGGCTCATTACAAAGTCTTGATTTGTGGATGGCACAACATGTCAATTAGGTTCAGACTGGAAATCCTCAATTGATAAAAAAAAGGGGGGGATTCATACAAGCATTTTGGGGGGGTTTACATCTGTATGGAGGCATATAACTTGTTTGAGTTGTTAGTATGCGTTGTGTGATACTAAAAAAAAATGCTTTCAGCTTCAAAGCCACTTTATGGGAGTGCAAAATGGACTAAAAGTGTATAATATCCGCCACGCTGACAGTAAAAATAGACGTCAGGCTTGTAAAAACGGAACAAATGATGTGCATGAGGCTTTACGGAAAGCCACGAATAATTATCGTTGGCAAATTGGAATGGAAAAAAAATGGACAGTATTATGTGATTACCCATTTAATAAAAGTTTTATTAATAATCGGTTCTATATAGTGATACTCTACAGTAAATAGTGATATACCAGCCACGTTTAGACCCTCCTTTAGTCATACACTTGAAAAAAAATACACGTAAGAACATGGGATTGGGAAAAAACGTAAAATGAAGTCTTTGGGGTTGAACGAGTCAACCTTGCTTGCAATCAGGCATCTATTAGGTAGGAGCCATACATTTCCCCGAGGAACATGTACCACCGGTACGGAATACAAAAGGTCAAGTTGCAACCTCTTTCTGGAACCCAGAACAAATCGCAACGTAGCAAAAAAAAAAAAACAAATAGGAGCGGGGGATGACGTGTACAATCGGAAGCGTCAGACATGGCGCGAAGCGTGCTAGCGCACACAAAAAGGAGGGGGGTGGATGTTGGATGACGGGGAGGAGGCTGCTGACAAATTTCCAGCGGCTCCCCGATCGCATCACGCAGGTGTCCTCGCTCGCCTGACACGAGCGGACCGTTAAGTCGGCAAAGCGGATCCGACGGTGAATATTTGACGAGTCGTGAAAGGATGTGCTCGTCTGGATGAGAGACCCCCCGCGGCGGCGAAGACGCGCGGCATCTGCTCGCTGCCATCGACCGGAGCTCCGAAATGGAGGCGGGGGAGCTTGGCAGCGGAGCTCGGGGGGGTCGCGATGACGAGAACCGAGCCGCCGCGCCCGAACCCGCCGCTCCGCTCCGCCGTCATTTTTCAGAGGATGAGAGCGGCCTTTTCTGGCCGACGTTCGCTCGTGCGTGATGTGCCGGAGCGCCCGTTGTGTGTTGCGCCTTGCTGCAGATGCGAGCTCTGCAAGAAGAAGGCCCTTCGCATCTGGATGCTGCGACGTCGACTCTTTTGACGTCAGATGGATGTAGATGGCCCAACTGAGCTTCAGACGCCGTGTTTTATTTTTTTAATACCGCGGGGAGGTGGGATCACCCCTAATTATCTGCCCCGTCGCATGCAGGAGTAAGCGGACATTCAAAGTGCAGTGTTGTAGTTTCTTCTCGGGCGAAAACGAGCTAAAATAAAATCTGGATTTTTTTTGTATTGTTTTGTAGAATTGAGCTACAAGAAGGCCTTGGATGCCACACGAGGGACTCATTTGACCTCTTACGGATTTAATTTGGACATTATTTCATACCGCACAGTTCCTGGATGATAAAAATGCCGGACTATCTGGATTCGGATACGTTCTTTTGTTGAATCCGTATTCATAAGTCAGTTGTAAAGTTCTTATTCACTACTTTATAGCCGGGTTCTTAAAAACGGAGAACGTGCCAGCTAATTTCGAAAAATCCGACCGACCGCTGTTTTTCATTTTCTCTTCTTTAGACAAACACAGTTGACGTCAATTTACGTCAATGGCGCTCCTCGGTACGGTTACCGTTGTTTCACGTCAGCGGCGCTCAAAGTGTTAAGGCTGGTTTTAGCCGACTTGGAAAGGCAAGGAATCGTAGAACCTCATCACGCCTAAGTGCAATTTTCGTTTACCTGGCAATAATAAACGTTTCGGAGACTTCTAATGCCGAAATACGCATGCCGAGCCAGTAGTTGGCGACGTGACTTTTCTGATGCTGACGCACGCCGAGCCAGAAGTTGGCGATGGGATTTTTCGGAAACCTTTTGAATATGTTGTTAGATCCTGGTTTTACAGCGATGCGGTTTTAAGAAACAATCGTCCATTTCAAAAGTTCCCGTTTTCGGAATTATCGTCATGTAAAGCGACAAGCGTTTCCTTTGACCCAGTGCCAGATGGCGGCTTCAGGTCGTCGGTTAACCTAACAGGTTTTCCGCCAGTGTGAGGACGTTTCTGATGAACCGAAAAAGGTTCCGTCCCGGAACGGAAATGAGAAGCCTCTCCGGTTATCGGCGGGCGATGAACTAAGCGGGCCCGACGGGACGCCGCGGGCCGGCCGACGATGCCAAGCTCTCGGGCGACGACGCTCGGCCCTAACGTCACCGAGGCCTCCTGGGATCCGGACTTGGACTTCCCCGGCGGGGATCCGACGTCGGGCTCGGTGGCCAACAGCGTTCTGAAGATCGCGTTGATATCGGCGATCGTGTGCGTGTCCTTGTTCGGGAACGTGGTGGTGCTGCTGGTTTTCCAGAGGAAGCCCCAGCTCCTGCACGTGGCCAACCGCTTCGTTCTCAACCTCCTGCTGGCCGATCTTCTCCAGACCGTCTTGGTCATGCCCTTCGCCATCGCCGCCACCGTGCCGGGCGTTTGGCCCCTGGACGCCCGACTGTGCCAGGCGCTGGTGGTGCTCATGCACCTCTTCGCGTTCGCCGGCGTCAACACCATCATGGTGGTGTCGGTGGACCGCTACCTGGCCATCATCCACCCTCTGTCCTATCCTACGCGCATGACGCCTCACTTGGGCACCAACTTAATCGTCTGCACCTGGGCGCTGAGCTTCCTGCAGAGCACGCCGCCGCTGTACGGCTGGGGCGCCATCGACTTCAACCGCCGTCACAAGATGTGCTCGGTGGTCTGGTCCTACAGCTTGTCCTACTCCCTGGTGGTCGCGACCTTCTCCTTCTGGCTCCCGGTGGTCGTCATGCTCGGCTGCTACTGGATGGTGTTCCGGGCGGCTCGGCGGCAGAACGCCCTGGTGCACCCCGTGCAGACGCGATCCCGCTCCCGGCCGCGGCCTCGGGACTTCCCGGGACAGATGGGCTCGCCGCCCCAGCAGGCCAGCTCTCCGGGCGGCCCCTCCTCCGCCAAGGTTCACCCCGCTCGCGCCAGGAGCCGACGCTTCCACTACCACTGCAAGGCGGCGCGCGTGGTCTTCGTCATCATGGCGTCTTACATCCTCAGCATGGGGCCTTACAGCGTCCTCAACACCATATCCATGAGCGCCAGGGCCGAGGTCCCCGCCTGGGTGTCCTCCCTGGCCTTGGTGCTCTTCTTCCTTCAGTGCTGCCTGCACCCGTACATCTACGGATACATGCACCGCAGCGTGAGAAAGGAATTCCTCGCCTTGCTCTGCGGGATGTTCTGCAAGCGGGGGCAGGCCTCGGCCGCCGCCGCCGCCGCCGAGGCGGGCCCGGCCGCGGCGGGGGAGGGCCGCGCCGGGGCGCACCCTCACCTGCCCGGCCCGGCCGCCAGGGTCTTCCCCATGCAGACCTGGGAGGAATGCACCACCTCCTCGTCGCCCGCCTTCGAGAGGAGGTCCAGGGACAGCCGCAAGGAGACCACCACCACCACCAGCGTCAGCTCCGACCGGGAACCGGCCGTCCACGGCCAACAGAGTACGTAAAGAGGGCAAATCTGCGGAACTGCAGTGCTCCCCCATTCATGGGGGGGGGGGGCTTATAGGCCCCTAATATTTTGGTCTCTTGCTTACTGCATACTGTATTATATTCCTCTACCCACCACTAGATGCTGGCAATTCTTATGTAAATTTTGAAAGGTGAATAACAAAAGTATTTCAGCAGAGTGTGGTTTTTGTTGAAAATCCCGCTTTTTACGCCAACAGAAACATACACTTTATCGTGTATGTCTTTGATGTACTGTATAATGTCTGATAAGTTTGTTAGTTTGGATGAAAATAGGATTTGATGAATGTAAACAAGTATGGGTACATTTTTAACATTGTGCAAATTTTGTGCTATCCATTGCTATCGCTCTGTCTCACTTTATATTTTGTTTGAAAATGTGTTTCTAAAGTTTCAAGGGTGTTAAAAGACCTTTCACTTATTCGGTACTGGCCTATTTTAGAAACTCCTCAAGCCCAACACAGAAAAATGGAAAAAAAAAAAAAAAAAAAATATATATATATATATATACACACAGTATAATGGTAGACACATGGAATGGGATCATGAAACCTCATGATGCACTTAGGACAACTGTTTTTTCCGCACTAAAAGGCACACCCAAAAGCCTAGAATTTGTGGACGCATACAACGCCAGTTCTCATTTTCTGATTGGAAGGTTTGACTGACTTATCTGATTGTTTTGTTGACATTCCCTTTAGCACAGCTCCATCTAGTGGATGCATAACGCAACCACAGCAACGACTGTAGCTTCTATTCTATACGCCTTATAATGGGGTGTGCCCTATATATGAAAAGAGTGGCCGTTCATTGAAGGTGTGCCTTATAATCCGGTGCGCCTTATAGCGCGGAAAATACGGTTAAAAAAAAGAATTTCCCAAGTGGTTCACGGGGCTTTGTTTTCCCACCTGAGGCCTGATTTATCGACGGATGTTAAAATATATATAAATAAATGGTATGTGTAGGCCAATTTGGATTGCGGCTCTGGAGAAATGTAAATTTGCTCTGTTGCGTGCTAAATGATATTGAGCGTTTTGAAATCTCACGGCATCCCGCTGCTCCATGTGGTTAATATTTTAGCGAGAGCAAGACTGGCCTGCAGCCAGTCCACTCAGGGTGTGTTTTGGCCAAAACGCAGTCTGCGCTAGCGCTCGTGTCTGGAATACGTTTCACCATTGCGATACTCACAGGTATCGCGGCGATGATTTATCTTTATTTTTCCCAAACGAGCATGATTTATTGAACTTGTTGAAACGCAAGGGTCCGATTGGCTGTATGATAAAGATAACACTTTAACACAACGTGTTAACAT
Organism: Hippichthys cyanospilos; assembly: GCF_059441005.1. Lineage (NCBI taxonomy): Eukaryota > Metazoa > Chordata > Actinopteri > Syngnathiformes > Syngnathidae > Hippichthys > Hippichthys cyanospilos. Next base: position 1,543,470 of record NC_142381.1, read on the forward strand.
CCATAACAAAGGGATGATGTGCAATGTTTTTTTTGTTTTTTTAACGATACTGATGATGCACTGTAAGTCAATCAATAAGAGTATTACCTGTACCTTTTCAGTGCTCCTGAGGTTATGTAAATTAAAGAATAACTAAACAGGAATCGAGTTATGGAGGCCAATGCATGTTTTCTACCCTTTACAGTAGTTGATCGCAGTTCATTTGAGATATGTGTCACCATATGTTAGTTGTCAAGGGACTGTTAGAATAGGAATTAAAGAGAAATGAGGTGAATTGACGTCAATGGCACTCCTTGGCGGGGATCACATTGACGTCCATTCACGTCAGTGGCGCTCAGTGTTAAAATGCCTATTCTTAAAATGTGAAGCAGCTTTAAAGGGAGTCATTGTTGAGCATGATATGACATTACTGTGTGTTTAGAGACAACTGTTGAGCAGTTATTGACGCCAGCTTTATTTTTTTAGACGCTCAAGCAGTTATTACATTCAACACCTGTACATTTGATTGACCACGTAGTAGTTTTTTAAAAATGTGATTTGTGTATTTTTGTGATTTTTGTATTACTTTCAGTATCACCAGAAAAGGTTTGTTGAATAAATGTTGATGTTACACATGGTTTTATAAAGCATCATTAAAAAACATTTAAATGAAAATGGCTTTTTTCTGCCTTTGTTTCCTAGTAGGGATGACGGTGTTAAGAATTCTTCAAGCCGTCCAGTTGATATTGTTTACCTGTTTGATCTTATTTTGAAATTCCTGCTTTTAATCTGGAATGCCGAGCTGCATTTCCTGTTTAAGTTCTCCGTTATTCATTTAACTCTAGCGGTGTTCGTGTTAATAAAGGTTGTTACCGAATGTTCCGTTACACCTTACTCTGAAAATGCGCGCTTTTAATCTGGAGGGCCGGGCTTTATTTTCGTCTCCTATTTGTACCTTTCTGAAACTGACTGTCTCGAGTCACGTAGCATGAAAACAATCGGTATCGGAAATCCCTATGCAGGATATTCCCAAAAACTAAACACCTGATTGCACATATGAGGTAAAATTGTGAATTAAAAGCTAAAATGTGACGTTTCTAGTCATTTCCGTAGCCGATCAACAGGTTCTTGTGAGAGCATCTGATCCAATAATCAAAGAAATTGATGGTTATTTAAAAAAAACAAAAAACAATCCATCAGTCCTCATAGTGTAGTCATTGAACGATCTAAGATGGCACTTGGACCTTTAACTTGTACATTTTATTTTTCACTAATTAGCAAGACAGGATGTCCTCTCAGGCGGCTAAAACCAAACAGTTATGAATTCAATATTTGAGTGTGAAAGGACAAAGAGAATATTTGCATTTTGTTTTAGCAATCAAAGTTGCCTTCATTTCCAAACCAGAGAAAAGAACACCTTTGCATATACATTCAAGAGGCTTCTACAAAGCGCGACGTTGTATTAGGTGTGTATATTTGCAAAACATATCACCGTGGGTGAGGACACCCCCCCCCCCCCCCCCCCCCCCCCCCCAAATCCCCACTGGAGCAAACAGTGCGGGAAACAAAAGCGGTTAATCAGTGAATTCACAGACGCTTCTCATTTGAATGAATTAAACAAGATGGAATTAAAAGATCCTCCATTTTGGAACATGCTAGGATGCTCTCGCCTTTGATCAAAGCAAACGTATAAATACCAAGTGGAAAAGGGAAAAAAAAAAAAAAAGGCATGTATCAGCAACAATGTCAGTGTTTTTATATGCTTTGTCAACTACAAGTCAGGCTGATATAGTTCAGGATTTAAAGCCCTAAAATAAGAACAGAAAGTCATGAGCATTCTTTCCTTCGTTCTTTCTATACAATATATGTACAAGCAGTTGTTTTTTTTTCCTCCCGTCGTTTACAGTAAACAACAACAAAAAGTTGCAAACATTTAGCGGGAAAATTGAAAAATCAAGACGTTTGCATTTTCTTCACAAAGCAAGAAAACACTTTTTTTTTTTAATCCCACATCAACAAAATGTTCACAGCGACGAAAAAGGCTCCCCCTGTTGGTTTGCAGCGGTATCGCTCCGAGTATTAGCGGCGGGGACTGAACCCCAAAGAAAACGTGGGAGGACAAGAGGTTTTTTAAAGCAACAAAAAGAGGACGGACAGGCTGGGCTCTCGGGGGTCTTTGTCGGTGATGGTCTCACCTCTGGTCCTTTCAAACATGGCCGCCGCGGGCCACAACAGTCTTTCGCTACCTCCCTCTCGCTCTCCCGGTGCGTCTTCTAGTCCACCTTGACCACGCTGTAGATTTTATTTACAAACCAGAAGCAAGCGAAGAAGCCGATTGTTCCTGGGGGAGGGGAAAAAAAAACTTTTAAAGTAAAAGGCTAGAAAACAAATCTATTAACGGTCCATTTATTTACCATTTTAAGCAGAGAAGACTTTATTTTTTTCTAAAAATATTGACTTATTTTCCATGTACAATTAACGCCTTTAAAACACACACTTTTCCCACTTGCCGACTGAAAATGACATCACGCACCCAGTGCTAGTGTAACAACCTATCATGGCTCAAAAAATAGGTGCTTTCAAAAGTATAAATTCTTGCAGTCAAACCCAAAGAGAGCTAAGAGCTGAGACGATGAAAGACAATTATTTAATCCCAAATCTTTTGAACACACAAGAATGCATTTATTGGCCCTTCAAATTTCATGACCTTTTCTGTGTATCAACAAAATGGATACTTTTGTGAGAAGCAACTTTTGCTTCTTTGCATACCCATATCCACACAAGGGAAAGTTATACCAAAAGACTTAGTCAGGTCTTGTCTCTGCGCGACTTTTGCGGGCCAAGCGTGAATTACGTGGAGATCAAAGTTGAGGACGGGATGAAAAAGACCGAAATAGACATTGGAAAAATGGCGAAGATTAGGATTATTGAGATGCAAAGTGAAAGCAAGGAGGGAAAAAAAGTGATCATGTTTTGCCTGGGATTATTTCCCGGCGATAATATTTTGACATCTCGTCCCCGCTTGCGACTTTGCAGCTTGGTCTTAAGATAACGTCAATGGTTGTTAACCCCCTTCCCTTTTTTCCTTTTTTTTTTTGATCTGGCCCTATAGCGATGCTAGCGCAGTGGATCGTCTTCGTCACTGTGACATGATGGTGGCGAGATTCCCTGATGCTGTCGACGCACACCAGTTTATCCAGTTGAACATATGTTTATTTGTGCCAATCTACATACCTTTTGACCTTTGCCCCCTATTTTAAAAGTACAAATGAGTCCAAGTGTGAGAATAAGAGATGCTTGATGTTGAGGAAATCCTTAATTTGTCAAGATCTACATACTCTGTGTGTGCACACAATACTTGTATTTTTCGCCCATTAACACTTTAACAAATGAAAGTCAAAACACAGCTTCCTTTAAGCAGTTTCTCACAATCTTATTCTGGAAGAAAATGTCCCAATTTGCGATGATTGGGATTAAATAATTATCATTTTCAGGCCCAAAAAAAGTGTTTTTGTCTAAAAGACTAGTAAAAGTGAAACAGTACGTCTGAAAATGGATGAAGGGAGTGGACCCAGTGCTGGATGCTTGTACGCCAATGAGCTCTTATCACAAGCATTTTGGTGCACAAAAGCTTCTAGCACACCCCATTGTTGGATTTTTTTTTTTTTTTGCCATCAACACACTGCGCCGTGCAAGGACGTGAGGCGCGTGCGCTCACCTGTGAAAAGGAAGAAGATGAGGACCATGATCATGGTGTAGCCGAAGTAGAGGAAGGTGCTGGCCGCGCCGATGATTTGCAGCTTGGAGAAGAAATAGTGCACGGCGTATATGAAGAGGTAGACGGCGGTGAAGCCGCTGGTCAGGAAGGAGCGCCACCACCAGTGGTAGTCCTGCACGGGCGCAAATGCACAAAATTCTTTTGCACACACGCTTCAAGTACTTATCAATTTGCCATTAACATTGTAAACCAAACGTTTACGTTCAGACATCTCCGCGATCGTCACACTTGTTACAAACTGACCCGGTCCCCAATCCGAGAGGAGTAATGTGGCCCTCGGATAAAAAAAGTTCGGGGAGCCCTGGTGAAGGCTGGGAGTCGCAATGCACAACTTGATAGCTCATTTTTGAAGAACCATTTCACAATCTGCTACCGCTGACTTTAAAGCTTGCTGGCACCATCTAGTGTTCGCAAATCACTTTTTGTCTTTCAAATCCATGATATGAGCACGGTACCTCAGCACACAGGTGGAAGTAGCAGAGCAGAATGGTGGCCTCGGAGCAGGTGATGAGAAGAATAATGAAGACCAGGAAGAGGAAGCCGAACATGTAGTACATCTGGTGGGACCTAACGAGCGCAAGGCATTGGACACGGAGGACGTTTTCCAACGAGGCGGCGCCGGCTTACCAAATGCTGTTGAGGATGAAGAAGAGCTGGATGAAGATGCAGCCGAAGGGCAGGATGCCGCCCATGACGATGCCCGGGATGGGCTTGGTGAAGAACGACTGCTCTGGTATTTGACGCGGGATTTGATTTGTTCTCACTGGTTGCTCGATTGCCTGTGTGGTGCCAGAAAATGAAATACATCAAATCAATATTGCAGGTAGTCATTTGCGGATACCTGCAGAAACCCTGGTAAAACTTCACATAACCCCATTTGAGAACGGCTATGTTCAAGGAAAAATACATACCGGCTTTTTGAATCCAAAGTAGGCCCCGATGAAGGTGAGCGGCACGGAAATTCCGAACCACAGTGCGAGGATGGCCACCAGGGTCCCGAAGGGGATTGCCGCCGAGGACCCTTCCACCCAGAGGATCAGGTTCATCAGGAAGAAGTCGGCAAACACGATGCTGCGGGAGAAGGGGAAAGTGAGAGGGTGACGTCACAAGGTCAGAAATAAACGAAAACACAAAGAAGCCATTTATCGCTGAGCGAACGAACCCCGGGCACAGGAGCGCCGTCAACAGGACGTTTGTTTTCCACTTCTCGCCTCCGAAAGCTGCGATTTAAAAGCAACACGAGATCGGGACATCGCGATGAGAAGGGAAGCAAATTCTCGTCCACGGTGGTCAGCCGTCATACTTTTATAGAGGCGTGCAGACACGTAACCGGCGGGGGTGCCGAGCAGGACCCAGAGGACCACGGCGCATGTCATCAGGGCGCCCCTGTTGGCCGGGGAGAGGAAGCCCAGGCAGGCCAGGACTACGGCACAACAACAGTCCATAATTATTACCGAAATACACCTGCCACAGCAACTTAATAACACTTAATACAATAATAACAATAATACAATAATAACACTTATTACACACAATATTCACAAGATATCATCATTCCCCAAATCTAAGAAATGAATTTTGGTATTTTCTGTTACCATGTATGAGACGCATTAAAACTTTAGCGGCAATGTAAAAAGTATAGCAAAACAGAACACATCTCATTTTTTGTGAACTCTTTCTATTTTGTGTTCGTATCCTTAAGTTGTACATTTGTTGCACGTTGTGTATTTCAGATTTCCCACATTGTGGGCGGTCATGGAACACTGCGCCAGTGAAATGAATTTGCTCAAAGCAGGTCAGTTCATTTTACCATAAATACCCGAAGTTGTGCAGCATCCGTGTTCTACCACCTTTATGACTGTGTACATGGCAAAAGGGTGCAATTAATAAATGAGCCCAACGGAATACTTTTTTGTGTTCTCTTATAATAGAATCAGCTGGAGACATCGTAACCTTTACTTGATCGGCCCCGTTTTAGTAATATTAGGATGGACTTAGACGCCGGTTCAGTCTACTTTTTATTGAAAATAATAGCTAAACAACCTCAGCCAAGACGAGCTGCCATTAGCTGCAACAGGCACCTGCTCCTAACAGCCAAATGACGTCCCCCTCTACTGTAGATCGTCCCGTTATTGGAATTATTGTAATCAAGAATACGGTCGACGTAAAAATGCACATCCTTGAATGGTTTTATCTTTTTAAGCCAATATTTTGCCTTTTACTGAAAACGAAGATCGGCTTCAAATATCAGTTATCGGCTTTGTTGACAACTAAAACTCGGCCCTGAAACCCAGGACAAAAACCTCACGCAGCATAAAGGTCAGTCTCACGTTTGCCATTCCGGTTTTACCGGATGCCCTCATGAAGACGTTCCAAATCTTTTGTGTAATCTTACAGAGCGTGATGAAAGTCATGATGAAGATCTGCGTGCCCTGTCCGAGGAAGATGGAGAGCAGCATGCCTTTCCTGGGTGGGCGGAACACATCGCCATGCACCTGCTTCCAGCCCGACTCCTCCTGCGCGTCCTCCTGTCCAGGGGGAAGTGCCACAAAAAATAAAATCAACAACGCACTCGGCAATCGTGCGATGAAAAGCCAAATGATGACCAGCCACCACACAGTGAGTTGGACCCGGCGGCTCCAAACTTGCCAGCAAAGCGACCAAAAGTAAACACGGAGAGCTGTAAAATTTGGTGTGCTACGGATCCAATCAGGACCAACTGTGCGACTGGAAGGTTCTACTCTTATAGTCACACCACATTTTACATTCCTCTCGCACTCGTATGCTTTGATTTCACCCAAACACCCGATTGAAAGACCACAAGGAGGGTTTGCTTTTCAGCAGGCTTACATAAAAAGGAGCAGATTTCGCCTTGGTCGATGGAAGCTTTACCAAGTTTTCCTGTGAAGTGTGACAATACGTTCAGCTCTCAAATAGTAGTTCGCACTGGAGGATTCACTGATAACCTCCACCAAGAGATGCGGTGATTTTAGATTTCAAGGGAGTTGCCAGATAAATGTTAAATGCTGGTGTCAGTGTATTTATGCAATTGAGTCTAACATTGCTCATTTGTCTTCTTGTAACTTTCATAAATCGGCTTAGTCATCAAAAAAAAGCTTCATTATATGTTGGATAACTTTTGCAATTTAGAGAATTAATGCTAATAAAGATTTTGTCAACACCACAGCCAAGTTAATCTTTAAAATTGCGAACAATTTCCTTGTTCCTAATCAACAAAAACCGGTCTTTCGTTAACACTGGAATCAATTCGGGGTCTGAAATGACTAAACAACTTCATTATTTTATTTTAACCTCGAGTGTTGCTTCCAAGAACAATGTTTCGCTAAACATTGATCAGTGCCAGTCATTTTTAGACCCTCCCTTGGACTTACGCACGACAACATTTGACCAAATAAAAACTGTCTGCATTCTCAAACAAAAAATGTGAGTTAAAAAAATAATAAAAATGAACGAAAAAGCTTTTCAAAATGGAATGTCTTTGATTTGATATGTAATCTATTTGACATTGAGGCCAAAGAAAGCAACGTATTTCAAAAGGAAACGTTAATTCAACCTGAAGTTAACAAAGGAAGCGGCTAGCCTTTATTTGTCTTTGCAATTTTGCACAGAACAAAACAAATATTGCGGGAGCTAGTTACCGCACCCGCAAGCCTTTAGTGTTGGCAATAAAGCATTTCGCAATTGTATAACTACGCAAGATAATCGCAATGCCACCACCCGGCGTGAGTCCATTGTAAAAGACTCTTTGGGTTGCCAATGCTGGCTCTCTGCTGCAACACTTCCATTCAGTTTAAAATGCCTTAGGAAGTCAGCCATTTTGTGTACCAGTCTGCTGAGCCTTTTGTGCATGTCAAGTGTCGATGCCGCTCGTACCTGGTCCACCTGGTTGTATCTGGCAATGTCCTTGTGCAGCGTTCTGAGCATGATCATGGCCACCATGCCCGAGAGGAAAAGCACGATGACTAAGGAATTCATGATGCTGGTGAAAAACACATGCATAAAAGAATAAGAGCAAGAAAGGCCTCTATATTGCAATATAGCATATATTTTTTCATTACAATTTCATTCAATGGCAAGTTAATTTTTGTACTTTCAACTTTGTAATGGTAAAACTGCTTTAAGCGAGCAGAGGTCCCCAACCGCCTGCCCGCAGATCAACTGGTACCGGGCTGAGTGGGCCGTACCCGAAACAATGGTATCAAACTGATTTAGTTTTCCTTTAACAGTGAGAGCTGCGCTTTCGTTGTGCTTTGTAACGGCCCGATGCAACGACTCGGTATGGGTACTCGCCCATCTCGAGTATATACGAATTTGAAACAAATGGCTCTTACCTGAACCACTGGATGTTTGTATGCGGCATGGAAACCAGGATGTAATCCCACCTGGAGGCCCACTTGATCATTTTGTTTTCCTGTAAATGGTGGTGACATTTTAGTGATCATGCATGTATTTGAAACATTTAAACAAAGTCTTACCTCAAATTTGACAGAGTAGGTGTAGGTGATGGACACATCACTGTTGAAGTCGCTGGCCACTGCCATTGGGGTGGTGCCTGCGCAATCTGGCTTATTTGGATCGTGTTTGATACTATTGTGGGGGGCCAAAAATGTGTCTCAATTAGCACTATATCGCAGTTACTCTGTGCTCAGGTAAGAATCAATGAAAGTTTATTCATCAAAATGCCTCGTTTAGAATGGTAGGGAGGTGTTTAGAACATTTTGCAAAAAAAATGTTTGGGTTGACCGCTAAGATTCTAGTGTAAATCCAACGGTGTTTACCTCTTGGGCTCCAGTTGGGCAGCAACCAGTCGAGCTCCTGTCCACCCATCTTCAGCTCCGTTGTGATAAATGATCTTGATGTCAACGTGGTTAAAAACGTAAAATGACTTCCTGTTGTTGAAATCAGCCTGAAAAAAAAAAAAAAGTTTGACAGATTAATGTTAGAAAGTTGAATGAACTTCAACAGATGGCATCAAATAATACTTTTTGGTGTCGCCAATTACAATATAATTTCAAAAATAGCAACCAAGGCTTACATTAATAACACAGGCATCCTTTGGTCGACCCTCGGCAGTAACAAAGCAACCAATGGGGAAGCCGGGGTTGCAATATTGCTGGCTTTCTTCCACTTCATAGCACCAAGTGACTGGCATATTGTCGATGATCCTGAAAACAAGAGCAAGCGCCATTCAAATACCAAACATTTTTGGGGGTCTTATCACCTAAAGAAAGCAAACAAATGTATCCAGATAAGCTCGTCTCCACTGCGACCTAACGAACCAGTGGTGCTGATAGTTGAGCTGCATTCCCATTTTGATGAAATCCAGTCGGACGGCATCGTCTTGGCTGTCCTTCTTGTACGTTTTGGTGCACACCGCCTTGCATTGAACATCTTCTTTAAAGTTGAACTGCAGAATTAGAAGAATCACCAGCAAATTATTGATGAATGGGCATGTACGATCAGCAACAATGTGTCACCAGTTTTCCAGGACACTCACCTTGTACGGTGAAGACGCTATACGTTCTCCAAATAACACCTGCCCGAGATTCTCTGAAGGCCTCGTTTCCTGAGCATCTTTGCAAAAATCGAATCTTTAACAGATAGATCGCATACAGTTAGAGGGGTACAATTACTTTTGGGGGGATAGCGTATGCTCAGAAAAGACACAAAGTGGAGCTTACACGTCATATTCATAAGGCAGGACGGACTCAACGGAATCCAAGCGATTGACAAACAGCTGTATCTGCGTCTGCAGGGGACAAAACAGTGTGTCATTTGGATGTAAAGAAACATCAGTCACAACTGAAGGCCGAAATTGGGTTGCCAAATTTTGTCCTCGAGATTTGCATACAGGTTTGAAAATCAATGAAAATTCAATGGTTCGCTTCATTTTTCTCTTTTATATTGTCAATCCAAACAGACTATGCATCGAAGTGGAACTCGTGGTTATTTTGACGTACGTAATTTAAATTTGCTAACTACCTGAGGGTTCGAGGACGTCACCGAAATACATGTCAAACTGAAAAAAAGCATGCAAGAAACCCAGCTCGCAGCAAGGGGCACAACAATGATTGTGCTGTTTGCCCCCGTTCGTCGGGGCCTTACGGAAATGCTAACGTTAGCTAGCAACGTAAACATTGATAGCAAAAGAGGTGAAAAGCGCCCAAATTCGGCAGAAATTCCACCGCATCGGTTAAGAAACGGAAGTGATCGATCCTCCCTACCTGGCAATCTTCACCGCCTTCGTCTTTCTCGCAAAACGTAACTGGGGCTAAACCCGGAAGATAGAACGCCGAGCACGGACTGAAACGCGAAACTAGAAAGAAAAGCAGACAACAACCAAACTCTATTCGCCGTCTCATTTTACGTGCGTGTAGTCAGATTACGCGCTCGCGACAAATTCTGATATTTCTTATCCGGGGGAAAGGCTGCGCTTGTGGTGTGCGGTTCTTGTTCTGTTTGCTCGAAAAGAACACGGCGCCGTTAGCTAAATGCTCCGCTCAACGTCCGCTTTACTCAGTCCGGACTGCTGCTTCAACCAAACCGACCGTGAAGACGAGAGTGACGTTTCACTAAGGCACGTGACGCGGAAACAAACGCGGAAGTCCGGCGGCACGACATTCACAATAAAGGTTTTCATACTTCGTTCGAGTGTTTTCCAATTTACGAGACATTTCTCTAAGGAGTCTAAGTCAACTTTTCTTATCCTTTTGTTTTCTGTTTTCTGTACGCAAAAGTGAAATGTTCAAAGTGAAATCGAGATTTCTCCATTTCCACAAAAATGGATAGATTACAGTATTTCATTTTTGTACATTATCCAATTATAATTTATTCTGTACTAGTTCCTGTTTTCATTAATAGTTTTCTATGATAAAATACCACCAAAAAAACATATAAATCTTGTAATGTATTCTTATTTATTGAGATATTATATTGCTTTAACGCAATATCAATAATTTATGGTGATATGAAACTTGTTAGAGTATGTAAATCCAATAATATTTATATAGTACAATTTTATGTCTAAAACGGTTAACAATTATTAATTAAACTAATATTCACATAAAGTTATAGATATTATTATTTCTATGTTGGGAGTATTGGTAGTTTGTAGTAACTAAAGTTCTGTTTCAACATTGACACGTAAGACGTAGATAAACCATACTATATGTACGCAGTACTTCCTCACACCCCCGAGCATTTTCTGACTTGTTTTTTTTTTTGTTTTTTTTTATTTCACTTTTCCTTTCTTCGTGTTTGAGGATAATGATGATGTTTAAAAAAAAAAACAATCGAATCTGTAAACTGGAATTAAAAGACGAAGGCTTTGCCTCGCCATCACTTTCCAGTCCAATAGGTGGCAGTAACGCGATTGCCGCTGGTTGCCACCCGCCAATCAAATCAAAACAGGAAAAAGAATTTGCGAAGAAGAAGGGGTGGAGCTTGAGCACGCTTGCTAAAAAGCGCTCTGTTTTCCTTTGAAGCACTTTTCGCCTTCTTTGTGCCCCATCAGCTTGTCGCTAATTCATACGGTGGTGTTCGGACTTAATTTACAAAATCTTGAAGTTGTTTGACGGAAAGTCGGGTTTTTGGGGTCCACGCTACAAATCAATCGACCGTTTTGGTTCACGCGTCGCGTTTTAACAAACGCGCTGAAGCGGGGGCCACCATCATCGCCATTTTGCTTCTTCACCATCCCAAGCAAGGTAGGTTACTTCGAATGTTCCGATACGTACTTAAGATGGCGCACGCTTCTTCAAAAATACAACCGTCTTCAATTGTTGACGTTTTTACTTAAGGGAGTTTGACTTTGTTGCAGTATGGCGGAAACAGACCGGCCAGGCAAGCTGTTTATCGGCGGCCTGAATACCGAAACAACCGAGAAGTCCTTGGAGCAGTATTTCGGCAAATATGGCAGGATTGTTCAAGGTGGGGGAGAAATCGACGTTTTTCGTCTTAATGATACGGTCAAGAGAGCAATAGCTTTTCATTTGTTGTATTTAAAATGACATTGCTACTGCCTGGATTGAAAAAGCATCCCACGTGTGCGAGAAAAGTCAGTACTTTTATAAAACTTTAATCCTGTTGTAAACATTTATTTGACTCTGGATTTCTCCCGTTTTCAAATATTCCCCCCAAATCTAAATTTTATCTAAGCAATCCAAGAATATTTGATACACGATTAAAAATGTTTATATACAGATCAACGAGAGTGATTATATTGTCTTCTGCCCCATGGCAAAGATTATCTTTCTAATGTAAAATAAGTGTTGGCTTTATAATGTTTCGGCACAAGTGATCTACACCAAAGAATGTGGCCACTATGCTTTTCTAAAAGGAGGGGACTAGTCTGCCAATATTTAGAACAGGAATGTCAACGCTACTATGATTAATAATCTGATTAAGTTGCGTGTCGGCGGAAAGTATTAGTGTGCTTACTCTGTTTTTCTCTTAATTTGCAGTTCTTCTGATGAAAGATCGTGAAACAAACAAGTCTCGGGGCTTTGCATTTGTGACGTACGATAATCCGGCTGACGCAAAGGACGCCGCGCGTGAGATGAACGGAAAGGTATGTACTGTTATTATGGAAAAAAAATGAACAGGCCGCATGTATTGATCAAAAATACATGACAGATTTTGCAATGCTGACTCTCATTTTTGCGTGCAACAGTCTCTTGATGGCAAATCCATCAAAGTGGAGCAGGCTACCAAGCCGAATTATGACTATGGTGGCAGACGAGGACCCCCACCTATGCACTCGCGCAGTCGTGGCGCTCCCAGGGGTTTCCGTGGATCCAGGGGAGGTGGTATGAGGGGCCCATCCAGAGGTATGTCTTAGTCCAATTTGGGGATTTTTTTGGCTGGAATTTACAGCTAATCCAGTCTTGTTTTCTGTTATGCTTGCAGACTACTACGACGATGACGACGGAGAACCCTTCTATAAGTCAAGGGGGCCCCCACCGATGAAGAGAGGGCCCCCCATGCGCAACGGAGGCCCCCCACCCAAGAGATCCGCCCCGTCCGGTCCGATGAACAGACGTAAGTTTCCGGGCCTGGTGTGCTGCGTAACACGCCAGAAAATTGGACCAAAAATGGTTTCTTTAAAAGTAAATACAGTTGTGGCTGAGATCAAGCTTCCTCAAATGGTGTAGAATTAAAAATATATATAAATGACCATTTATAGGGCGCATGCATACTTTTGGCATTCATTTTTTGGGGGGGGTAAAAGTGTGTCTTATTGGAATTATGATAATTTGACAATGTGTTGCTTGATAATCGTTGCACTTTTTAAAAGTGAATTGCTCATGTCGTCTCTTTGGTTTTCAGCCCCAATGTCAAGGGACAGGGACCCCTATGGTCCGCCCCCTCGCAGAGACTCCATGATGTCCAGAAGGGATGATTATCCTTCACCCAGAGATGACCATTACAACTCAAAGGATGGGTAGGACACTTTGGTACCACATGTCATCATTATTGTAGCCCCATGCTTTGCACAGCGCGTAGGGAGGACATAGAAATGGTTTAAAAATACTTTTTCGGGATAGTTACAAGTGTGAAACTAATTTCTCTTTGACAGCTACTCCAGTCGAGATTATAACTCTAGAGATTCGAGGGACTACGGGCCTCCTCCCAGAGATTATTCCTACCGCGATTACTCCAGTTCCCGGGATGACTATGGCTCAATGTCCAGGGGTTACAAGTAAGTGTTTGGCTGTTGAGTTGAATGACTAATTTATTATGTATCATATTTTTCTTAATTGACTGTAATATGGGAAAAAAGTAGGGCAGATTAATCCAGAATGTCATTGGTGTGTTTAACTAGTGCCTTCTAACCTGTGCAAATCTTTTTTGCATTAAAATATGGTAATTGGTATCTTGATTTTATTCAACAGAAAGTGCACCTGTAGTTGTGTCTCTTGGTGTATTTTATTTACTTCCTGAGGATGAAGTAAAACCTGTTTTGGCTCTGGCTCGTCTGTCGGAAAATTCTCTGGCGTACAATAATTTGTAAAGAAGTTGAGAATTCAGCGATAAGTTGCCTTATGTTCCAATCAATGTGCTCTTTATTTGAAAAGAAAGCTATGCCTGCTGTGGCAGTAAATTATTTTTGCTGATACCTTTAGGACCTTGTAAAAATTTCACATACCCCTTGATGCGCCGTCGTCATGGACAGAAGTAACTTTGGGTACCTATTGCAGTGACCGCGACAGCTATGGTGGAGGGCGCGATTCCAGAGGCTACATGGACCGTTCGGGCGGAGGCGGCGGTGGCGGCGGCGGCTCGTACCGAGACTCTTTTGACGGTTACGGTAAGGATTCTTTCTACCCAGGTATAAGAGGGAAAAAAACTGTCAACGGTGGCATGAAGAGGAGCTGCATAGATAACAACCTTGAATTCCCACAAAGAACCAACCAAAGGAAGCCACTTTTAAAACGTTCTCACGCAGTTCCCCGCTGCCATCAAAAGCTAGTATTTCAGCTATCAGTTGACCAAGCATTGGCATCCGTGGTCCCAATTCGATAAATCTGCCTCACAAATTTTGCTACTAAGGCCAGAGTTGACTACCATAAGGAGCCAGAAACCGTCCTTGGAAACAGAATACGTTGCCCATCAAAAAGCTCTCCCTCAAGGAGTTTTCCTCCGCAAACAGCCACGAAGACTGAAATCTTGGAGCTCTAAAAAGGACAAGCGGCCTGAGAAATCACTGGCATGTCGAAAGCAGTAACTCGAGTACTCCACGTGGCCGGATCGTAGCCGCCTCAAATGTCTGCAACAAACGTGTTTGATTTTGATCCGCCGTGGCCGCCAACAGATGGCGCACGTAAACGCGGCCATCCGTTCGATTAGCGCATCACAGAATTCGGTATACTGACAAAGAGAGAGAAGCGAAGCCGCAACGACGAGAAAGCAATGTCAATTGTATCTTGCCAATTACCTGACCCGTTGACCCTGCAGGTAACTCTCGCAGCGCCCCGCCTTCGCGGGGCCCCCCGCCGTCCTTCGGCGGGGGCGGCGGAAGCGGTCGTTACGACGACTATGGCGGCGGCTCCCGGGACGGCTACGGCGGCCGCGACAGTTACAGCAGTCGGAGCGAGCCGTACCCATCCCCCCGCGGCGAGCGCATGGGTAGGCAGGAGAGGTCCGCCCCCCCGGGCGAGAGAGGATACCCCCGAGATTCGTACGGCTCGAGCCGCGGGGGGCCGCGCGGCGGCCGCGGGGGCAACCGACCCGACAGGGGCATGGCCCGCAACAGATATTAGATTGGACAGACCTGGAAGTTCCCCCCCCCCAAGCGGATGGTAGTTCTGGTTCAACTTTCTCAACACGTGCAGAGAGGAAGAACAACAACAAAAAAAAAAACCCGCCATGTTCGATCTGTGGATTGAGTTTTCGCTTTAAATTGTGTATGGACTTTCCCAATTTATCGTGTGTTACTTTTTTTTGTTCTTATTTTTATATTCCATATTCATGTACACTAAATGAGGGTTTTTTTTTCCTCCCCACTGGAATCTGATACAGTATACCCTATAAGTTTGGCTTTCCTATTCTTAATAAAAATCTTAGTTGTACCAAGTCCTCTTGAGCATCAATACGCCATCAACCGAAATCCTGGAAATCCTGCGCCTCATAGAACAAGTTGTGAAAAATGTAGTTGGTGAGTCTCTGGAACTTGAACGAGAAATTGGTCAGTGTTGTGTTCAAAGGGTTAGGCAAATGTCACTGTGAAAATGTTCCAATGTAGTTCCCCCGGGAACGGATCCATCATCCTAGAGCCATTCGCTGGCACGCTCCCGACAAAACCAAAGGCAAGAGCAAGCAAAAGCAAGCTTCTAACCTACAAGAACCCATAGGCAACTGCTGGTAAGCAAAGCAAACCTCTTTGTTTCACATCTGTCAAATGCCTTTCATTGTTCCTCTATTGCAGTCGTCTCTCAGTTCAAGACCGTAGTGCCTCAAAGGACTACACGCACACAAAAAAAAAAACAATGGATGTCAACTTTTTAATTGTACTCGAATTGGTCAGAACTGCAATGCTCCAAGGCAATCTAAGACCTTTTGTCCGTTTTTTTTTTCTCCTTTTGCCAGCCGAGCCCTGAAAACGGAGATCCTTTAACACTAAGTACTTGTCTAAAGTAAGCAAGGTTGACATAAAATGCTGTCAGTGTGATAGACAAGAGTCTAGGCTTTATTTGTCAATGCGAAAAATGCGAAACCATGAACGTCCAATTGTCAGTGTGAAAAGCTTTTCCTCAAACAAAGGAGACCTCTGGAAGAACACCATTTCAACCACCCAACTGGAAACAATCGTTCAAGAGAAAGGCAGTGGGACCAAGGACCGTCCAACGTCATTTTAGTTTTCACAAATACACCATCAAGACAAAGGCGCAGGTTAATTTTGTCTTCTTGTTGCAGGATGAACGTGCCAAGGCAAACAAACCTTGATACGCGCAACAAATCTGTCCGCGGGAACTTGGGCCGGTTGACCAATGATGAACCCACTTCAGTTTGTGCAGGTATGGAAACTTGTGCGTTTGCATGCATCGTGTTAACCCCGTTTTTATCGCGGGTCAGGTTGTACTTCTGGTTTCTGCCAAGGGGCTGTTGTGACGGACTTATGATGGTCACACATTTACCCATTTTGAAACCAGAGGCAGCTAAAAACTGTTTAAAATGGGTATTGCTAACCAAAAACGTGTAAAAAAAAACAAAAAACCTTATAATTAGCATTTCGCGGGTCACATAAAATGATGTGGCGGGCCGAATCTGGCCCCCGGGCCTTGAGTTGGACCCCTGCGGTCCAAGCCAACTTTGTAGGTGTGCACTGACATTTTGAATGCTTGTCTTTTGTGTGTGCCGCAGACCTTAGATGACTGCTTGAAGGACTTTTGGAAAGTAAGAAGATGCTGTGGATTGACTTCATTTTGAATAAATAGAAAACAACCTGTCTGGCTGAGCGTCTTATCTTCCCTATCTTATGGAAACGCTTGAAATTGTAACAAACTTTTTTGTTGTAACTATTTTCTTTTTCATTTTGTCTTTCAAAGGGAAAGCATTAAAAAGGCACTAAGGAGCTGAAATTTCACCCAGATGGTTACAATCACCCAATACCTAAATTAATAACTTGCTCTACAACAAGGGTGTCCAAACTCTACTCGGGGGCCGCTTTCCTTCATGTTTTCCAGGTTTATTTCTTATCTTCAGGCTTCTGCTGGGCTGATGATTTGAATCAATTGTGTCAGGGAAAGAAACCTGGAAAACATCCAGGATACCGGCCTTTGAGGACCGGGTTTGGACACCCCTGCCCTATAATCATCCAGCATGTCCCAGCAGAAGATCGACCGATGTCCACTGAGAATTGATTGGAGGTTAATCTTACGCAACCAAGTGCTTAAATCAATTGTAATTTCCATTCATCCATTTTCTAGAGCTGCTTATCATCAAAGGGCTTGCAGGCTTGCTGGTGCCTATCCCAGCGGATTCAAGCCGTAGGCAGGGAACAGTTTTTGCATACTTAGTTGCAAATGTAATTTTCTGTTGATTCTGTTGGTCGTTTTATAATAAACAGGACAACAAATGACTCCCGAGCCATAGCTTGGACACACGTTTTTTTTCGTAGTTGACACTAACAGCTAAAACAAATGTATATTTTTCAAATAAAATATGTTTTGGGGCTTTTTTGTTTGGTTGGTCGTGCAAAAGGGAACTTGCTGCCGTCTATTGTTGAGGCGTCTGCTTGGGCAGGGGCGATCATCACTTTTGGCGTGTAGTAACACAGCCGGCCCCCACCCCCTTCACCCCAACCCCACCCCCGCCTCCCTGACGCCTCTCGCCGAACTTCTAGCACGAGTGCGGGGGCTACGAGGTGCACCGCGGGGCCGATACGGAACCAGACCGTTGGAGGAAGATCGCCGCCAAGGCAATGCTCGTCTGACGGCGGCCATGAACCCCGAGGAGCAGACCGTAACGTGGTTGATATCGCTGGGAGTGTTGAGCTCCCCCAAGAAGAACATCGCCGACCCGGAGGAATTCTTGAAAGCCTCGCTTAAGGATGGCCTCGTATTATGCAAGCTGGTCGAGAGGCTTGTGCCCGGTTTCAACGCCAAGGTACATTTTAAAAAATGGACATAATGTGTCTTCTTCAAAGTTCGAAGGGAGGGGTTTGATTATGAACATAGGCAGTCCGCCCATTTTAAAAGTTGCCAGCAACTTTTTGCTTTTGATGACGTCGCTAATGTTTATGAGATGGAGATAATGGGCGATATTTGCTGTACCCTTGCCAAGATACTTTGATAATGTTCCGCATTCTAGACGACACTTGAATGCACCAGTGAGAACAGACACCGGAAGGGCATTTGTTTCGCTACACCATCAAGACATGACCAAAAGTGTAGTAAATGTGTTTTGTTAAAGGGTATGGGCTTTTATTTTTAACGTAAAAGCTCAATAGATGCTAAAGTTGATAAGTTTGCAGGCCAGCTTCGTCACTTCCTCCTTGAAGATTCTTCCCGGGTGCTTCGACCTATTATAAAGCTAGCGATAAACAGGAAGATGTGTCAACCAGGAAGTGGATCACAATAATACCGGAAAAGCATTTACGTTTCATTTAGTTTAAGGTCTTTTTTGTTGTTGTTTTTGCACAGTAAACATGCTCTATATTAATTAACTCTTTCAATCCCAAATATTTTTTTAAATCATTTTTTTAGTCCAGACATTCGATCCGAGGTACCTATTTATTTACTTTCAAACATATTCAAGTATTTTCCTAAAGAAACGGAAAGAAAAATGCCGCATCCTAAAGAATTGTAATCGTTTATTTTTGGCATTTTTGCAGAGTAATCAATTACTCTATCGATCAAGTTAGTCATTAATGAACGTAATCGATTATTTAATTCATTTGGTGAGCGTTTTATTTCGAAAAACTTCCCAATAAGCGGATGTTTACATCTCTGCGCTAGCTTGATACTGATGTCATTAATGGCTACGTTTCAACGAAAAGGACGCGGATTGACTCCATATTTCAATAACTCGCATTCCTACCAGTACTTTTAACGGGATAAAGTGGCTTTAACTTCAGTCGGCCTGTTTAAAAAAAAAAGAAAAGAAAACGAAAAGTGTTGCGTAGCCCCTGTGCGCAAACGTGCTGATATTTCCTTTCCCGTGTGTTTGTGCTCAGTACTGTCCGGATCCGCGAACCGAAGCCGAGTGCCTCGGCAACATTCGAGAGTTTCTGAGAGGATGCTCGTCCTTGAAAGTGGAGGTAAGTTTGCGGCTCGACGAAGCGTTTTCGGCTCGACTTGTTTGAGCCTTCTTAGTCTCCCACGAGTGGACTTAGACCCGCTTGCTTGTGTTGTGATCCGCTCAGCGTGCGCGGACCGTTCCGATTGGATCGGGTTTCCCTGCTCGTCCATGTGGAGTCAGCTACATAAACAGACGCGCTGTCTGTCAGGAAGGAACCAAATACAAACCTCTTGGACTTGACTTTTGGACCTTGACTGGCGAATGTACTTTACTAGAGAACGGTGTTACCTCCCTACATCGCGATTCGGTTATCGCGGCTTTTGAATGACTGTTACCTGTTCTATTTCAGCCTTACGTCGCTATTTGTTTACAACTTTTCTTACTTTGCAGTCAGACCACTCAAATAATAGACGTTTTGTATGTATAAAAAAGAGAAAAAAAAGTAACCTTGTGCACTTATGTCAAATGGAGGCCGTATGCTGCCATGGTTCTTTCACGCGGGGGAGTCTGTATGTTAGCCTTGTGCACAGTGATATATTATAGGTACCTGCAATGTCATGTCTGGACACTTAAAAAACAGAAGCAAATGAAAAAAACCCGAGTAAAACTAAGGCCAAAATGGAAAAAGAGTGGAGCTGAAAAATGTGCTGAAAACAATGGTCTGCCTTTGGAGTTGCAAATGCAATGAAGTCTCCCGGTCTGTTTTGAAGAATGCTTCCATTATGATGAAGAGAATGCGTTGCAGATGTTGGGAGTGTCCTCCCCCTCGCAGTGCGCCGCACTGGACGCGTCCCGTCCAATTTTAGAAATCTGGCTTTGAATGACATCATCTGCGTTGTGCCCGATGCCCAGCTGGCTTGTTACTATATGTCTGGGAGCTCCCCCTGGCCCATAATTAGAGCTTGCCGAGCCAGCGGCGGCCAGCCCTGCCCGTCTTCTGCTCGCTGACGCGATCCCCAAAAAGTGTCCGTTTATCCGATGCCCGCACAAAGAAGACAGTCATACCGTTTTCACTTCTGCACCGACGAAAGAGGAAGCGCCATCGGCCGCCTCGAGGCCTCTGGCTCCTTTCCCTCGCTCGATGGGATGATTTCTTAACTTGGGCGGTCGTGGTCGGACTAGAATTTTTCGTACGTCCGCCGAATTAGACTTATCGGCGTTTCACTTGTGTGACATTTCGCGCTCAAGGTTTTTTTTTTGTTTGTTTTTAACGCCTATCTGGATGACCCGCCGCCTTGTGCCGCATGGATTTGATTTGCATGAAGGTTTCGCAAACGTGCGCGGAGGTGAGTCAATGTGATGCCACGTCGGATTGATTCCGGAGCAGGGGTCGCAACTTTGACATTCAGAGACATTTTGAGCCGGTTTCCGCAGATAAGACAACACTGGGAACCGCAAACACTTTATTACATCTGAAATGATGATTCAGAAGAGTTGTATTTTGGTTGTAGGACCCCCCCCCCCCGACAATAGCTGTGAGGATTGCAAAGATGTGACGCTCTTTGGACAAGGCAGGATTGAAGCTGTGCCACTCAAGCTCTATATTTAAGATGTTTTATTTAAAATGTGAAACCCTAGGCTGGCAAGGAAATGAGATAGCTGCCGCTGCGTGTGTGCGTGTACGCTGAATGCTAATGGCGTCCAGCTGGTTTTATAGACTGCTAATTCACACAATATGGGTCACGCTCCATGCGCCTTAGTTATGCATCTACGGCCGTGACTCGTTTCATTACCGCGTCCAATCGTTATTCCTAATTGTGACACACGGGTTTGAAGTCGTTTTTTTGTTTGTTTTTTTTTTCCAGGGGTTTGAGCCCGAGTGCCTGTACAGCGGGGAGAATTTTGGCAAGGTCCTAACCACGTTGCTGGCGGTCAACTTTGCCACGCAAGGTAAGAGCTGCCGGCGCCGTCCTTCCGTGACCTTCCGGCTTCCCGCGGCTTCGCAAACAAGGCCGCGGTGAATTTACACCATTGATCGCTTCAACAGTTTTTCCACAATTAATCAATTATTCATGTGGGCTGTGTAATTGTGACCAAAACAAAATAGCATAGAGGTCACGGGGACTTCTTGGGAGGTTCTTCTGCTTTTTTTTTTTTTTTTTGTCCTTCCTCAAAAAACAGAAGTCATTTGTGAAAAAGGAAATCCACTTTTAAATGACTGAGTAAAATGTTAAAATCATACAATTCCGTTTGAAAACTACTGCCTGGGTTATGTGTTGTAAACTTTAGTGCAGCAACGCATTTACTGTTTGACATTCCGCCTCTTTGTTGAACAAATTGGCTGCTTTGACAGCACTGCACTGTTTTGCACAGTAGCTCACGCCGCTATGGTTGCACTCACTCCACAGGGAACCTGGAGATTTTTTTATGTGAAATTGTACTGCGGCAAACTGTACCGCTTGGCGGGTTAAGAGGCAGCAACGCAATCTGTGTTGCTCAATTTGTGTCATGCAACATTTGATCAAGCTGATTGGCTTTACCGGCGCAGGCCAGCTGGTGTGTGTTTGTGTCCCGCTGGGCGCCATATTTGCCCGCCGCCCTTCGTGCTCTCTGACAAATATCCTGCTTTGTTCATTTTACATTCAGATGACGGCTTGGTGTTGCACACGATCAATAATGGGAAATTTAATATCACCTTGAGACGGAGGCAGAAAGAGACACATACGCTCCCCCACGCTGCAAGTTGAAATATTTAAAGTGCTGCAGCACTTTGGGGCCGATTGCGTGTCCAAACTACAGACCGAGGGCCATTTGCGACCCGCCATCCGTTTCTAAATGGCCCGCTGGATATATTGTGAAATTCTGTCTAGAAGTCGCTACTTTTTTTCCTCACGCTAAGGCGTGTAGCCCAGTGCGGCTTACCTGCATTTTATTTTTTTTAAATCAGCCAACAGGGGGCACTCTCCCAGTTACTTTTGTGTTGGTGCGGTAGTCTAACAATCTGAGTGTGTTGGTCTTCTGTTGAAAATATCATAGTGCTGCTTCTAAACATGCAGGTATGTTTAGTCTGTGTTGAAAGCACGCTTTTAAACCACAAGTGTCAAACTCAAGGCCTGGAGGCCAAACCTGGCCCGTCACATCATTTTACGTGGCGTTTATTTCGGTGTCCAGAAATTCTGACATCAGTGTTAGGAATATTTTGAAGGTATACCCGATGCCAAAAGTTGGAGTAAGACAAGCAAACGAGATAAGCGAAGCTGCATGTTATGTGTCCCCAGACAGTTCCGCAGAGCGGTCATGTCCGCAGTCCGGCGCCCAATCACTTAGTCCGACCGCATCCTCGCACGCAATCTCCTCTGCCAAGTCCAAAGGCTCGCTGCGGCGACAATCCAAATCTGCGGTATGTTTTGCATCCTCCAAAAGTCCAGGATATTCCGCTTTCCGTCGTCATTTCCGGACGATCCAAACCATCTCTGATACGTAAACATCGATTTGGCAGGAGATGTCAGAGAACGGCGGCGGCGGCGGGCAGCTGATGGTGAAGGCCCGCTTCAATTTCAAGCAGAACAACGAGGACGAGCTGTCCTTCGCCAAAGGCGACGTCATCGTGGTGACGCGGCAGGAAGAAGGCGGCTGGTGGGAGGGCAACCTCAACGGCAAGACCGGATGGTTCCCCAGCAACTACGTGCGAGAGGTCAAGGCCTGCGGTGAGTCAGGTGCCGCACTGACGGCCATAAAAAAAAAATATTTATATAAAATAAAACTCATTTTTTTCAATATCCTACGGATAGAAAAAGCAGTGTCTCCTAAGGGGGCTCAGCTGACCAAAAGCTACTACAGTGTGGTGAGTTTCTAGCTAAATATATGCACAAGTTCATTCTTCGGACATGGATCTATAATTGAAATAAGAGATTTGAGGGTACTACCGTGTCTTGTTGCGCTTTTTGCAGGTGGTGCAGGACATCCTGGAACATGAACGAGAGTTTGTCAAAGAACTGCAAACGCTGCTCAGTGGCTATTTGCGACCGTTACAAGCTAGCGACAAGTAAGACATATGTTGAAAAGCATAAGCGGCGAAGAGGATGGATGGATAGATAAATGGATGGATGGATATATGGATATATAGATGGGTGGTTGATGACGGGTAATATGGTTAATGAATAATGCATGGGTGATGATAGATGATGGATGGATGGATGGATTTGGCTAACGATGGATGGATGGATTTGAGTATTATTGCCATCTTTTCTGTCTTTGAACATTCTTTGGGTACTTCTTTATTGAATGACCTGTTTGTGCAGGCTGAGCACTGCAGACAGCGCCACCTTGTGTGGAAACCTTGAAGAGATCCTGACCTTCCAGCAGGGCCTGGTTGACTCTCTAGAGGAATGCATAAAGTGAGTCACAGTTTGTTGATGCAAATGTTTCTTCAATCGCAAAATGTGTCCCATCTGCTCTGACGTCATGGTCCACTGTCGGATTATTGCTGTTGATCATCTTTAAAGACATCTAGGGAAATAAAACGCAATGTCCCCTTTAGGTTCCCTCTGTTTGCTCTTTTTATTGCCTTCCGTTGTCTCTGCACACTTCCGACCTTGACGTTGTCATTGCAGAGTCCCAGAAGGCCAACAGCGGCTGGCCGGATGCTTCTTAAACGTCATGTGTCAGCTCAAGTCTCTTTACCTGGCTTACTGCTCGAGCCACCCGTCAGCCGTCAGCATCCTCACGGATCACAGGTCAGTCCGTCGTGTAGCGTATTGCGTCTCATTAGAATGGGTGGGGTCAAAATGGCCTTGCCTAAAGGTGCTTCAAGTGGGTTTTTGAAAGCACATCTAATTCAATACTGTGTAATTCCGCGAGAGGAACAAGAGAGCTTTCTTTTCAAATGAAGAGCAAATTAATTGGAACATGCAAAAGGCATGCCTTTATTTGATTAAGTTTAATACAGATGCACACTGTCATCTGTAAAGCAAGCAATTTTCCGGCAGGAGGAAAATAGAAGCAGATGGTATATAATCTGTCTTTTGGATAAACAAAATATCCCTAGGGTTACCACTACCAATTTAGTTCCAACATTTAATAATACAGACATAGATTACGCAACACTCTGCTTTTACGTTAGTTGTTTGGCATTAAAACACTTTGAGAAGCACACTTATCAAATGGCGCTGATTGAGCTGAGGATCTGAAAGTCGCAGTACGACGTTTTGCCGCTAGGTGTCATGCTTTCGTTCCGATACAGTCGACGTAACGATTCGAAGCTCCGGTTTCCAGCCGAGCTGAAAGTAATGATGCCATCTTGAGGAATGGCGTAGGCACTCCCATGAGGATCGAAAGCTGTGAGCTGCACGATAAGTTGACCTGCGCACAGGAAGCCGCATGTTCACAGGATACACACACACTCACACTTGCGGTTTTGCTGCCATGCTAGTAAACCGGCGAAGACATACAGATACTTCAGCAAAGTGATTCATTTGCTCCTTTCTGTCATTGTTTTCAGAGACGGAGACACCACTTTAGTTTTTTCTTTTCAGTTATTACCACATGCGTGGAATCGGGAGGTGTTTGTAATATTAACGATTCTATTTACTACAAGAGGGTAAAATCAGAGACACCGGGTCAAAGACAACTTGTTCCATGAGCTCAAGTTAACATAAAATCAACATTAGTCACAGTTTTTCGGTGCAAACCTTTCCAATGAAGACTTTGATGTTTCCCTGAGGTTTGCTTCACCTTCTCAGTCCCATAATTCGTACGTATTGGAAGTCAATACGTAGAAGGAAGTGAAACCGTACCTTTCGGAAAAGAGAGGTCATTGGAAATGCTGTGTCAAGGTGTTCAACACTGTTCTTTGGGCAAAATACACCAAAAATAATTACTGTCATTATTATATATTGTTTTATTTATGTATATATTTATTTATTTATTTATTTATTTTTTCGCGCAGAACAAAGTAATAATTAGATGTTTCCCAAAGACATTATTTCATGGGTTTTTTAAAAAAATTTTCGAGGCCAGACATTCAATCTCAGTTTAGGTACTTATGTACTAAAATAATTAATTTCTTTAGGTAATTAAGTACTAAAGATATTGATGACTTAAGGTTGAAGTAATTGATTGCTTAAGATGATATAATCCATTACTTAAGGTACTGAAGTAAGTGATTACTTGATACTAATGTACTAAAATAATTGAAAACATTGCACTCAAGTAATTGATTACCTTAGTTACTAAAGTACTGAAATAAGTCTACTGTAGTAATCAATTACTTTATTAATTGATACATTTAGTGCCAGCATATTTTTGACCCAAACACTCGGAAAAATAACTGGGATTGAATGTCTTGACTGTAAAGAATGCAAATATACGTCTTTGGGATTGAACGAGTCAATGTCTCCTCCTGGCAAATATTCAAGCTATGAAATAAAAAACACCATTTCAAGTCTCATGGGCTTTTCTCCCATTGATTAGCGAGGAGCTGGACAAGTTCATGGAGAGCCAAGGAGCCAGCGCTCCGGGCATCCTGACGCTGACCACAGGCCTCAGCAAGCCCTTCATGCGACTGGACAAGTACCCCACGCTGCTGCAGGAGCTGGAGAGACACGTGGAGGTGGAGATATATCCACGCGGTCCAAGATAAACCATGAAAACGCCAAGCTCATATTTTGCGTTTTCTCTTCTCGCCACAGGAAGCCCACCCAGATTTCCCCGACATCATAAAGGCAACAGCAGCGTTCAGGAGCTTGGTGGTGAGTGTGTGATAATAAGGGCTGTCGCTAATCGTTTTCAAAGAAAATTTGCCCCTGCTAACCAGTTAGCAATCGCGATTAGCGTCAGCATGCTAGTGATCACGTTTAAGATCGACAGTATTCCATCAGTGAACAAGTACAAGTGGTACAAGTAATAGAGCTGGATGTCAAGATGGTTTTTGCATGTGTTTTTTTTTTAACTGGAAATTATTCTAAACTTGAGATATGCTGTTTTTGTTTTTTGTTTTTTTGGGGTGGGGGTTATAGCTCTTTGCCCACCATTGCAACAGTACGTCTGCCTACAAGAAACATCTGTTTAGAAAATGTCAGCCCGATCGTAGTTCCGGCGCAGCTTTGAGGTGGAAATATTTAGTCAACCTATTTTTAAAGACAAATTACCCAAATCGGACATCTTTTCCCCCCTGACTTAGTGACAATGTATCGGGATGATGTCATCATAATTCATGCTTCACAGCACCATCAACAAAATCCAATTTCTCACCCGTCACTTCTTGATTGGATGTTCACGCTAATAATGAGTAAAACAGTTAGAATATCTGAGCTTTTTTTTTTGTAACAGAGAAGGGAAAATAAATCAAAGTGAGGATATGGGCTGTGATGCCGTTTGTAGACGAGACGGGTTGAAAACCGCATTGAGCCCGAGAGCAGTTGGCACTTTTTTCAGTGAAGCGCTGAGTTCTTAGTAAAAAGGGAACATGAGAAACATGCGTCGTTTGACTTTGTGGGTTCTTGTGATGAGGGTGTCGGGCGGGCCCGCTTGATGCGCTCATGTGTGATCTGCCATGGAAAATGACAGCAATTACCTTGTCTTTTTTTTTTCCCTTTTTGAGTAAGGCAAGGCCATGATTAGCACATGAAAGTGTCACAAAGACTTTAAATAGTTTCTTACCTTAAAACAAAGATTTTTTGACGGAAAAGGATTAGTTTATCTATAGTATTGAAAAATAACTTACCCTTTTCAAATACTTTTCTTTTTTTGAGGGGTTCTTTGCTGTATGCAATCATCAGTCTTTTGTGATTTGTTTATTCCATGAATTCTCAAAGAAATTGACATAGTTGTTACTCTGTTACACCGCAATTTAAACATAATCAGTAATATAAGTGTAACACGGAAACAAAGCCAGCTAAGGGGTTTAACGCTAGGCAGTAATACACATCATTTTTAATACAGGGGACGAGAGTACAATTAGCTACCATGTCCACTAGATGGCGTTATCATGCTTGACATCACTCTCGAATGGCGGAACCTGCCTGCCCTACAACTATAGAAGACGGTTTCATTCAAATTTCTCTAAATTTCATGTCACATACCCTACAAGTGAAACAAAGTATTGCTTGGATTGAAGTTACTAAAAAACGTCTTTAATGAAGGAATTAATAAACTTCTACCTTGTGTTTCCTGGCCAAGAGCCAAGCGGAGAAAGAATGCTGAGAAATTGCCCACCTCTGTATTTTTCTCTTCTGTAGGCCCAGTGCCAGGACCTACGAAAGCGCAAGAACCTGGAACTCCAGATCCTGTCGGAACAGGTGCGCGGCTGGGAAGGAGACAGCATGAAGAGTCTGGGTCACGTGCTCTACATGTCCCAGGTCCACATGAGGACCAGCCCCAGTGAGGTGAGCGAATGTTTGGATCTGGTACGGAGCCGTGATTGAATGTCAGCTGTCAAAGCCTCCAAAGACAGCTTTGCGGGTAACGTCACGAAACAGAAGCTCGTGAAAGAGCGACGACGTCTTTCTTGTGGGTTTTCTGGGCGGGGGTCGGGTTTTGTCGAGGGGCTCGAGTATATTTCACTTTCCTTTTGCGAGCAAAGCTACGCTAGCTAGCATTAGCTGTAGTTTTGAATGCACAGGTGGAGATTCTTGAACAATTTTTCAAATTATTTCAACTGAGTGAGTACTTTGAATGTGGCAGACTGAATACGGGCCAACGGAAATTAGAATCACCGTTACAGTAATTAGTATGCGCGGCCCATATGCAAATATGATCAAATCGTGTGTGTTTCAGGACAAAGACGAGCGCTACTTGATGCTTTTTCCCAACGTGCTGGTGATGCTGTCCACCAGCCAGCGCATGAGTGGCTTCATTTATCAGGCAAGTCCTTGATGAATAAATAATAAATAACAAGTGATAATAAATTAACTAAGTATCGATATTTCGTTCCAACGGCTATTTCACGTTGTGTTGTCATTTTGTCTGAATTTCAACTCGAGATACAAATGACGATTTGTGTCTCACGTGTTCCTTTAGGGACGGCTTCCACTGACGGGCACCGCTGTGACAAGACACACGGAGGATGCGGACAACGCGCACTTTGCCTTTGACGTCACAGGTTTGTTACGTTGCCGAGCGCTGGAGCTAGCTTGTTTAGCCGCCGCCGCTACCAACGAAACACTCCTTCCCAGAAGTGGTCTCTTTGCGCTAAAGCATTTTTGCGTGTCCCTTAGGAAGCATGATGGAGCGCGCCACGGTGTTTTGCAGCAGTGGCCAGGAGCTGCAGGAGTGGCTGGAGCACCTGCAGCCCTTTTGCAAAGGGGGCAGCCCCGCAGGCACCATTTTGAAGGTTTCAGCTTGAATAAAGAAGAATGAAATGTTTCAGATAAAGCTTCGTTGAGGAAATGCATTTGAATTAGTTTCTGAAAACCTAAAACCAGAGGCTTACGTTCATGAATTGTGTGTGACATTTTGCCCTTATTATCTGTGAATTAGTCAAATACTGATACGAATCAAAACACCAGGGAGCTGAAATTTCACCCACATTGTGACATGTCAACATGGCTTGACTCCAAAGACCCCAAAATTGTCCAAATACTGCACAAGTCTAAGCATTGTTTTTTGAACATTTTATTTTCGATTTGCATACTGTTAATTTGTATAAAACCCTGCAAACTTCTTTTGGATCTGTCTCC
The DNA here is from genome assembly GCF_059441005.1 of Hippichthys cyanospilos. NCBI lineage: Eukaryota > Metazoa > Chordata > Actinopteri > Syngnathiformes > Syngnathidae > Hippichthys > Hippichthys cyanospilos. The sequence goes on from NC_142381.1 coordinate 1,572,105, forward strand.
CGCACGCAGACGGTGGAGGGCAAGTCGCTGAGCATGGTGGGCCACTCGTCCCACCTGGGCAGCTTCAGCGCCGTCAGCCGCGGGCCCCTGGAACCGCCAAAGATGAGCAAGCCCTGGTCGCTCAGCTGCCTGCGCCCGGCCCCGCCCCTCAAGCCCTCGGCCGCCTTGGGCTACAAAGAGGTAGGGGGCGCAAACCTTTCTGCTCATGGCCCGTGTCGGATTCGTTCAAAAAGTTCCAAAATGGATGTACAATTGTTTTATTTTCTAGAAGGGTTTTATTTTAAAGGGGAAGTCAGGTTGTCTCCGATGGCGGCCATTTTGCCACTTGCTGTTGACTGAATATGACATCACAGTCCCGAGAGACCCAGGTAACAACCAATCACGGCTCGGCTTGTGAACGTCACATGACTACGCTCAGAAACTAGGTGAGCCAGGATTGGTTGCTACTCGTTGAGAGCAAATGGCAAAATGGCCGACGTCTCAGATTAAAAGAAAAAGTGATCAGATTTTAAACTAATGGGGATACATACACGGTGAATAATAATTTGGGGTTGAACTCCCCTATAAATGCAAAACAATGCAAATCCTCTTTTTAATGTTTAGAACTAATATCGCTCCTTATCTTAAATTTTATCTTAATTTTTTTTCAGTTGTTATGTAATTAGATATATTTAAAAAAATGAACTTTGTATTTTGTTTATCTTATTTTAGGAGAATCAAATAATGCAACAAATAACATACGTTTGTTTCCCTTTTTCAACTCTTATTTTAGATTTAAAAAGTATATTGTTATACTGTTCAATGATTTATTACGTTTTGTAAAAAAGGTATAAAATTATTTACAATAAATCTTTTATCAAAGAAATGTACAACCGACTAATTCAAGGGGGGAAAACTGCAAAATATTTCCAACACATTCATATTGCAACACTGTTTAGCCCTAATATTATAATTGTAGCTCACTTTAAAAATGTCATTTATAATTATATATATATATATATATATATATTATTTTTTTATTATATATTTTACATATTTTATTTTATTTTTATTTATTTATTTTTTTTTAAAAAGACTTTCTCTCGCATGTCCTTTTTCTACTTTGCATGAGCGCCGTCCGTGTAGCAAAACGCCGCCAGTCAAATCCACGGTCGGATTGTCTTAATCCCACAATGCATTGCGCTTCTCTCCGTCTTTCCACCACCGTATACACAAAAAAAGTGGAGGGTGTTTCTTTGGTGTGCAAATGTGAAATGCATCAATCACACTTTTCTCACACACTTCTTTTCTCTTTCTCCACTCCGTCTTCTGTAGAGGATGTCTTATATCATGAAGGTAAGGTTAGAGTCCTGTCTGGGTGTGTATTTCTGGTGCTAGTGTGTGTATGCGCGTGTGTGTGTGTGTGTGTGTGTGTGAAGTGACCTAACTCCTCCTTCCTCAATGTGGTTTCCTGTGAAAGCCTGCATGTGCGCTATGCTGGTTATTTGCTGCACTAAATGGCCCCCGTCCATTCAAAAAGTTGAAAAAGACAAAGCTCGTGTTAGCTTAAAAAAAAAAAAAACGTTCCATGTTTAGTAAAACCAAAATAAATGAATATATAAATAATATGAAAATGAATATCTTCTTGTTTTTTCAGTGTTAAGCGATTTTGAAGACACTGCACTTCCATGAATGTCCACTAGGAGGAAAACTATGCTTAAAAAAAACGTTATCGCCTGTAACTCTCTAAATCAGGGGTCCCCAACATTTTGGGGGAAATTGATTGCTTTGCAAACATGTCCTCAATTGGAAAGCCTTTTGTTTATTATTTTGGGGTACCCAACCTTTTTGGGGAATTGATTGCTTTGCAGACACGTCCTCAATTGGAAAGCGTTTTATTATTTCCCCCCCTGCTTGTCAATGTTTTCAGTGTATTGACGTGTTATAGTGATTTTTTTTTCCCATTTATTTATTTATTTTGAAATCCGGATGCCCGCTTTGGCTACGCGCTCGCCCAGTTTTTGTCCTTGAAAGCTTGCGCACTGATTTGGTTTGCAGTCCTGGCTTGATTTTTATGGAAACCCAAACGTGTGTTTAATTATTAAAAACAGTTCGAAATACACATTATGTTGAATAGCAGACAATTAGGTAATAGGGCCATTAAATTGCAAAATAAGGTGATGTTGTTAAATTTATTTCATAATAATAATTTCAAAAGTGACAGAAGATTCATATTTAAAATGAAGACAAAGTAACAAAAAAATGTATTTTTTTTTTTATTGATAACATTTTAGAAAGTATAAAAAGTCATTTCAAAATGCTTTTTTAATAATAATCCTAATTAAATATCTTTAAGAATGGTTTCACCTTATTTTAGAATTTAATGCCTATATTACTGACCAAAATTGAATTTCCTTCTAAATGTGGGCACTTTGGGGCTTCCGAATATTTTGGCGGGACGAGACGGAATGGGGGTGCGTAAAGCCAGACTGAGCCAAGTTCTTTTGCTTGCTCCCCCGCAGGACTCCAGCAAGAGCCCGCGGCCCATGAAGAAGTTCCTGCCCGGGAACAGGAAGAAGGAAAGAAAACCTTCGGATGATGAGGTTCACATGAGGAGAAGTACGACGAATGGCACATCCCAAAAGCATATGTGGCGCACCGCATTATAAGGCGCATAGAATAGAAGCTTCAAAATTGGAACATATACAGCAAATCAAAATTTCAAACTGGGATTATGAACATTTTTAATTGTAAAAAATACATTTATGACTGAAATGCAGAGCTAAAGATTGGAGGATTTACATGGCAATGAAGTTGTTTTATTTTTCGAAGTTATTTTTCTAAGTTATGCTTTCTTATGATAATAATTTTTATTTGAAAGTTTTTTCTGGCTGATTGTGTGTCCAGGCACGGTGGCCCTGGAGGAGGACGCTCAGATCCTGAGGGTGATCGAGGCCTACTGCACGGGAGCCAGCCTGCACTCCGGCAACACGCGTTCGTACCTCTCCGTCTTTCGTCCGCCGACGGACTGGAGGCGAGCCGCCGCCGGATTTTATTTTGCGCCTTTGTGTTTTGCGCAGCCGTGCGCAAGGAATGCGCCGCTCAGGTGCTGCTCCCCGAGGAAGAGAAGATCATCGTGGAGGAGATGAAGAGCAACGGCCAGACGGTCATTGAGGAGAAGTAAGATTTTCAGCTACGTCGTTACTGGCGTGATAATTGATTGCGCAATCTTATACCGTATTCCCAATCAAAACTGGATTATATGGGTTTTTGTTTTTTTTTCTTCCAGGAGCCTGGTTGATGCTGTGTATGCTTTAAAGGATGAAGTTCATGAACTGAAAAAGGTATTCAGCTCGAGTTCATTTTGGGATAAATGACTGAAGTTTCAGATTTCCCGCATGGTGAGCGGTCAGTGAACGCAGCGCCAGTGTAACGTTGAATGCAGTTCTTTTTCCTTTTTCGTCCAACGCGGCTCGAATTTATTTTGCCAGAAACACCTGAGGTTTCTCACACCGTGAGCGGTCAGTGAACGCCTCGCTAGTGTCACTTTGAATGCGCTCCAAGCAGTGGTTTTCGTTTTTCCTCGTGATGCAGCTCGAGTTCTTTTGCCGTAAATAGCCAAAGTTTCAGATTTCCCACATATTGAGCAGTCAGTGAACGCAGCGCCAGTGTGACATTATCTGCGCTCCAAGCAGTCGTATGATCAACAAAATGGCGTCTTGACGAACTGCCGTGTGTCATGTGGTCTTGTTCCAGGAGAACAAATGGATGAAGCAATTTCTGGAGGAGGAGCAGAAGTCTCGCAAAGAGCTGGAGCGAGTGGTGAGGAAGCTGGCCAAGCAGAAGAACGACTGCGCGTGGGACGACGCCGCCGCCGCCGCCGGCCACTGAACGCCGAACCAGCTACGTGCGTGCGTGTGGGTGCGTGTGTGTGTCTTTTAAAATGCAGAATGTCTTTGAATAGTTTTCACTCAAAGCCGCAAAAGTCTGTTACATCATCGGTCATCATTTTCTAGCCTTGATTGAGCCTTGGCATATATTAGGGAAATCTAATGCCATCCGGGAAAAATAGTGTAAATCTAGTCATGAGGAAACTCCTCATCTCACTTCAACAAAGCTCCATTGTCGTCCAAATCAACCTCCTACAAGTAACTTCATCACCGAGATGACACCAAAGCACTCTTTTTTTTTTTTTTATTTGAAACTCCTCAACTCCTGTCAACATAGTTCTTTGACGCCAAGATGGTGGCAAAGCACTGCAGATGTCTTAAACACTTCGCCTCCCTTGAAAATATTGACTTGATTTTTGCATTGCTTTTCAGTGAATGTCTGCAAGCACACAGTACACAACCAGGAAGTGGAACAAAAAACAAAACAAAACCGCACGGCAGCCTCAGCTTTTTTTTTTTTTTTTTAAATGCTCAAGTCAGTACAGGAAGCTATCAGGTCCGTTGTTGTAGTGCGTTTCTGCTACCACGTCAACCAGTTCTCCCTTTTGGCAATCTTTTGTTTTGTTTGATATGTTAACTCATTCAATGCCAAAGACGTTTTTTTTTTTTTTTTAAACTTCCAGACGTTCAATCCCAAGTACTTATCCTGATATTTTTTCCCCAAATGTTTGGCAAAAGGAAGGCCAAAAAATGCCTGCTACTGAATACAGGTAATAATAAAGTAATCCCTTGCTTTAGCACTTAAGTACCTAAAGTAATGGATTACATCCGAACTACTTAGTGTTATTTAGCATTACTTTAGGTAATTAGGCACTAAGGTGATCGGAAACCTTTGCTAATTAGTACTGAGATAACATTTTTGGTAATTAGGTTCTAAAGTAGTTGAGGTAATTAATTCATGAGAAAGTAATTGATGAAATGATTAAGTACTAAAGTAATCACTTAAGTACCTAAAGTATGTAAAGTAATTGAATACTTTTTTGACGACTTGGTATTATTTTGGGTAATTAAGTACTAAGGTTATCGTTATGTTTGGTAATAATTACTAAGATAACATTGTTGAGGTACTTTGGTACCAAAGAAATTGATTAGGTTCTTAATTAATGAGAAAGTAATTGATTGCATAGTTTAAGTACTAAAGTAATCAGTTAAGTACAAAGGTAATCTATTACGTTTGATAATGAGTGCTAACACGACATATTGTTTGAGGGCATTCAAGGTAATTAAGTAATAAGAGTAATCGATTACATAATTAAGTGCTTAAGTAATTAAAACACCTACGGTAATTAAGTACTCTTAGATACTTAGTACTAAAGTAGTATCATTAAGTACTAAGGTAATCCATTGCTTTAGGTAATTGAAAGCAATTGATTAATTTAGCTTATTAAGTAATAAGAAAGTAATTGATTACAGAACTAAGTGCTAAAGCAATGGATCACGTAAGTTATTGAAGTACTCAAATAATCAATTACTTTAGATGCTTGGGTACTTTTAAAGTACTATTCAATCATAGTCAATGATAAAGAATTAAATCATAACGTAATTGATTATATTTACATCGAGCAAAATACTTTGCGTGGCAGCCATTTTTGTAGCCTTCTTTTCAGCCAAAAGCGCTTGGAAAAGAATATTAATAAGCTCCTGTGATTGAATTTCTCTCTCTCTCTCTCTTCTCTCTCTCTCTCTCTCTCTCTCTCTCTCTCTCTCTCTCTCTCTCTCTCTCTCTCTCTCTATCTATCTATCTATCTATCTATCTATCTATATATATATATATATATATATATATATATATATATATATATATATATATATATATATATATATATATATATATAGTGCCTTTGGGGTTGAATGAGTCAAGCTATGTACTGTACATTTATAGATTCAATTCATATCAGCACCCCCGCATAAATGTTACATGCAGTTTTTATGTAATGTTGAATTTGAATTCAAGCAGCTGTGTATTAAAAGAGACACGTGTAATATTGTGTAAATATACTCCAATAATAAGGTCATCACTTTTATAGGGCGATACTAAACAGGCGAGGATGAAAATAATGCTTCTTATTTCTAAAATATATCTTATCTTTATTTACGTGTTCCTTTTTTTCTTTTTTTTTTGTTCCGATGCTTTATTTATTTGTAATGTCTCCATTTTTGAAAACGAACCACATTGTCGTCTTCCTTTCGGGGTTGCTAGTCGAGCATCAAAGTGCCTCCAGATGCGAGTTTATTTGAACTAAAATCACGTTGTTGTGATGACCAAATGCTGTTAGCATATGAAAATAATAGTGCAAGAAAGCAATAACGCCGAGAGAATCGCAATATTAACATAAACTAACAAATAACGTGTTGTTTGGTTGCCTACGGAGCACATCCCAATTATTATCAGGCAATATTAGGACTGATGGTACAATCGGTACAAGGCAGAGTGTGTCTTGCTGAAGAGCACTATGGCAATGGAAATGCAACACACAGGCACTCTGCTTTTTTTTTTTTTTTTTTTTTTTAAGCACTTCACCACAACAGGAATTTTCATCTCACGTCATGTCAGCTTTTAAAGGCTCTATGCAATTATTATTATTATTGTATTGTTGCATTTTTTTCTAAGCACTCTGTACTTTATGTTCGTTTATTAAAAATTTCATATTCTAAGCGTGGTGGGTTTGACAAATGGAAACTGTGTCCCTTTTTATGCTTTCCATGTTATAAATGTTTTTGCTGCCTCTTATTTTACACAGGAAGTTCTCGGGGGAAGGCGTTGCAAGCACATTATACGCATGCACAAAATACGCACACACACAAATTTATAAAATACATATGAATGCTTTATAGTGCTGCAAATCTCTATTGCTAATGAGCATTTCCATAACGTGTATTACAGAATATAGATAGATAGATAGATAGATAGATAGATAGATAGATAGATAGATAGAGAACAAAGAAATCTATAAATATAATGTATTAAAAATATAACAAATTATATTGTATAAAAAATCCAGATCATTCTGCAGTGGTCTCTTGATCCCCCCCCCCCCCCCCCCCCCATATTATTGATGAAAAAGCAAAAAATTGAAGTATGAGCCCCGAGCGCCAAAATACGTGAAGCAGTCCAGCTGTAACGATGGCGCTGTCCAATGGAATAAATTAAGTGGTGTCCCTCGGTCCACAACGCGGTCAAAGTTTGTACATCCCAAAGCTGGTGGCCGTCTCGCTGTAGTCCACCAGCGACAGGTCCTGCACCCACAAGCTGAGCTGGTTCCCCTTCTCCAGCGACAACACCTCCTCCGCGGAGGCGGTGCACAGCTGGGGATTGGACCCGGAACCCGAGGGGGCCAGGGCGCAATACGCCCGCATGGCCACCGTCTCTTCGGCCGCCTCGCCGCGCCTCAGCTTGACCTCGCTGGCCAGCGGCTTTTCGGGGTGGCCCCTGGAGAAGGTGACTCTGGAGAAGACCAGGTAGTCCCCGGGCTGCAGGACCGTCAGCCAGTTCCCGTGGAAGTAGTTGATGTTGCTTCGGGTCGAGTGCTTCATGTCCCACTGGAGGTAACCCGCTGCTGCAAAAAAGAAAATACAAATTACAACTTTTTTAGTATCAATTTTCTCTCATCCTATTATATGCATTTAAAACAATTCAAACCCTATGCCACATATTCTGCGTTACACTTATTTAGTCATTTTGGGCAGTGTGCTATTATTTTGTCCATCAATTTGAAGATATTTTTCATCTGCAATTAATATATTTGAAAACAAGAATTTTGCTACTGGCTGTCGACTTAAAATGACATCACATGTCGCTCAAGTCTTCAGTAACGACCAATCATGGCTCACCTGTTATATTTACGTGACCTTCGCTTTGGGCATGCACACATTTGAAGTCAAGTGGTAAAAATGTGTTTGAAAGAAATTAATAGTACGTGAAAGTAAATTAGCAAATCAATTCTAAACAAAATGACCATTTCTGAAAATGGCTAGCTCTTTAAGCTCCGCTTTCACACTGCACTCTTATTTTGAGAGTCAGTGGAATTTCCTCTTATATTTAAACACGGTAAGTGAAATTAAGTCAAAGTTACTAAAATTGCATGACTATGTCCAATGAGAAAAACATTTTCAGATTCCAAATGAACTTTATCGCCAAAAATAAACCGCAAATTTGCCAATAGCAACTAGTAGGCTAGCTAGCTTAGCCGTGACGAATTAGCCTTCTTAGCTAAGTGTTAGCTAACTAAGTAGCAACAATCGTGGTGGTAAAAGGCAAAAACAACTACAAATACTGTGAAATAAACCCGGAATATACAAGGAAGCGTCATTTACTTACATGTTGATTCCTGTGCGGACAAGTGCGCTCGTTTCGCCACGATCATGCGGGCCAACGTTTTGGAAGAACTTTCCTGAAAAGCAGCTGGAACCCACACAAAATATGTAGTTGATTTTATATACTTTAAGCTTTATGTTTCTCAATAACCCAGCAATAACCTAAATGATCCATTTTTACTGCATGGGTTCTAAAACTTAGTACAGGTTTATTAATATTTGCTTTAAAGATAATGTGTCCAAACTACGGCGCGAGGGGCCATTTGTGGTCCGCCATCCATAGTTTAGCGGCCTGCTCGTAAAATATTTTGATGATAGGCAGGTTTAGAAGTGTAAAAAAGGCATAATTTGACTGATCACTTTTAACTTGACTAGTAGTTATTTTTAAAAAAAAAGTAACTGCATTCTATAGACGACGAGCTTGAGTGTCTTATTTTCGTTGTGTTCAATGAGAATAAAAAAAGGGGGTTCATACATCTTTTCAATTTTCTGTCCAGTATTTGACGCACTATAAGGTGGGTAAGCGCTTGTTGAGTTTTTGTTGTTAGAAGAGAAAAAAAAAAAACAAAGGAGATGAACATACCTTCAAAAATTGGTGGCCGCTTTTCCTGTCGGGTTCAAAAGTAGGACACGAAAGGTAAGCATTTGGCCACAACAATCTGCACAACTTAGCTCTACCATGAAATATTATTTGCTGTGGTAATAATTTGCCAAGAACACATTTTTGAAGGAAATATAATGTATTGTTGTGGAAAAGTGCAAGAAATGCTAAACAGGAAAAAATGTTCCTTTAATTATCCACTCATAATGTTTAACAATTTGTTTTTCATAGCATGATTAATTTCATTTAAAACTGAGTTTTAATGACATAAGAATGTGCTGGAATCTTTCTTTTGATGAACTTGACTTTATCATTGTAGTTTAACTCCACAACAAACAAGACATAAAAAAAACAAAACTTGTGCACTGAATTATTCATTTTTTAATTATCATTTGGGTTAAATAGTGAAATTACCTGTACCATATATTATCCTTACAGTCTACTGATCACGTTTTAATTCCACAAAATTATGCATATTTGAATGAACCTAAAATTAAAACTTCTATTCAATGTTAGTACCTTTAAAAGTAAAAAATAAAAATACCCCAACGTTAAGGAGTCAGCAAAATAAACCTATGTTCATTGCCCCAGCAGAGTGAAAGCAACTAATGTAGTTTTACCGTTCTGTCCTTATAGTAGAGCAAGGCGAATCCCCCCGCGGTGAGCAGAAGGTGAAGCCCCACCACGGCCAGAAGATAGCGCAGCAAGGTCCTGGTGCGGCCGGCGGAGGCCGGCTGAAGCTGCCGCGGCACCTGAGAGTGGCGCGGTGGCAGCGGAGGCGGGAGCGACGCCACGCTGCTCTGGTACGTGTTGATCATTATAACGCAGACGTGCGACAAGTGGCCTCCCGTTACCTTTTCGCTGTCATATGTCAGGCGCCGCTGCGGCGTCATTTTCCCTTTGTCTTCTCCGCCTCTTCTACTCCTTCGGGGTGATGGAAATCTTTACTCCTATTTGCATTTCCTCTCGGCCAAGGTGAGAAAGCATCTCAGTAGATGGCTTCCTCTCACTATAAGGTGAACTTTATCTGTACGGATCCACCCGTATGTTTGGGTTATGGAGCCAGTACTGATTTTAGTTATCAAGGAGGACCGTAACTGATATTTGGAGCTGATATTAATTTCATTTTGAAAAAAAAAAAAAACTAAATATATATATATATATATATATATATATATATATATATATATATATATATATATATATATATATATATATATATATATATATATATATATATAATATATACACATATTTATTTTTTCCCATTTTGATATGTATGTAGATATGTGTATAGGTGTGTGTGTGTATGTGTGTGTTTGTGAGAGAGAGAGCACGAGAGAGAGAGACGACAAAAGCAAAGCCTCCTCCGTGGAATGATAGAGCCAGTATCGTGCCCCCCCTACACACACACACAATTTGAGAAGGACTGACAGACAAAAAGTGCCTTGGTTCATCACCTTTGACATCTTAGTGCCCACACTCCATGTTGACGTGAGTTGAGGAGCTCCATTTGGACAAAAAACTACTGCATTACCACGCTGGGTGGAGTGTGTTGCACAATGTTTAAGTGAGTTGAGGAGCTTTATTTCGATCAAAGATGCGCTCGATTTAGATTCCCATGAGAAGCAGGTCACGGGTGCTTGCTGTGAGTCATCTGCGGAAGGTAGACCAGCTGAGGCCAAGATTTTTTAGCGCGTTGCGGCGTATTAGCCAGACGGACGCGTTCCTTTTGGGGCGACTGCCAGCCAACCTGTGGCTTTTTTCGAAGCGTCGAATCGGAAGCGTTGAACCCACACGACCCCCGCCGATGCTCACCACGAGTTAACTGCCAGCGTTCAAAGCAGTCGTTTTTCTTCTCACGCGGTTGGCGTGTGAAAGTCTTGACTTATCAGGCAGCAGTCAAGATTCTCTCTTTGATCTCCCTCACACTTTTAAATGATCGACTATCAGATTGAAACAAAATAATGTCTGATTCCGATATTTGTCATTATGCCGTTCATCGGGGCTGATAATTGACCTGACGTAGGCCAGTGCATTTCTAATGTGAAGAGCCAACTCCCATTTTGTGTGAAAAATGCTTATAATAGGACATTTAATATTATATTTTTCCTCATTGCATTTTTAATAATTACATATAGGATTTTTACTTATTCTATAACCCCCACACAGTAGGAATCCAGAAGTACGGAAAAAATCACAAAGAAAAGAAAGTTGCATTGATTTGTGTACACAAGTTTTAATGTAGATATTGATTATCAAAATGTATACCGTATCCACTAAATGACAGTAAAAAGGAGTAGTGGTTGAATCAGTAGTTCTACATTCACTAGTCTTGACATTAGACAAATAAAGTACTTTTAAGCAGAAAATATAAGTCCTTGCCACCGCTCACCCCAGCGATGGGAAAACGAAGCCTCATGAAGCACTTTTGATATGCTCCACCAGATGGCACTCTACATTCTTTTTTGCACAATGCTTTATTTTTGCACCAAGAGCGCCATCTTGATCAATTATAAATCAAATGGTCCACGAGGCTTGATTTTGCCATCGCTAGCGTCGGGGTCCGCCGTTGGTCACCTTTCGTCTGCGTGGAGATTGACGGGCCGGCGCGGCGTGTAGCGGACCACGAGGGCGCGCCGGCTGCTGCCGAGGCCGTGGTCGGTAGTTCCGCTGAGCGAGCGGCGCCAGCGCCTGCCGGGGAACGACCTCGTGGGGTCGGCCCGCCGCGCCTCTTGCGCCGACAGCGGCTGCGATTTGCACTTCACGAAGGCCACCAGACAACGGGAAAACTAGGACGAGGCCAGCGCAAAAGGAACATTAGAACACGCTGTAAAAAATTGCGACAGGTAACATTTTTAATCGAATGAAATGATGCCTTTCACGTAAAATTAAATGTAAAAGGTTCATTCACAGTGAATAATAGAGATGAAAAATCCACAACGCATCCTGATACCTATAGCGCCATCTAGAGGAGCAAAACAAAGAGCTTCACGAGGCTTCATTTTCCCGTCAATGATCCAAAGCGTCATTGTCAGAACCGCCATTTTTGTCATCGCGTTTTTCAGTAGTAGTAGTAGTCGTAGCGCGGTCGTCGTTCGTCATTACCCGCATCGTCGTCAGCGTTTTTCGCCGTCGCTCTCACCTGGTTGTTGAAAAAGACGTAGATGACGGGGTTGACGACGGTGCTGAACTTGGCCAGGACGGAGGGCACCACGCTGGCCGAGGGAGTGACCAGCCGCGGGCCGCCCAAGGTGCTCAAGAGCGCCACCACGCCGTAGGGCAGCCAACACAGCAGGTAGCACGACACCAAGGTCAGCACCATCCTCAGGATGCGATGCTCGCGACGCGGCGCCGTCAGCGGCTTGATTTTCCCCATCTGAACCACAACGGCGCCTCAAACTCAGTACCGGAGCAAAGAAAACGGTGCAGATTTTTCCATTTTGTGGCGATTGGAATAGCGTGGAGCATTTGCTTGGACTGTGCACATCTCATGACATTGTTTTTATCTAGTTCTGTTCAGCGATTTTTTTTTAACAGATTTCGACCAAGCTTGCCACATATTTGAGTCCATTTTGGACATATGGAAAACCCAATGTTTTATTATGCATTACCCCGATTTTTGCATGAATCCTTTCAACGGCAACTCGCGAACACAGTGCGGAAAAGATCTTTGCGTTGGCACCCCAAAACCACCAGGTGGCGTTAGCGGCTAATTGATGACATTTGCAAGCCTTTCCTTGACTTCTGTGATTGGCTTAGCCTAAATTTACACGTAGTTACGTTTGCCATTATCGCCTTTTTTACAATTTTTGTACGTAAAGTGAGCATAGGCTCCTGTCTGATTGCCAGCTTTCTAAGAAAAGCCCGAGGTCTGAGGGTTCTCGCCGCGAAGAAAACCGATCCCCCGGCTGTGAAGTAATCAAGTCTGCAAAGACCCCCGCCGCCGCCTTTCATGACTCCCTCGGGTGAGCGCGCTATTAGAAAATAGAGGCGCTTACATAAAGGCGGGTATCCAGTAGTAACGGTCCTAAAAATAGCTCGGGGCCGATTCGCCCAGGGATGGCGCGTCCATTGACAAGTCTTCATTAGGAATTACTCGCCGGATTTATGTAAGACGCTCCGAGTCGGGCATGAGTCACCGGCAAACCAGAAGGGGGCCTTGACCTCGGAAATGCAGGCGGACCTCCCCCAGGGAAGAAATTGCCCTCCTTTCTTCCGCTTGCGCGGTTGAATTTTCAAATTGGCAACAAAGCACTGGGTGATCAAATCAAAGTACTTTTGTTGTTGTTGTTGTTACAATATAGTACTTTATATACTTTATATTTGTCAGTGTCAAATATAACACTGTTATAAATACACTAACTCGTTGTTATTTAAAATTGTTACCTTTGACAATGACAAATAAAAAATATTAAGTGTTGTTGGTGGAAGGAATTTCGGCTTGTCCCACAAGGGGGCGCCACAGTAAATCACAATTTGGGTTGTCTTTCCTGACGCGACTTGATTCATTCGTTCAAAACGAATTAAGCGGATTTTTTTCAGTTCTTGAGAATACAGGATGATGTCTGTAGTTATATCAACTCAATACTTTCAAATTATACTTAGATGATGACGGCAAAAACAGTAATGACTGCTCGTTAAAATTGCAAAAAAACAACGATATTCTGTTTTTATTCAGTGTAATAATAAAATCCTAAATGTTTTAATTCAATTGAAAAAAAGGTGGAAAATGATGACAATAAAAACGTGGCTATTGCAAGCAATACAAGGGACTTTTTGTATACTAGTAAATTGATGTAAAGTCATTCAATAATGTATATACAGTTGTGTACAACCACCACTACATTTATACTTCTAGTAATAATCAGTGCAATGACAAATAATAACATTAAATCACCAAATGAGCGTTAAAACTATTATTGTTGACTATAAAACAATATACACAAAATGCAAGTATAAAATATGAAGTAGGACAAGCAATACTGTGCTTATGGTTACTGATGCGAGGACAACCTCCAAATTTTCTTAAGAATAATATTTTCTGTATTCCCTCACAAGTGTCACCAAGGCATTCTAAATAACATTACGTTTACGGAATTCAAATTAAGCGGCAAAATTGCTCCACTCATCCAAGTGAGAAGACAGCCATTTTGCCACCTGCCGTTGACTGAAAATGACATCACAGTAGATCAGAAACGACCAATCACAGCTCTGCTTGTCACATGACATAACTTGCAAAACCGTGATTACAATCGGCAAAATGGCAACGTAAAGGACATTTTAGGCGCGATTTCCCCTTTAAGTCAAAGAAAAACGAAATCCCAAAAATAAATACTGGTGCAAAAAAGTTAAATACTTTGACCTCACCCGTCTGATGGTGAGCAGGATGCGTCCGTAAGAGTAGACCATGAGAAGAAGCGGGAGCAGCAGACAGAAGACGAAAAGGCAGAGCACGTAAGAGACGCTGCTGGGCGAGCGCCGGTGCCACTGGACCGAACAGGTGGTCCCGGGACCCTCGGGCCCGTAGCTGCTCCAGCCCAGCAGCGGAGGCAGCGTCCACAAGAGGGCGTAGAGCCAACAGCCCCCGATGCACAACCAGGCCTTCCGAAAATCCGCCATGTCCACCAGGGACGAACGCAGCACCGTAGTATAGCGCTCGTACGACAGGACGGACAAAGACACCAGGGACACGATCCCTGCAAAAGAGGAAAAAAAAAATAAGCTCAAATGATGACAACTTCCTGTTCCTACCATCCCGATTAGCTCGCTAAAACTAGCTGGTACAAACGCTACACGCGACTAACCGTACCGTAAACAACTCCTGGCGAGCACCGCGTTGGGGAGACAATCTGTTTAGATCGTTCGAAACCACGAGGATTCCCTACCCCTGTTTCGAGTAGCGTTGTTTGTATGCTGTGGAGTCGATTTACTGCCACCTACAGGATGGGAGAATATCATCTTGGCTGCGGGGGAAAGCCGCTCCGAGTATACGGTGCTGCAAAACGCGTGCCGGCGCGTCGAATTTAAACCAAGCTTGTCCTGCAGGCTTGTTTTCTTACAGTGTTCTATTTGAGCAAAGGAATATATTTTACTACATCTGCTAATAACCAAATGAATAAAAAAAACAGTTTTATTTTAATCTACCACATGTACATAAATGTTGCCATTAATTTAGGGCTTGTAAGGTTTGATGATTCTGTTTTCAGAGCCCTTTGATTTTAGCATCGCTGCAGGTCTAGCTTCAGTCACTGCGGTAGCGCAAAACCTTCTAAAGATCAAGAAAAACACCCACAGCGCTATTGGGAGCCATTTTCAGTGCCCCCTGTGGTGCGCTGTCCCTCAGGGATCTATTCTTGGACTTCTTGTCTTCTCTTTATCTTCTGGCTGCTGCTTTAGGTCTTTGATGGCGCAAAATATTCTGAATTAAGGGTCCTGCGCCCACTGGTGCATCTATAGCAACACGGAAAGATCTTTTTTCCCCCATTGAACTGGAGCTACTTTTGGAGATATCTACATAGGCATATTTTATTCAGCAACTCCAGAAAAAAGATCATGGGACATCATCTGTCTGATATCTGGCTCATCTGCTGGAAAAGTGTGTCAAAGAAATCAATCATTTCAAAATTTAGCAATCAGTTACTTCACGTTCCAATTAATTTGATCAACGTTTGAAAAGAAATTTTAGTGTTCCTGTCACAGCATTAGAACGGATGAATAAATGGTAAAGGCGTCGCTATAACAAAATTTGGCAATAAATTGCTCTGTATTGCAATTGATTTGCTCTTAATTTGAAAATAACTTTGAAGTGTTCCTGTCACAGCACTACTAAGCATTACATTAAATTAAAACTTAACAAACTGAAGGCAAACAAGCTTTTGCAATGGAGTAACTAGAATTAAATTTTGCAGTACATTCTTTATGTTCCTATGAATTGGCTCGCATATTGAAAAGAAAAAAAATGTTTTCCTGTCACAGTGTTAAAACTTTGATTAAAACTTAACAAACTGAAGGCATACAATTTGTAAAGGAGTAGTTTAGCGACAACATCATCAAGTTCCTATTGATTTGCTCCTTATTTGAAAAGAAAAAAATGATGTGGTCTTGTCACATGCAGCATTTTAAAAAAGCATTGAATTAGATTCAAACTTTCGTTATTTTGTAAAGGAGTAACGCTAACAAAATAATCAGTCCGCGCCCGCTTTCAAACTCCATCCCAATTGCCCCAAAGCGTCCCCAAAAAAGTTGGGCGTCCGCCACTCACCGAAAAAGGAGTTTGCGAAGCCGTACCACCTGCAGCCGAACTCGCCGATGAGCCAGCGTCCGCGCAGGCTGGCGGCGAAGCTCAGCGGGGTTCCGAACACGCACACCAGCACGTCGCTCAGGCTGATGTTGAGCAGGATCACGTTGATGGGGGTCCACAGGCAGCGGAAGCGCGCGAACACCAGCAGCGTCAGCGCGTTGTTGACGATGCCCAGCACCAGGATGACGCCCAGGCACGCCGCCACCGCCGTGTGGCCGCCCCGGCTCAAGCCGCGCGCCGCGCCGTCCGGGGGTCCCGGCGGCGGGCTGCTGTCCAGGGTGCTGAAGTTGGCGGGGGCGCGGATGTGGACCGCCATGCTCGGGGAGGAGGGGAGGGGGTCCCGTGCGGCTGGATGCTCGCGCGCTCCGGAGTGAAACTGGATGAGTGTCACTTTGAGTCATGCGCCCCTGTAATGTATATGACACGCGCGCACACGCGCACACGCGCACACGCGCTGGCTCCAACATCTATTATGAGAGATTATCCTGTGCGCCGCCGTGGGAAATGATGCACTTTTACTTAATTGCGCTGGAATTTATGTATGTACTAAAATGAATCTCAAGTGGTGTTTTCTTAAAATAAACGAAAAAAGCCATTCACCCCTTATAGACGCCCCCCCCAAAAATATCTTTTTCAGGAAAAGTGATCACAATAGATATTGTTTAGAGTTAACTTACGTGCGTTTACAAAATAATGATTGTGTAGAATTAGTAAAAAATAAAGTGTGGTCACTTTAATAAGTCGATGCTCATAATTCAGTAATTCGGTCAATTGTTCTTAGCAGAGGATGAAGAAGATATGCCAGAGAGTGAGCGTTGTTATGGAAAATATGACCTTTGCACAGAGATGTCCATTTTGGGATCTCTCCAAAAGTCCTTAAGGTGTTGACATCTAGTGGATGCGTAACGCAAGCCCAGCCTCTACTGTAGCTTCTAGTCTATGCACCTTATAATGCGGTGCACCCCATCTATGAAAATAAGCCATTCATTGAAGCTTTGCCTGATTATCTGGTGCGCATTATAGTGCAGAAACTACGGCACCAAGAAATATCACTATAAATATTCTTCCGAAATTTAATGAATCAGACGGTCTTCTTTTTTTTTTTTCATCCAGAATTACTTTGCGTTGGTTAAGAAGCTGAAAAAAAACATACTGCTCTTTTTTTTTTTCTTAAAACAGTATCTGATACAAGAGTGGGTTCTTTCTATAGGCATCCACGTAAACCTAGCAATTGTTTATATAGTTATCTCATGAAGGACCATTTATGTACCTTTTCTAACCGTAAACAGTACTTATTTACACCTAGGGTTATAATTGCGAACCCCGTCGAGCAGTTGTCCCCAGTCATTTGACCGCTTGATATGAGTGTATACTTTGGGCGGATGGCGGGCAGGTTGGGGTTGGGGGGGGGGGGGGGGGGGGGGGGGGGGGGGCAGTTGGCTGACGCATGTTTGTCATGTTCGGCACAAAGCAATATATAAGGGTTTGCTGACGTCTATTCCCCATCGCTTGCTAATTTCCAAGCCGGGGGGGGGGGGCTGACGTCTATCCACATCAGCGACGCGGGGTTTCAGGGTTGTCCGGTCTGTATAAACCACGACGGCGTTCGCAGGGGAGGATTTGGCACTTGAAATTGACATGCAAAATCCATGCGGTTTGCCTGGTCTGCATGCAGTCAGCGTTATTGGCTGGTCGGTGGGCCGCAATCACCACCCGCGCCCGCCGCCTCATTGACCTGCAAGCCCTCCAAATCGTCCTCACGTGTGCCGGAAAGTGGAATTGAGATGTGCTCAGCAAACCTGTTGCTATTATGATCTGGTGCTTCTTAACCGTTCACCCTGTGATTTTTCTTTTACTTTTTTTTTTTTTCAGCCGATTAGCCCCTCACTAGCACGTAGATTTTTAAGTAACTCCTGTCTCAAACTAAAACCATAGCATGTTTTGCAAACGACTCGCAAAAACACAGTTACATTGCGTCTTGTTCCAATGAATTTGCTCTTAGTTTGAAAAGAAAAATGCATTGTCCCTGTCACGGCATGAAAAGCCTTGAAATGAATTAAAACTTAAACTAAAAGCATACAGTGTTTTGCAGACGTCTCACAAAAACACATCTTAGCGATATGTTGTTTATAGTTCCAATTCGTTTGCTCTTAGTTTGAAAGGAAAATGCGTTGTCCCTCTCACAGCATGAAAAGCCTTAAATCGGATTAAAACTTAAACTGAAAGCACACGATGTTCGGCATAGCACTCACAAAAACACAGCTTAGCAATACATTGTTTATTGTTCCAATTCATTTGCTCTTAGTTTGAATAGAAAAACGCATTGTCCCTGTCACGGCATGAAAAGTCTTAAATTAGATTAAAAGTTAAACTAAAAGAATACAATGTTTTGCAATGGACTCACAAAAACACAGTAGCAATGCGTTGTTTATTGTTCCATTTCATTTGCGCTTAGTTTGAAAAGAAAGTTGCACTGTTCCTTGCATAAGGTTAAAAAAACACATTGAATTAGATTTGCTGATATTTGCAGAAAACCCTCGTATAATCCATCGATTTTAGTTGTGCCTTTTAGTGCGGAAAATACGCTAGTTGCGCAGTCAGGCGGTGGAGGTTGCATGCAAAGTGGCATCCACACACTGTACAATGCAAGACAAACACAAATGAAGGCATGAGCAATACAGCGAGCAAAGAAATGCCTTATTCAAGCCAAAGGGGAGTCCCAGGATAATATCTTAAATAAGCAGATGCATCTGCTGAGGAGATTAAAGTAGACAGAGGAGATGGCTGTTTTCTTAAGATTATTGGCTAAATTGACCCAATCCGCTCGCCGGTTTCCCTTCTGACACCGGTGCGACTTTGACGGCAATAATGGTCCTATTTGCACACTGCTCGTCGTTACGCGACGCTCTTTGGCATGGGGAATGTGAATAAATGAATGCATTTTAATAAATACAAACATCATGAATATAGCGAGCTTGAAGTCGCACACGGTGCTTTTACACTATTGCCTCGTTTAAATCGGAAGTGCAAGTTTATGGCGTACACAATATGAGCAGCCGCACACGAGATTCATTTCTTGATTATTCCAGAATAAATGATACCTTGACTTTTTCAAAGATGAGAAATACTTTTTTTTTTTTGCAAGCCAATTAGCCCCTAACGAGCAAAGCAAAACAGGCTGCTGTGCTGTGCCACCCGTTTGTCATTTCGTAAACGTTGTAGCTATACTTGTTAGTGGTATTTTTAGGTGTATTTTATTCAGCAAATCCACAAGATAACCCATGTGAGATTGCCTGATTTCATTCTGACAAAGATAAAAGCATACGTCATGCATAGGCGTCACTTAAACACAGTGAAATGATTCGTGTTTCAATTGATTTGCTCTTAATTTGAAAAGAACATTATCCTGTTCCTGTCACAGTATTCAATCATACATGCTGATGCCTAGGTCGTGCAACATTTGTTTTATTTATGCCTCATCTTCGTGGAAACTGCATCATATTTTGCAAAGGAGTCCGTGTATCGCAATTGTGGCTTTATTTTCCACTTTGTTTGCTCTTAATTTGAAAATAAAGCCGTATTCTTCTTTTCATTTCATTACATTTGATAAACTAATGTCTGCAGAAAACTAGTTACTGTAAAAATCTTTTTTTTAATCATAAAATACAACCTTTGATTTCATATAACTAAAAACAAAGTTATCGACAGCTAAGTCCAACGCGGCAGTCGACTCGCGATATCAACACCTTACAAATTGATTCATTCTCACAAAGCCAAACACAAGGTGCAAAAAGGTTCCCATTATAAGGATGGAAAAAAAGGACAAAAAAAAGAAAAACAAACGAGTCCTCTGTTATGATGAGCTTCCTTTTTGTCCTCCGTCAAGCAGAAAATGGCTTAGAGGATGATGATGATGAAGAGTGTCAAAATAGCGGCCCAATTTGAAGCCCATCTCCATCTGACACTTTGCTGGAGGTGATACAATTGTGGGCTTTCTGTCAAGCATGATGATGGAGCTATTGATCTCCACGCAGCAGCAGCTGGTTTCCATTCAACTCCACAAATTATTGGATCACGCTCATCAAGTGTGTAAGTGGCTGGAAAAAAGCCTGTCAAGATCCCCCCCCCCCAAAAAAACAAAAACAAAAAAAAACACATGTGAAAAGATGAGGGTACAATGTATACTGCACATTGAAATATGGTTGAACCCCGCATGTTCTTGTTTCTGCAGCCATTATCCCATACGGTGTTTTATTTTATTTTCCCAATAGTTTTGGGAATTCCCCAAATATAAGGACGCACTCAAATTTGAGTATTTTCTATGTTACCTTGTATAGCACGCACCAACAGTTTGGCGACAATGTGCAAACCAAAGCCAATCAGAAAAAGTGTTTCCGATTTCCCGCATTGTGACCGTCAGTGAATGCCTCGTCAGTGCAACATTGAATGCGCCACGAAGCAGTTTTTCCTTTTCCTTCGACGCGGCTCGAATTCATTTGACCATAAATACCTGTAGTTGCGTTCCACGATCCATGATCGTATATATGAGACCACTATTAATAAACAAGACAAAAGAATTACCTTTCCGTGTTTTGTAACGGAATTAGCTGTAGACATCGTAACTTTGACACGATCCTCTGGGTTTTGTCATATTTCTCCGTGTGAACAAGGATGGACTCGGACGTCGGTTCGGTCCGCTCACTTCTTTTATTGAACATAATGCCGTAACGACCTCGGCTAACACAAGATGCTGTTAGTCGCAACAGGCACTGACTGCAAAACAGCCGACTGAAGCCCGCTCTCTAGCTCGTCCCGCTAACGATTGTAAATAAGGATACGGCCCATAGAAAAATGCACGTTTGTGTGTCAAAACTCAGCTTATGTGGCTGACGGATCCATTTTTGTTACATTTTTAAAGTTATAACACATTTTCAGAATTAATTTTATTGTTTAACAATTTTTCCGTGAATCTTGTTATAGATATTTACCTGAAACAAATAATCAAATAATTTAAAAAAACTTTCCATTGAACTTTTGTAATTTTTTTGTGTCTTTAATAAGATTATTTTTCTGTAAAATACAACTGTTGACTGCAACTATCATATCTGATTTCTCATAAAAGTATTTCTCCAAACACCGTTATCACATTTAAATCTCTAAAGTTCCCGCTTTACCTTTTGACAGCCCTAACAAACTAAAAAAGAAAAAAAAAAATGAAAATCAAATGCACAGAATTGACGTCAGCGGCACTTTACTGTTAACGCTCACTGTCCTGACGATGATGGAAAAGAAAGCGTTGCCTTCCAGCCACAAAAAAAGCGGCTGGACCGGTTAGCCGCCACACGCTTACGTGCTCAAGTCATGCCGACAACAATCAAAGTAGAAAAAAGATACATCTTTTATTCCGTTTCAAAATGGAGATAACAAAGCTGCAAAAAATGATCAAATGACTTGAATAATGTTAGTACAAATAAAGGCCGGAGCAAGCCCTGCCTTGAAAATAACCGACTAACGTAAACATGCAGCCGGCCCGGCATTTTAAAGCCATACGCAAGAGTCGTCCAATCCTTTTCTTCGGATGGCCAAATTCAGAAAAATTGAAGGACGATTTTTATTACTTTATTAAGGACATCAAGATCCATATGCTTCACATAGTCACAGTGTTTTTTTTGTTTTTCCATCATGGTTGGGGGGCTGGTACCTGAAAATATTTCTAAAAAGTTCATGTATTTTTACTTTTTACATTTTTTTCTTTAGTTCAGACATTCGATTGCACACACACACACACACATCTGCATTTTGCCCTTGTAACAATACGAGAGACGTATGATGATTTTTTTCTGTCTGTTCTAATATTTGGTGATGTGTAGCTTTAATATTGTTACTTCTTTTCATTTTCCCCCCTGTTAAGTTCACAGAAAGGAATATTAATATTTGGTTGTATGTGGCATTAATATTGTTATTCATTTTCACATTTTTGCCTGTCAAGATCCCCAAAAGGGATATTAATACAGTATTTGATTATGTGTGGCATTATTATTGTTATTTATTTGAATTTTTTTCCCCCTGTCAAGATCCCGGAAAAGGGTATTGCTTATTGGTCATGTCTGGCATTAATACTGTTATTTATTTATTTTTTTTCACCATCAAAACCCCAGATAATATTTGGTTATGTGCGGCTTTCTG
This sequence comes from Hippichthys cyanospilos, assembly GCF_059441005.1. Taxonomy (NCBI): domain Eukaryota; kingdom Metazoa; phylum Chordata; class Actinopteri; order Syngnathiformes; family Syngnathidae; genus Hippichthys; species Hippichthys cyanospilos. Next base: position 1,594,438 of record NC_142381.1, read on the forward strand.
GATATTAATAAACCTTCATGTTCAGACATCTCTGCAAACGTCACACACAAACGACCCGGCCCCCCATCTCAAAAGAGAAAAAGTTTTGGGGACCCCTGCTATGTAGTAGACTATATTTCAATATTTACAATGACTTGCACACCATAATAATCCTTTACAAGTGATTTTTCCTACTCTCATGTTACAGCATGGCGTCCAAGAACAAGCGAGCGATGGTTTACAAGCAGGGGCACCAAGGAGGAGTTTACATGGACCACGCTCCTAATGATGTCCGTTTTGGAAGGTTTGATAGCCTCCGAGGAAGCCCGACGGCAGATGCTGCATAGCGTACGAAGGCTTAGCGGCGTCGAAGCCTCCGGCGGGCTCCACAGGGTCTCTAAATCCGTGCGGCACCATCCAGTCGGCCAGATGGTCCGACTTGGAGCCGGAGGCGGCGCCGGGCCCCATCTCGCCGCGGTCGCCGTGCAGGAGGTTGAGCAACGACGAGGCGTACTGCTGCCCGGTCAGGCTCACGTCTTCCGCCGAATACGCCGCCGCCGGCAGGCCCGCCGTGTCCACGGTCCTGCCGACGAACGGGTGCCACGGCCCGCCGTGCTCGTCGGCGGGGCCGTAGGCTAGGTGGCGGCCCGCCGCCGGCGGAGGCTGGACCGGGTTGGTGTGGCAGGGGCCGCTGTCCTCTGAAGGACGACAAACGGGGAAAAGTCACACGGGACGGGGGAGTTAGTTGAGAAAATGAACTCGAGCCGCGTCGCGAGGAAAATATATTCTGTAACAACTTCTTTTACACTGGCGCCGCGTTCGCCGACCGCACAGAGTGTTGGAAATCAGAATCACACATTACTTTAACCCACAGCAAATATATAATTTAAAAACATTTTTCTCTCAAAAATGAAGGCCAAAAGTATGGATGCGTCCTATAAACGGTAACTTCAAAATTAGATTTAGATTAGATTGAGAATAATTTCCCGGAACGGGCGGACATCAGTTGACTCTTAGCCCGCTGCGGCTAACTGGAGCTCGACTGTTAGCCCGCTGCAGCTAACAGCAGCTCGTGTTAGATGAGGTTCTCGCAGCATTAAAAGAATGGAGCAGACTGAACCGACATCCGAGTCCATCCTTGTTCACGCTCATGAACATTCCCAAAACGGAGAGGATCGTGTAAAGGTTACGATATCTCCATCTGATTCAATTGAGAGTTGCTAAATTGGAGCTGTGTGCGCCGGTTCGAGATATTTCATTTGACTTGTTGATTAATAACCGTCATTTGGCATACTCGCACAATCTAAACCCAGTGAAACGCGGATGACGCACCTCTTCGGGTATTTATGACAAAATGAATTGGAGCCGCGTCATGAGGAAAGGGAAAAACAACTGCAACGTTACGCAGGTGAGGCGTTGACTGATCGCTCACAATGCGGGAAATCCGAAACTCACGTATATTCTGTCCAAACCGTCGGTGCGTCTTATACACGGTAAGATAGAAAATAGCAGAATTCACCCCTAAAATTCAGGGTGCGTCCTATACACAAGTATAATTTGCACCCGCTTACCAAATTTGATGTTCTTGCGCATTTTTTTGGCCTTGGCAGCCGTCACGTGGTCCTTGGCGTCTTTGCTGAGAGCGCGGCTGAAGTGCGCGTCCACCATGCTGCCGATGTCGCCGCGGAAGTACCTGAGGATCACGCTTCGGGAGTGGCCCTCCACCTTGACGGCCACCGGACTCTCCGAGCCGTCCTCCATGGCTCGGCCGCCACTGAAAAAGGAAAAGGAACCGCGCCACAGGTGAATGGGTTGTTTTTTTTTGTTTTTTTTTGCGCTGCCAACCTTTATTGAAACTTGAAAGATCTTGTGGCAAACCGCTGAACTAAGCAGCAACAAAAGTGAATACACGAGTCAATTATGTACTTTCGAAAGTGAAGAGCAATTAGTTTTTGCATACGTATATTATTTGTAGTAAATGCATGACGTAGATTTTCAAACCAATTGAGCATCTATCAACAGAACACCAGATTATTATTATTTTTGCCTTCATGAAAACCCAGAATGGATGCAATAGCTTTTAAAAGGATTTTTGTCTCAGATGTTGTCTAGATATAGACCCATATTTTTCCCCATTTTTTTCAATATTCATTTACAGTAAAAGGAAAAATATTGATGCCAATATTAAAACTACAAATCCCCACTTTGTTGAAATGTCTTTATAGAGCAACTTTTTAAGTTGACTTTATACACACACACACACACACACACACACACACACACACATTATATATATATATATATATACACACACACACACACACACAGTATTTATCAAATTAAAAAAAAAATCTTGGAGCTCTCAGGGTCTCAGTAAAACATCACAAATGTTAAAATTTCACCCAAGAGGTGCAGAATGTCAACAGAATCTCCTCTCAAGTTAGCTAAAATTTGAAATAATACTTCAGTGACAATAACACCTTTTTAAATGGATTTATAATCAGCCATCAGATTTTCAAAAGAAAGAAAGGCAGAACATCAACATCGGCCTTCATGTTCCAATCAATCTGCTCTTGATTTGAAAAGAAAAATATAATGTTCCTGTTTCCTGATTTGCTTGGGGTGGCTGAAAACCTGTTCAAACCAAATTCACATACCACCCGAAGCTTTATTTATTTATTGATCTATTTATATATTGATTTGTTTTTTTTTATAAATAATTTGTTATATTCAGTATAAGATGCATGCAATGATAGATAGATAGATAGATAGATAGATAGATAGATAGAGAGATAGAGAGATAGAGAGATAGATAGAGAGAAAAACAGTAAACGATTGTCTTATTGAATTTGCTGCATACATTTTTTTTCTTCTCGTGTAGATGCAATCTCGCCAAAGTTAACAGCCCGACTGTAAAGCATGAATAAAGTGTCAACTTTCAGTGCGGAATGATTAGCAAAGTTGGCATCAATGAAGAAACGATCACTAATGATCTCGCCCTTACATGTTTTTTTTTTTTTTTTTTGTACCCGTTCTGTAGAAAATGCACATTGAAAGCGGTGTTTTTCCTTACCTGAGCAAAGGCGAGCGAGAAGCGCGAAATTACGTCGACCGCGAAGCCGACGCGTTTCCCGACATGAGCAGCCCGACAAAAATTCGAGGAGAATTTCTTGCTCGGCTCTGCGCTAGCTCGTCATTGATTGGGTTAAAAATAACAAGGCGCGTTTTTTTTTGTTATTTTTTTTTCGAGTGGAGGGGCCAAACGTATCCCTTCGCGGATGGCGTATGTAAGTTTGTGAAAGGGTGTGCGTGTGCTTCTCGTGCACAGCTATGAAGGGAATGTCATCCGACAAGTTTAGCCAGAATTCCAAAGACTTAAGCCAAATGGAAAAAACAAAAAAAAATCCAAAATCCACAAACTCTGCTAACTTTGCTGCAGATATTAAAATGAGAAGTGATTTTACGAAAAGAAAGAGAAAACGCAAAGTCATAAAAATGGAACAATGAGAGGCAGCCGAATGACATTTAGCATTGTTGCGCCGCAATATGACACTTGCTCATAAATAGCTTGCGCGTTTCCCCATTTATCATAAACCGCCAGACATTGTGAAGCCGTGGATATTTTAAGCGTAGTGAGAGTGTCGGCGCGTAAAAAAAAAAATGTGGGTTAGGAATATTGTGTCTATTGTTTTAGTCAATCACTCCATTTTATATGGATATGGATTCTTTTGCCGATTGTTAGCAGAAAATAAATAGATTACCGGTTAATGGGCTGATTATTCTTTTATGATGAATATGTGGTAATTTCCCAAATAAAAGACACACATTTTATTTGCATTTTTTTTCGTAGACAAATACTTATTAATAATTAACCTTTTTCTTTCCTTCTAAAGCTTAATAAATCAGACACTGATGACATAAAATGCTTATTTCACAAAGATTACATCACTGAAAAAGGTTTGAGAACCAGTGTTCATGGGTGCGTTTTTGTTTATTTAAAAAAAAAAAAAAAAGAAACATGTTGCTGGTTTTTGCGGGCGTTTTCATTCATGTCAGCAGAGAAGCATAATCTAGTATACAACTATATTCACGGAGTGAATCAAACTTGTATCTCAAAGCATAACTTTAGTTGTACCTTGCAAGATACATTACGTGTAGTAAATTTGTCCTTTTTTGACAAAATTACCATATTTTCCACACTATAAGGCGCACCTAAGGCTTACCTGTTTTTTTTTTTTTTTAAATCTGACTGTGCCCCTTATAACCCAGTGCGTCTTATATATCATGTGCATAAACCGCTGACTTCTCTGTTCATTGAGTTGACGTTCCCTTGAGCGCAGCTCCATCTAGTGGACACATAACAGAATGCAACTGCACTTTTCATTATATGCGCACCTAAAAGCCTTAAATATATGTTGTGAAAATACCACCTCACTGTCATTACTTCTGGGGGAAAAAACAAATATGCAAATATATATATTTTTTATTTTTTTTAAATACGGCATTCATTGAAGGTGCGCCTTATAATCCGGTGCGCCTTATAGTGCGGAAAATACGGTAAACGAAATGGCTCATTTCAAACAAAAGCAAGTCCAGGGCGTTGAGTGAAACCACGCGCTTACGCCCCCTTGTGGTTTTCTGTGCCGGCGGCGGATTCCGAAGTATCCCTGAGCGAGGAGGTGTTGACGGAGGAGCCGCCGTTAATAAGATTTTCCTTCCCGCGGCGAGCGCCCGCTGTGGCGCTCCAGTCTGAAAATGCAAAACGCATCGAGCGGGTCTCAATTACACGCCGGCGCCGAACTCGTTTCCGACGCGGAAAGGAGATTACCTGAGCCGTCGGCCGCTCTTAAAGCGCCGCAACGCAAATGCAGCCGCCATTGCTTTCGCACGTTTTCTTTCATCAGACAGTGAAAGAGAAAAACGAAGAACCCTGCGGAACAACGACAAAAAACACGCGCCAAAAAGTGTTGAATTTTTTCCCTCTTTTCGCGCTTCTATCGGTATCTACTATCAAATACATTATAATTCAACATTACATACATAATTCAAAGAGGGAAAATCCCAAATTTGGAAGGTTTACCTTGCAGCGTGTTGAAGATGGTGAACAGGGACATCATGGCCACTTTCACGCTCCCGAAGGAAAAAAAGCCAACGAGCCATGTGAGGCCCAGCAAGACGGTGAGGCTGGCCACAGCCCTCAGATCCTGCGAGGCGCTGCGACCGCCGGAGCCGGCCTTTTTGTTGGCGGCCATCTTGCGGATTTGGAAGAGAACCACCACGAACACGGCCGTGTTCCACAACAGGACCAGCGCTATGAACGCCGCCACCGTGGCGTAGAGGTAGTTTTGGTTTTTAATCCAGCAGCTAGGTACGAAACGCAGTACGTTACATGTGTACGTTGTTTTCTGTAGAACAATTCGATTCTTTTTTTGTGCTCGCGTTGATGCACACCGTCTTCAGTCGTACTCACAATTTGGGCTCCGTCGCATCCTGATAGCCATAGGCGTCTTTATTAATGGCCAGCACTAAGCTGACGATAACCAAAGGGACGCCTGTAAACACACAACACATTCCTTTGAATCTTTTATCATATAATCCTCACCACCTGTCGTGGTCACCACAATGATTGATCACATCCAGTTAAATCTTCCAAATTTCTGAGACATGTTCAAACTGCCCCCGGACCCCCCCCCCCCCAATGATGAATCTCAAGTAGCATCAGTAGCATCCCTCTTGTTTCTTCACCTCCACTTTTTTCTTCCTCTGCTTCCTCTCATTCTCACTCTGCTCACTCTTCCTGCTCTTTCCAATTCACTCCACACTGCCCGCTCCTTCTCACTCTGCTCACTCTTCCCGCTCTCTCCAATCTAGTCCACACCGGCAGCGTACGCTCCTCCTCTCCCTCTTGTTTCTTCACCTCCGCTTTTTTCTCCCTCTGCTTCCTCTCATTCTCACTCTGCTCACTCTTCCTGCTCCCTGCATTTTAGTCCACACTGGCAGCTTACCTTTTGGCCGAGGCGACTCTGAGAGATGTTTTGCATTAGCTGTTGATAGTTTTGTACGATGTGAATCATTTTTAAACTAATCTAAAGGCCAGTCAGACTACGGCTTATCCCTGACCTACACCTGCTATTACGTCATCAGTAGGTAAATCGGGACAATGTTAGAACTTCAAGGTATGTTATTTTAATGACCGTCCCGTTGTTTTCCTTACCCCAACCGACAGCGCAGAACTTGAGGATGTAGGCGGGCACGTATGTGTTGAAGACCCGGACCAGGGCGAAGTACATGTGGAGAGCCTCCAGGGCCATCCAGGTGAAGGACGCCAGCAGGAAGTAGTGCAAAGCGACGGCGACGAAGACGCACAAGCCGTTGTCGTCGAAGGCCGAGAGCCACGAGTCCAGCAGGAAGAGCAAGTTCAGCCCCAGCAAGGCGGACGACAGGTTGATGAGAATTTTCGACGGGTAGTCTCGGCGAAGCTTTCTGGAATCGGGTAAGCGACGCGGACCGTCAAATCGGAGCGCACAAAATGACATCGTTTACCTTGCGCGTTCAGAGGACTCACTCAAATGCAAAGTAGGTGAGGAGAGTGATGCCCAAAAAGAGGGCGGATATACCACAACCGACATTTGAGATCCAGCTTAAAATTTTTCGCTGAGTTTCGCTGATGGGAGTTCCGGACACATCCTGAAGTCAAAACAGAAATATCACGTAGGGGCAGGGATAGAGAATAACCCAATAATTTAATACAAAATTGCATTTTCTGATTTAGCAATGTTACTTCCGCTTCCAATTCATTTGCTCTTAATTTGAAAAAGAAAACTGTTCCTGTCATGGCATCAAAAATGATTAAACAGCATTTTCTGATGCCACAATTTACCATTAGGTTGCCTCATGGTCCAACTAACTAAGAAAAATGTACATGTAAATGTCACGGCAACAAGAAGCATACAATTTAATTTACTGATACCGCAATTCTTTTTCAAAACAGGAAAGACAATTAAAAGTCTTGAAAGACGTAATGTGTTTTGAAAATACCAAAGATAATTGACGTTTTAGTCGATATTGTTGACAGTTTGAATGAATTCCCGTTGCAACTATTTTAGTGAGTCTTAATGCTGTAGTTGTATCAATCCGGGGACAAAAAAGTTACTGTGCGCTATATAAGCTTCTGACCAGTTCCCAGAATTCCCTCCGTGTGGCTATATAGGAGTTTATTTGATCCTCCCTCCATGCAATGCTTTCTTTTATAAAAAGTACAGTACACAATCAAGTATGACTCACCAGCAGCACAGCGAAATGTGTGAGGTGCTCGCACAGACAGCTGGTCTGATGGGGCGAAAGAGTTTGTGTTTCGCAACCCAGGCTGCTCCATCCGCCCCGCCCGCCTGACTCGCACACACACACGCATGATTAAAGTCTTATCAGCTGGTACGCAACTAACTCCGCGCATTGAGGAAGCTCCAGTAATCTCACGCAAGCTCACCGTTGCCTTGGAAATCCCAGAACACACATCGAACCTTGTTGTGATCCTAAAAGGACAAAAACAATTGCTTCATTTTTTCGTTACTCACGAAAATAAGGGACAGAGATATGCATGAAAGTACCTTAATTCCCCAAATATAAGACACACTTTTTTCCCGCTTTTTGTCACGGCATTATTTTCATTTAAAAAAAAGCGAGCGGACTGAACCGACGTCCGAATACATCCTTGTTCACGCACAGGAATATTACTAAATTTATGATGTGCCCATCTCATTCAATTATGACCGGTTAGAGAACACGGAAAGGTATTCCATTGGACTCGTTTATTAATTGCGGTCTTTTGGCGTATACGCACAATCATAAACCTGGCGAAACACGAACGCTGCGCAACGACGAGTATTTATGGTAAAATGGACTCTAGCTGCGTGGCGAGGAAAAGGAAAACGACCGCTTCGAATGCACTCAAAGTTACGCTCGTGAGGCGTTCGCTGACTGCTTACAATGTGGGAAATCTGAAACACACTTAACATGCAACAAATATATAACTTTCCGGTATGAACGCAAGAAAATATGAAGACTTTACAAAAGATAAGAATTATTGTGTTTTGCTATAGTTTTTACATCGTTGCGAAATGTTGGCGCGTCCTGTACACAATAACTTAGAAAACACCAGAATTTGACCCCGATATTAAGAGCACGGCACGTCTTAAATCTGAGGAATTACGCTAGTTTACTATTGTGCATTTCCCCCCTCCCTAATATTTCCCCAAAACACAATTTTTTCGTGAGCGCCGTATCCTGTATGTTTGGCGTTTTACCTGTTTGGCTTTGCGATGACGTAACGTGATCACCACCCGCTCGCCGCCGCTCAGGTTGCTAACGCGGCTGCCGTTGATGCTCGCCGACACGACGTAAGAGTTCAATATCAACTTGTTAGTCGTGCTGTTGCCTGTTTGCGGGTCCTGTGCACAACGCCAAAAAGGGGATTGGAATTAACCCACGCAGAACATTAGACAACGGACACATAGTGTCAGTGTGTCACACTCTAGCCGCTTACCCCTTCTATGACCTATAAACCAAACCGTGACCTACAAACCGTGATTTTTTTGCGTAAATATGTGACACCCTTTGGCTGGTGTAAGGGGCCATAAAGTATAGCAGCACAGAATGGGATTCATTTGTAATTAAGCTCATTTGTTGATAGCACAAGAGAGGTCAGAGGGCAAAGTCCTCTTGGAATAGGCGAGTGATCGTTTATTGTCTCGCAAGATCGTAGGATGCGGTTGGATGAAGGTGAGGGTGAAATTCAAAACCCAAACGTGCAATAAATTCGCACCAGGAAGTATTGATAACAGATTTCATGGCTTGTTGATGACCCGTGACGGCGTTAGTGTTTTAGCTAACGCTAAAGGCTATTTTGGATGACAGTTCAACAGCGCTACTGATCAATGCACTTTTTTTTGCTCCGTCCCGACGTTGTAGCAATGATGTAAAATTTGCATCATCTACCTCTGCAACGTAAGTTTATATACGACTTTGGTTGGTCGATAAATTAGAAAATATTTCCATGTACCTGATGTGCTCACGGACTCGTCAGTACAAAAACAGATTAAAAGAGGAGCATACCTGGAAGAGGTCTTGTGTTCCATAGAACTGAAACTGGACTCGGGTTTTATTCTTCTGCCCCGGTGAAAGGAAGCTGTGGAGTGTGGAGGGCAGAGATATGGTCGCGTTGGCCTCTGGGATTGGTTTGCCCTCAAAACTCTGATTAAGGAGAACCTGAAAACGCAAACAAACGCCATTCCTCATGAAGAAGTGTGACAGAAAAATACATTTTTCATTTGGGTGTTACATTTGGCTCGCGGGAAGAGGAAACGGAGACCGCCGCGAACGTGAGGCCATTGAAATCTTGGGGATCCACGTCGATCATGGACAGAGCCAGCGAAGGGGCGGTCAGACTTAGCGACTCGTTGGGAAACACCATCCTGTTGCCCATTTTATCCGTCAAGTTCAGGACGCTGTTTGGAAATGATCCACGTTAGCATATTTCTACATTTAGCCGTAGCTTTGACCCGAGCACAAAAACTAGAAGAAGACGGCGAGGATGCTCGGAGTTCCTTACCCGACGGCCACCGGGGTCACGTCCGTGTCGGAAATCAAGATGTCGGAGAAAACCCGCACGATGTTGCCGCCGAGGTCCGGCGTGACGGTGGTGACGTTCACCACCTGGCTGAGCGTTTCCACCACCAAGTTGAGCTCGGAGGGCTGCAGCTGCGTTCCGTTGCCCAGCGTGTTGTTGACCAGGTTCTGGATCATGTCCACCACTTCGGCAGCGTTTTCTGAAGAGCGACGGCGCACAAGTGTGACCCAAGCTCGGAATTTCCTCTTTCTGCTTCTTGGCTTCCACTTGGAAAGATCTACCCCTCTTACCGTCGGTCACGGTGATATTTTCGAGGCCAAGTGGGCTGCAGTTTTTCATGTCCGGATGGGCCCAGCTGGTCGTGTCGTTTTCGATGTGTAATTTACTGAGGACGATCGGATTCAAGTTAAATCAGGAGAAAACACACATTTCCACTGTATTTCATTCGGTCCAGACACAAGGCAAAAGTCGCGCGTGAGATGGGGTCGGTCCTGGCCGACTGTGGCCGAGAGATGGGAAACATCCTGGACCGGTCACTGGCCAAACGCAGGGCGCATACAGTGTAGACCGCCGGTGTCAAACCCAAGGCCCACCAGATGATTCGTGTGGCCCGTGAAATGCTGATTTGACTTCAAGTTTCTGGCTAAAAAAAAAAACTTGCAAGTTGCCTTCAACTTCAAAAAATGGGGAAAAACAAGTACTTTTTATTCCCAACTAGTTTTTACTGGCATATGATTTCAAAACTACGTAAACCTGCGACAACACACTTAAAATTTATTTTACTTCAATGTCATGCCGGCCCGCTGGCAGAATCTATAACTACAATGTGGCCCATGTTTTGTGAAATGGAAGGACGCCGCCATTTCCTGCTTTTCTGTTCAACTGCGTTCAAAGCTATCCATTGATTCAGGCCAGCGTTTATATCGTCGGGACGCAAAGCCCATCATTACTTGAACTACTCAAGCCGTACTGTATCTCAATCGAGACCCGTGTGCGCCGAGCGGAAGAACGACAAGGAGCCAGGCGGTCTCCATGGAAACAGATCGTTCCGTCCGAGGTTAACAGGACACGTATGAAGTAAATATACCCCGATGAAAAGAATTTTCTCTGTATTTCAACACCATGCAAGATGAATCTTGGCGGAGATGACTAAGTCCCACGTTGACGCCATAACGATCCGAATCCCTCCCGTTGTCCTTATTGCCTGATTTTTGACGTCATCATATATTTATAAGTTTTAATATTTACCCAAGCGAAGGGGCAGAGGTGAGAAGCGGTATGGACAAGAAGAGCTGAATGAATTTCCACATAGCTAAAAATTGATCTTCGAGTAATTGTATATATGTATTTGTTTTTTGCGATATGTATACCGCTTGACATGGATATTTTCTGTTGCAGTTGTTTGTTAAGAAAGTGCGAGGAGATGATATGTCTGTAAGAATAAAGACAGGCACCCCGACATAACCATAGAGCGGAACTGTATGGGGTCAGTCATGTTCTTGGTAAAAAAGACAGCAGTGTTTGCATGGACCGGTAGTGTTAGGACTCACGCCCACATCCCCCACTATCACAAACTGATTCTTACGTTTGCCATATGTCTCCCCTATCTGTCTATCTGTGATGATGCAAATCTCTATTCTCCTCGCGAGTAAAAAGAGTCCAAGTCTCTTGTCTTCCTTCCTTGCGTTTTGTTTATTAAATATCCTTGGTTGACCGAACCTGAAAATTGACAGCGAAATGACTTCACGGAACTCTCACCAAAGCCTGAAGGCTCGCTGGGAAAACGGCTTTTTGCATCCCATGATCTGAGTCTCCGCAGGATAGGTTTCAGCCCAAATGTAGTCGCCGTAGATTGTCTTCGTCAACTCTTCTAAACAACAGTGAGGAACTAAATCGGAAAAACGTATCACATATAACTACGGTGCAAGCCGTAAAATCAAACGCTCCCAATTATATAAATGAGTTTATTATTATAAAAATATTATATAAAGTCCAAAAAGTATTTTCCAAAGGTTGAAATGTACTTTTACATAACTTGAACTTAATGGCTGAGGGTTACTTACATATTTGTCTGAGGTTCATGGAGGTCGTTTGAATGACATTGAAGTTGTTTTGGTGCTCGGCCAATAAGGCGGCGAAAATATATTCTTTGATTTGCTCAATGTTGTTGGCGCTGTAATCCTGGACGTGGAAGTCGCACGTGAACCTGTTGATGAAAGCAGCTCACGTGATTTTGTATCGAACGAAAGCCGAAAAAAATTCGCTTACTTTTTGAGGTTTTTGTCGAAACGCTGCAAGAAAGGAAACAGGCGGCGTTATTGGAGGGGAATATTTGCTCTTTTTAACTTGACTTTTCAGTCTCGCACTCACCGTCTGCACATGAAATCTCCCGGCGTTCCTGCGAGGACACAATCAATTCAGAAAGGACTTTTTCATCAACGTAAGCTTACGGGCGAGACGTTAGCGCGCACCTCCGCTCATCTTCCGCTATGACCACGTTCAATACCAGCGCGGTGTCGTTCGTTTCCAGCTTTTCTGTCAACTTTTTGGCCGCGAGAGAATTCGTTTAGCGGACCTTGAATGCAAACGCGTTCTAATGAAGCGGCCGTGGAGGTTCTTACCCACTGCTCGATGATTTCCTCGGGTTTTGTCGCGTTTCCTGTGAAATTCAAGTTGACTTTGGCCCTCAGATAAACATCACCGAAACCTGCCGGCCCGCCGAAATAAATAAATAAATAAGTAAAATGGCACAACCGAGCAAGTTTTATGAGCGGGTTGAACTTGGCGCCCGGCAGCTTGTCGGTGGTGAGAAAGTTGGCGTGACCTTTAGTTGGGGTGACATCCGGAGGAGCGTTTGTTGATGTTGACGTGTTCGAGGTGTGCACGGGAAGCCCTCGGGTCGTACCTATTAAAATCAATGGACAAATTCATCTTTTTAGGGATAATGAAAAAGGAAAAGGTCTGTTGGATCCTCAATTTTATCTAATAACAATAGTGAGAAATCTCAGAATTCTTCCTTTCAAGTCAAAATTCAGATTTTAAGACGTACAATTCTGGCTTTAAAAGGTGAAAGTCAGAATTCTTACTTTAAAGTCAGAATTTTTACACGATTAAATAAATCAAAATAATTTTATTTATTTAATTAAAATGAAATAAGTTATCTACAAATAAAGTGAGAAATTCTAAGAATGGAGTGATGAATATCGGAATACTTTCAAGTCAAAATTCTGACTCCAAAAGGTCAAATTCTGATTTTAAAGGAAGAATTCTGATAATGGAGTCGGAATTTTACCTTTAAAGTCCAAATTCGGACATTAAATAAAAATGGAGAATTCTAAGGATAAGGAGAGAAAATTCTGACTTAAGAATGTAAAATTCTGACTTTAAGGTCAAGTTGGAATTTTCTTTCCTAACTTTATTCTCAGAATTCTCAATTTATTGTCAGATTTTGGACTTTCTGGCTTTCATAATTGCTTCTTTGGTCAAATTATTGACTGTACAGTAAGAATTCTTACTTTCTTATCAGAATTACTTACAGTCAGAAGTTGTACTTTAACATGAAAGTTCTGTCTTTAGTGTCAAAATTCAGATTTTACAGTCGAAATGTCAAAGTCAGAATTAAAGTTCTGACTTTGTTGTGAGAATTCTGATCATTCCATCTGAATTCTTACTTGCAAGGCAAGATTCTAACTTTAAAGTTCTAACCTTAAAACCGGTATTCTCGGCAAAGCACAATTTGAGTGTAAATGACATTTTTAGACAACTTTGACATTGTGCCTTAGCACCAAGACGCCACAAAATATTCCCAAAGACTGCCAAAAGCAGTCATTTGAACTAGTCAAATTGTTTACGTCTGGTTCTGCTTACCAGAAGTGGACACCGTGGGCGGTTCTGGCGTCGTGAGAGAAAAATCTGACGCTATAAAAAATGACAATTTACATGATGATGTACTTGAGGTCAACAATCATGAAGCTGAGTCAATATTTGAACGCAACTCACCCACAGGCAGCACCAGGATGCTGTCGGGTTCCGCCGTCAGGATGAACGGGTCACTGAAGAAGGTCCAACTCAGGCTTTTGGAAAAGTCGGCCTGAACCACTTCCACATTCACGGCAGGAACCGCCACGATTCGGACTTCCGTGCTGAAACTTCATGCGACATAAGCTCGGCAGGTGAGCGGAAACATCACTACGCTGAGTCACTGTGCTTAAATTTCAATGCTTGCGTGGGCTTGCACACAAACGGTGCAGCAACACTTGTAGTAGACAGAATAACATTGCGCAATAACGTTTTTTTTTTATCCTCTAAGAGGAACAACTACAATTTTTCCTCACCATCATCCATATTCCAATTTTGAAGATACTTCTATTGGGACAAGCTGCAGTAAACGCAATTGTTTTGAAAAAGAAGGCGAGATTTCTTAAAATCAATCCAGAAACTGTTTTTAATTCAACAAAACAATATATTCTCGGTTGCAATTTAATCATCTTTACGCTTCATTTCTGAAAGTCTCTTGATAAAATTTGACTGACTTATCTGATTGTTTTGTTGACATTCCCTTTAGCGCAGAAATGTCATAATATAATATAATGCAACCCCAGCTACTACTGTAGCTGCTATTCTATGCGCCTTATAATGCGGTGCGCCTTATAAAGTTAAACTCATATGTCAAGGCATCGCTGAATTTTTCATTCTGAAGACTTGAAAGTGAGCTCACCATATTTTACAGATGCTATTTGACAGGTTTCCGGATCCCTGAAAAAAACAAATTTACATCTTTATCATTTTTTTCATTTTTTTTATTTATATGACTTTTTTTTTTTTTTTTACACCGAACCATAACATTACGTAAAATTGTATAACATTAAACCAAAAAATGAAAACCAACCGTCCTCATTGCATGTAATTTCCAACATACCCTACCTGAGGTAATTGCCCTTTGCATGTGTGGCTGTTTGGGTAAAAAAAAAAAAAAAAAGATGGCACAGTTAATCTCCAAATCACGTGACTCGTCTTCATCTAGTTGCATTCAAAAATCAAAATAATGAATTAAAAAAAATCCAACTCACGGAAAACTTACATGGCAGGCGGGTCCACAAATATGCTACTGATGAAAAGGCCAGAGTGCAAAACACTGTACAACTGATAAAAAGTGACAAAGGTCAATTCAAAGGAAATATGACAAATCTTTTCCCTGTGAGGCTCATACCCATTTTCTGGTCATTGTCATCAGTGACTCGGAGCAATTTCCTGGCTGCCTTGTTTGGGCCAGGGACGCCTGCGCCTGGACTTTGAAGAAAGACCATTCTACCAAAAAAGCAAATGGAGCCCACAAAAAGCCCAAAATAACAATGTTAATTGTAAAAAAAATAAATAAATACTGCAGCAGTATCAATATTTGTCATTGTTCAGTGCATGAATAGCTCTGGCTAAGGCTTTTCCCTGAGTCTGTTTATCCGGTTTTTATGAGCACTGTGCTTTTGCTACATATAATTTCCCAAACAAAAATGACATCATTTTATTGATATACTGTACCTATACAAGCAAGCAAGTTTTTACAAAAAAAGCAATTTTTTACTCTTCAAATTTGTGTGTGTGTGTGTGTGTGTATATATATATATATATATATATATATATATATATATATATATATATATAAAAGCATTTTTTTAAAAAGTAATGCTACGTTTGGTAGATAGGTACAGTTTAGCTGTAAAATGGTCTGATCTTGTTTTTAATTGGGAAATCAGTACCTATCAGAAGTACAGTGCCCATAAAAACTGGACAAACAGACTCTATTAAAGATCTATCAGAGTCTATTAATGATATATATATATATATATGTTTTTTTTTTTTTTTTTTTCAAGATATAGCCTTTTCGTACCACAGAGCAGGCTGCTATCTTTCTCGGGGGGACAGTCGTGCTTCCACTGCCGCAGGTCCCATCTGACAAGGTTCCCGTCGGCGCACGCGCGCCTCCCCAGCTCCTCCTCAGTCCATTCGCTGTCCCACATCCTAAACTGAGCGATCTCCCCCAGAAGGTTTTTCCCCTCCTCCACTTGGACGGCGCCGCCGGCATCCACGTAGTGAGACATCCCCAACGTCAGCGTGCCGTTGGGGGCCAAATGCTGACGCTCCGTCGCATTTGCCAAAAAGGCTTGACCGCGCATGCTTCCGTTGAGGAAGACCTGCAGACCGCCGTAGCCCGCCGACCAGGTCAGGCAGAGCGAGTGCCACTGGAGCGCCTTCAATTCCAAACTCAGGCGCAGTTCTTGTCCGAAGAGCCAGAGCCGCATCTGGGAGCCGGCGCCCCCCAGGCCCAGCTCCACGTCTCGACTTCCCGGAGCTTTGTAGGCGAAAGCCGTCCATTCCGTGTCGTAAGCGCGCCGCAGTAGCATGCAAAGGCTCAGGCTGCGCAGGGGCGGCAGCGCCGCGTCCGGATGCAGCTGCCACACGCACGGAGGGAGTCGGAAGTTGACCTTCTTGCCCCACAGGCTGCTGGCGCCGCGGGCTGACGCAAACGCACATCGTGTCATATCACCAAATGAATAAGTCGGTCGCGAAAGAACCAATGTTGTTTTTGTCCTCGAAATGAGGGAGCTTTTGATACTTCTAAAACTGCGTCTAAGTGTAGTTGCGGGCGTTCATAATCATATAGTATGAATGAGAAGGAAGACAGAAGTAGCTTTCGCCAGGAAACAAATCGAAAATTCATTTGGATGTGTAATTAAAGTCATTTGTACTAATTACACATTGGCAATGTTTATATTTTCAAGTTTATTGAAATAGATTATTATTGTCACTTTAAGGAACAAAATTATATCCGCCTGATTTAGTTGTGTCCAGTGTAGTGGACACATGTTTTTGGTCTATCTTTGACTCATTGGACTTATGCTATGAGGTCCTAGTGTGCTCAATAGAGGACATCTTAGACGTTCCTTTGATGCGATTAACTAGCAATCTTACTGGGACAAATTGGACACAATAGTGGATCCAAATTACTTGTCTGGCTCCAAGGAGGACATTTTATATGTTTTTTTTTTTTAATTTTCATAAAATGTTTGGCATATTTATAGTATTCTAATTTCTCATTCCGAGTCGAGTTTGAATGACTGCACTCATAATAACATAGCTGTGATATATCCGATTCAACCACCATCAAATAATTACGTTTGTATTTTTTTTAACAGGCAAATCATACGACTGCAGATTTTTGAAAGTCACATCATAATTATGGCATTTATTGGCTTAGCATTTAAGAGAACCTTCTTACTAACATGACGAGGCATTCCGCCTTTGGCATTTCAGCGTTTTAGTCTCTAATTCCGTCATTTATCGCATAGTCGTTCTCAGTGCTAACTCACATAGTTTAAAGACTTACACGAGTCCAGAAGACACACTGAGAGGACCAAGCAAGCGATCAGGGACGAGGAGCTCGCCACAGGGGTCATTGCAGCAACAAAAAAAAAGGAAAAAAAAAAAAAAAAGAAATGTGGCGCACCCAAAGCAGTCAAGTGGACATCTGCTACAACACAAAGACATTAACGCACAATTCGCATTCCGTCTTCAACAAGTCAACCCAAACTAGTTAAGATGAATCAGATTTACCATGATGGGTCTCGTCAGTGGCCGAATATGACACAGGACTGCCAAAAGCAAATTTTTCAAATGGATGAAAGGAGTAGATCTTCAAGTTGAAGGAGCCATGTGTGTTGCTAAGTGTCACCTGTGCATAAAAAGTCCCCCCCGCACCTTCTATTATTGAGTTTCCGGAGTTACTTATTAATCCCTGGCAATAAGCAGAAGCAGCAAGCCGGATAAGCGCAAAGCCTGCGTGTGGACTTTTTCACTCTGGACATCGTAAAAGTCTTTGCAAACAGCCAATGTCGTATTGTGCCGCATCACGCTTATTGCCAAGCTTGAGCTTGGCAAACAAAGCTAATTGGCTCTTCTGTGTCGTCTTCAACGGCCCGGTGCGGTGCGCTTGTCCGTTTGTGACCACGATTTTGACTTTCCTGCGTAGAAAGTACGACAGTTACATACAGGAAGGAGATCGCTTTTAGAACAGATC
The DNA here is from genome assembly GCF_059441005.1 of Hippichthys cyanospilos. Lineage (NCBI taxonomy): Eukaryota > Metazoa > Chordata > Actinopteri > Syngnathiformes > Syngnathidae > Hippichthys > Hippichthys cyanospilos. Next base: position 1,612,113 of record NC_142381.1, read on the forward strand.
AGCAAAATTAGCTGAATGATTTTTTCCATGTCCTGACCGGAACAGTTAAATGTTGCCTTTTAAATTAAGAGCTCATTAACTAGAACTTGAAGCAATGTATTTCTAATGTCTTCACTTTGTTAAGTTTTGATCTAATTCCATGCTTTTTTAATACCATGACAGGAACATGCTGTTTTCAAATTAAGAGCAAACAAATTGGAAGCAACTTGTTTCTACTCATGCCTGCATAATTCAATGGTTCTCAATGGCTTTTTGACTCAGTCTCTTTTTGCTTGACTTTTCTTTTTCTTTGTGTGTTGTGTGTGTGTGTGTTGCTCAATCAACTCCAATCAGGACTTCTGCCCATGGCCCGCAGGAGTGTTCCCTGACTGCAATTTGTGACAAGGATGCCAGCAGCAGTCGGAGACTCCATCCGCTGATCCGCACATGTTGAACTTTTCAAACTTCCCCACTCGGACGCCTTGGTTAGTCCGAGCCCCAGGAAGTTGCGAATGAGGATCCGGGTGCTTCGGCTTCGCCCCGAAGCGTCGCCGGGAGACAAGAAGACGTCGGTACTAGCCGGCGCCTGTTTCTGACCCACTTGCGTCACTATCAAAAAGGCCACCTAAGTTTCGACAAAACTGAGGTAGGTCATTGAAGAGCCCACATGCGGCTTAACTTCCTGTTTACCGTGTCAAACAAATAAAAGGCCCCTGTGGCCAAAGCATGTGAGACGGACCAGAACAGAGGCGTTAGTGTTTGTGCCAGGGGAGAGAAAACACAAGTGCAATGAGATAATGTGACGTTCTTTCATTTGAAGGAGTTCTCCGTCGGATTCGGAGCATTTCTTGTTTTCTGAACTTCTGCAGAATTCTTCAATCCGGGTAAGGTTTTGACTTCTTTTACATACCTCAGTGGGTACTTTTCAACAAATCCGAGTTTTAAAAAAACTTACTTGCTAGATGTGAATATCAGAATTAGTTCAATGAATTTCAGTTTTTGCCACACATATAATACCTTTATGTTGTATAAATTAACACTCCCTCCTCCATTAATTAAGTCATTGTTTTCAATCGGTGATTCGCCAAATGTGGTAACACTTGTGGTGCTTTGGCGCCCTCTAGTGCACTGATGTCAAACTCAAATCTCGGGTGGCAGATAGAAATCACTACACTAAACCAGCAAAAGAAAACCGAAAAAAAAAATGCTTTTTTAACCGTAAATACGGGCGACTTGTTTGCCCGAAAAGTACCGCTAAATTAGGGTTACACATTTTCTAAATTCATGGGGGAAAAAAGTGGTTATAGTGCAGACTTTGCAATTACAAAATGTTCTGTGTAAAATCTACAGTATCAATACTTTTTTTTTTTTTTACTGTAAATATAGAAAGTGTTGTAGTTATTTAAAAGATATCGAACTTGTACCAGTAAAGGATTATTACTGTACTTAACTCATTCATTTTTTCCCCAAATTGGGGTTTTTGAGTTTTTCCTTCCCCTTCTGGGAGCTTTGACAGGGGATGCTGTTGTGTACCTTACATTGAAAAGATGTCTCTGTATGACCTCTTTTCATTCTGTGAAGCCCTTTGAGACTTCGGTGATTTAGGGCTATATAAATAAAATTTGATTGATTGATTGATTGATTCAATCCCATATACATATTTTTACATTTTTAAGAGTCTAGACATCCCGCTACGTATTACATTTTTTTAAAAGACCTAACGTAATTGATTACTACAATACTTCAACGCCTAACATCGCTGTTACCCTCGTACTTCAAAACTTACACAGTTGACTACTATAGTACTTATTTACCCAAAGTAATAAATTACTTACTTGGCACCTAAATCATTGCTTAATAGCATCTAATAGCAAACGAACAATAGCAAAAGCAGCTCGCTGTGACATAACTTTCGGACATTTTTCATGGTCTTAACAATCATCTGAGGTAAACTACATCTGTAATGTGGCCTGTGAAAAAAAAACGAGTTTCACACCCCTGCGCTATAGTGAAAGATGGAAAAAAAATCATTGTCCATGTACAGCTCAATTTCTTTAAACTGTGCAACACAAAACATTTGCAAACAGCCTTTGAAAGTTCTTTTCAAACTTTTCATTAAATTTCTTATTCGCAATAGTCATGGAAGTAGATTTTTTTTTTCCCCTCCTCTAGTTAAACGCAGTGTTCATTTTCAAACGAGCATCGCGGACTGTGGCATTTGTATTATAATGTAATTTCGGGAGTGAGCGAAGGACCGTCAAATACTATTTTCGGCTTGGAAAAAAGGCCGACTGACGATGACGGACGGGAACTGACGACTGACGGAACAGTCCCACTCAAAACGTTAAATGCCCACCTCTGATCAATTATTTTTTTTTTTAACTTTGCACAAAAAAAACCGTGCATGAACATCACCTTGTCCCAAGAACAAAACCAACTGCATGAACCACTGCATTAATGTAAGCGTTGAAATGATCTGTCGCAGAGTGATGACGTAGGAGATGGATTTGACGGGTCCTTGAGGAGAGTTTGAGTTTGGAAATAAACTGTTGCCAACAGTTTCCATTTATTCAAAAACTCAACAACAATATATTATCTTTAATCACCCTTCTCAGCCTACCCCTCTTACGTTACCTCCATATTTAGCTCTTACATTAACGTTTAAATTAAATGTACTTTTTGGAAATTAAACTAGTCTTAATTTTTGCTGGAGAAAAACAACTTAGGCTACACTGTGTAGCCTAGCTCGAATATTAGCTATAGCGGTTTACTTCGATATTTTTAAGTGAAGCTACGTTTTCTTTTTCAGTGTACGTCGCTGAGTTTTAATATTCGTTATTAGGGTAGACTGTTAAGTTTGATAATTCCCAAGCTCGGTTTGTACGACGTTCGTATTCCCGGAAACGCGACAACGGTGCTGCTCTCGATGTAATCGTTGCTCTTTGACGTCCACGTCTCCTTGGTGTCCGGTCCCAGCCTGACTGACGACTGCTGCCTGCCTGCCAGCTCGCTCGCCGGTCGGTCGGTCGCGATGCTTTACGCGCCCCCGCGCTAGAAAAGAAAGAAAGAAAAAAAACAGTCAGGAGGAAACTTATTGAAATGGCGGAGGCAACGGTGACTCTTAAAGGCTTACGGAGCCAAATGGGTAAGGACATTGTGAATTACGTTTGTTTTGTTGCAGCGAGTTGGGCTTTTTTTGGCGGTGATTTGAACGGTCTGCGACGCGGTCAGTCTCCCCCCACCACCTCCACCTTCCCTGCTAGTAAAGTTAGCTCTCCTCGCCGTCTCAGTGGGCCGCAAAACCGGACTCTTTTTTTTCCCACCCTAACATTTGATTTGTCGTAATTGTAACGTTACACTTTGGGGTCATATCCCGAAGGGGAACTTAATGACTCGGCTTAATAGCACAGGCGGCTAATGCTAAGCCGAAGTTGTAACGTTGTCGCCCTGGCCGGACCCGGTCGGCGTTGATTCGGCGAACTTACCCCCGAACTTTGTTCGTTAAAACGTCGTGGTTACTTCCCAACTTTAAACGAGGTAAAAATAAGTCCAAATAGAATCACTTCCTGGCGCTTAGCATCGACGACGTAGCCGCGTTAGCTCATCAATAAGAGTTGAGAGTTTGTCAAGTGTGCTTTTGGACTTAATTAGATCCTGTGTGATCCCGCGATATATTTATATTTTGATTTCGAAAGGAGTCAATCACTTACTTGATCGTTATCTCATCCGATCGCCACTTTACCAATTGCTACCTTGTGCCCGTTTCTCGTCATGCCCTTTGGTGGCAAGTGTATGTTGACATATGGCATTACCCCCCCCCCCCCCCCCCTTTTATCTCTGCAGGGTTACCATAACAATGTCTGACCCGAATTTGTCCATCAAGCATCAGTGCCACACATGCACACTTGCAGACAGGCTGCAAAGAAAGCGGATGCACTGATAAGGGTTTGTGTTGCAAGAATGAGCACTCTCTTCATCTGCACAGTTTTAAGTCGGTGCAGGGGCATGAATGCACATTTTGTTTTGACTGGGGGGCAGCTGACAGTTTTTCAGTGTTTTTGAGAGAGGGAAGGGGGGGGGGGCCTTAATGCATACTCGGCGTGGGCGTAGGCAGGCGTTACTCCTGGCAACAAGTGGCTACATTTAGTGCTGATGCTCTTCCTGTTTCCCCTCTCGCTTTTCCATCCAGCGCTGGCCATATTTGTGGTTTTGTTGAAATACAGTAAACCCGCTTGCGAACGGCGAGAAAATGCACAATTGACACCCCAAAAGTTGGTGTTTTATCTTGATATGTAGACGTGTATGTGTGTGTGAATAGCACAAGATATAATCCCAAAATACTTGAATATAATTAGGGGTTCATCAATCTGATATTGACATTGGATATTGGCCCATTGTTAGCCAAAAAGTAAGTCTATATCCAAAATCTCCATTATTACAATACATTAGCACTTAGATACTTAGTTTTCATGACTTTATTATGGTTATTACAAGTGCAGTACATTCTTTTTTATTGAGGTTAAGTTTATGGAAGACAAATGCTTGGAATAAATTGGTCATACTTTCTCATACTTACTAAGCCTAACCCACAAACACACCTAGATGATATTTGGAGTGTACAGGAAACTCCATTTCACATTGAAAGTGAAAAAATAGTAAACCCCTAAACCTAATTTCCAACTTAACTTACAACATTACTAGAGCTGTGACTTATACTTCTGTCTCAAAAAAAAAGGTTTTTACTTTAAAATTTCTGCCATTGTTTTTTGACGTGTGTGTGTGGGGGGGGGGGGGGGGGGGGAGGGGGGGCATCAATAGCACTCGTGGTATCGGCATTGTGACTACTCAAGAGTATAAGCAGTCAAATTGGTATCGTTGTGAAAACTTTCTATCAAACAGCCATAGATTTTATCATAGATAAAAATGTGCTGATGCCATCAATTGGTTTGACTCAAATTTGATTGTATTGCAGTCCGTCTTCATTGTGTGTGCAACATCTAAGACACCCCCCTCCAAATTTGACACACTTAAAGGCGTTGGACCTTCGAGGTCGCACTGTAATGTTAGGAATCTCGCTCATGCGCATGGCGATTTCCACAAGAATGCGGGCAAGGAGAAAATCTAGCCGGTCCAAATGATGGCTTCGCACCGCCGCAAGGTTATCGGGTCTTGCCAAATTATTAGAAGCATGAGAAGTATTTTATGAAATGGTTGGACTTCACCACCACAATTGCGCGGCTTCAGATTGGCTGTAATTTGCTCTCGTTCGCCTCTTTCCTTCCTGTGCTTTTATGTAAAGACGCTGGTCAGGAAGGTCACGGAAACAGTTTGCATAGCAAAACTATGCTGATTGCATTTAGCCAAGGTCAGATAATGTATACAGTATGTAGTTTTTTTTTTTTTTTTTGAACCAATTGTTCGGCAAGTCTGATTTAGGGAAATAAAAGCTAAAGGTCTGAGTGAGAGAGAGAGAAGAAGGTCCATCTGGAAGACTCCCCTGGGTCGTGTCAGCGTGCCAAGATGCACTGCAAATAGCCCAGGCTTACCTTTGCATGACAAGGTCTGGAGTAATCCCCGTCGAAGATCTGGCAATGTGTTTAAAAGGGTGCATGTGCGCGGGACTGCGTTAACTGAGGCGCTGCGTCTAAGCCATCGTGGGATGCCGCGGGCCAAAATGGCTCCTTTCCGCTTGCGGTGCTCTGGCCGGACTAATTGCCAAAAGCGGCGCTCACTTCAGATCGCATGCCCTCGAACAACAACGCGAAAGCCCTGTTTAGCACCTGGATGCTTTCCAGACTCGTTATTTTAGTGACAATTTGCAGTAACCCCCTGAGAGCAGCATTTTCAAACGTGTCCACTGTTTGATTCACTACTTGTCATTCACAGCTCTAACACAACTGACTTCAGGTCAGGTTTCCTGCTGATAAGAGCATTCTGGGATGTGCAGACCAAATTTGCACACTGACTGTTGGCCAGAAAATGCAAGATGCAAGTTTAATTCCCTAATATAAAACGTTTTTTTTAGTAAATTAAACCTCAGCAATATTTTGTTTCACTTGTAGTGTATGTGACAGATGAAATTAAGAAAAATGTCAATGAAACAGTCTTCGTAGTTGTTGGACAGGCAATTATGAGAACCGTAATTTTCCATTTGAGAGTCATGTAAAGCATTAAAATAATTGCACTCTTGTCCACTGTATTAAACATGATGGCGTATTACAGCCTAGGGTTAAACCCCTGAGCTGACTTTGTTTTCGTGTTACACTTATATTACCGTGTTGTGTTTCAATTGCAGTGTAACTGTAGAACAACAGACAACTTAAAATGTAAGTACTAAAACGGAAAAAAGAATTACTGTGCAATTTTGTGCGGCTTGAAAAAAGGACGAAAAGGGGTATGGCTCTGACGACGTAGCGCCTCATTAGCACTAGGATTGTAGTGGTCGTTTTACGCTGGCCGGCCTGCTTCCTCTTCCTCAACTTAATGACAAGCCCGTGGTGGTCTGCAATTTTGCTCGCTATAATTAACCCGCTGCCCCAGACTGGACTGATTGGTTGCCAGACAAACGAGCGTCGCTTCGAGCCCGCTCACCTCTTTAAATTTTTCTGAATACTTTGTACGCGCAATGTGTTGATAGAGTGGCCGCTGTTGATCTCCTCAGGGATGTAGCGCTGAGATGTGTCTCTGATTGGTTCATCATGTCTATGAGTACACCTGGCTCTATTGAGGCTCTCTTACGCAGTCTAATTGGTGCACTTCAATTAACACATGAATGTTCGTTTGCTCTATGGCGACTACCTCCTAGTTTGTTTTTGTTGCTAATTTTTTTTTTGTCACAACAGAAAATGCTAAAGCAGTGACAATGTTGCCTTGGTGCCAAGTACCGAATCTTTTCCACTGTAAGGCACACTTAAAAGCCTTCAATTTTCTCAAAAGCTGCGCCTTATACAGTGCAGAAACTGCGGGTTTTTGTTTAGTGGATGCATAACGCAACCTCAGCTACTACTATAGCTTCTAATCGATGTGCCTTATAATGCGGTGCACCTCATGTATGAAGTTATGAATATATGAAGACCTTATATATGAAGTTGCACTCATCTGTGCTCCGCCAAATGTATGATTGCGTATATCTGACAAAATACCACAGTTAGTAAACGAGTCCAATGGAATTCCTTTCCCGGTTCTCTGACTGGTGCACTCTTAATTGAATCAGCTGATACAAAACGTTTACATAAACCCCTCCATTTTAGTAATAATCCTGTGTGAAGAAGGATGGACTCGAACATTGGTTCAGCCTGCTCACTTCTGATACTGCAAATCATCTAACCGTGCTAAGTAAGAATGCTTTAAAATGATTTAATTAGGTTGAAATTGTGTTACACGGCGACCGTTGCCAGCGATTAGTGGTGGCTGCAATGAAAGCGGCCAGTAGCACTAGTTCTAATGATGTTAACCGCGAGCAACTCTTAGCTGCCCCATACAGGCTGAACAAAATCAAAATAGCCTGAATGTATTGACTGAAAATGCGTTGGATTGTCTTCTGCATCGATAAATGTTTAAATTTGAGCTGATAACATGAAGCAAATTAGTCTGTTGTGCCGTCTTCATGTATCCATGATGAGTCACCTTGTCCATGTCCACATCCTCTTTTCATCCATACTCAGCACATCACTTGGCAACAGTTGGCCCCTATTTATTGATCTCGCCTTTATGAATAAAAGAATATCTTTTGAGCGAGTAGCTCCTGAATCTGTGCTGTGTTTGCTCCATGCAAATGATCTCTTTCAGCACACAGTGGCTGTTTTTTTATTGCCTCCCCCATAGCGGGAAGGATAGATAATGACGAGCGCTGAGAGACGGCTTCTACTCTAATTGCGGTATGCATGTAAAATCTTCTGATTAATATTTGTGCTTGTGGAATATAAATGAAGAGGAACCTCAGAGGGCCACTTCCTGCAATGACATCACAATGCCTAAGGGCTCAGTTTCTGAATGTCACCGCTCACCTGCTTTGCTCATATGCTTTTTCCTTAAGAAATAGAAACTTAACTAGGCTAGTATGTTATTAGCACAAAGTACATCATTGTGACGGCCGCAGTAGAACCTGAATGAATGAATGAGTGAGGCTGGAGACGGTCTTGTTTTCCCATCACATGACAGACGCTCTTATTTGCCTACTCGTCAGCAATTCAGTAGTGCTGAGAGCGCACCGCTGAGAAATGCAGCGAGGACTTGATCATGTGCCATTTCCTTCCAACTACGTCGTCGATGCACCACTTTCCCTCTCTGAATGGGAAAGTGCCATTGCAAATATTGAAACTTGCACTTTTGGTAGCCTCAGATTTTTGTAACGTCGGAAGGCGATGTTGAATGCCGAGTCAGAGGTTTGTACTTTGATTTGTTTATGGGTTTCTTCTGTAGATTATTTTTTTTCAGCTAAAATGTCACGACGAGGTTTCAAACGCTATCGTTGGCTCCTATTTGCCAGTATCTTGCTCACAGAAAGTGTTGAATGCGTCTGTAGAGCGGGCCATGGGCTGGGCCGCTCTCAATAGCTGGATTGTTCCTCAAAACCGGCGAGTTGCTTCAGAACCACCATTCCTATGCAGACAAAGCACAGAGAAGACAGCTGATTTGAAATTAAATGCATGGTCATACCCTTATATTTCCCAGACATTACATCATATAGTAGTTTTTATTTATTTATTTTTGCTCCCATCAGTAGTCCGCAAATTAGAGTGTACTGGTTAGTGATGACACGGAAAGGTATTCCATTTGACTCGTTTTTTAATTGTGATTTTTTTGGCATATACACATACAATCACAAACTTGGTGGAACGTGGATTTATAATCATGAGATGGATCCTTGTCAAAATGTCTCCTCTGTAAGGGGACTCAAAAATGAATGTATCTCAACTCCAAAATGCGTCCATTTCTCGGTCCAGCCGCAGCTGCGCAGGCCCAAGCCGAGGAGCGGCGCAGCCAGGCCGTGAGTCCAGCACCTCCCGCAAACTCAACAGGCAAACCTCAGGCCTGTCGGCCAGGTAAGCCCACTCCGCACCCCTCCAGCTTCCTCACAGTGCTCCCGAACAATCCAGTGTGAGCCCCCCGCTCTGCATGGCTTATTGCTTGGAGGCCCTGAGTCATCACCTTACTACTTGACAAGCTCATTAATGACAGCCCCTCACCACACAAACAACTTGGTGCAAAGCTGTTACTGTAATATGTCAGTGTAAGCCGAAGCCTCCATCTGTGTACCTTTTTTTCACGCACGTGTTTTGCAGTCCTCGACGGCGCCACACTTCGAGTAGACGATCGACTTCGGGTAGCAAAGGAGAGACGAGAGGAGGCAGACAGGCAACAAGGTAAGGAAGACAATCCCGTCCATCCTGCCTTGGTTTTACTTGCATATTTTCTGCACCGAATTATAAGACGCGCATTCAATGAATGGCCTATTTGAAAACCGTTTCGGTATACTGTATAAGGCGTGCCGCATTATGAGGCACTTAGAATAGAAGCTAAGTAGTGGCTGATGTTGCGTTATCCATTCACTAGATGGAGCTGCGCTAAAGGGAATGTCAACTAAACTATCAGATAAGTCAGTCAAACTTTTCAAGCAGAAATGAAGAATAAAGATGATTTGCGGAAAGTACTACCTGAAGAATGTTAAAATATACATCTTGATACATTAAAAGACAGTTTCCTCAATGACTGGCGCGGTTTGTTGGTGGACTGAACACGTTCGTGCTCCTCAAAAGTCCATTTGCGGCTTGCGTGATGTAATACTTGCATTCAGCTGCTTCGACCGTGAAAGTCAGACCCAAAACTTCCTGACACACAGAGTTTATGCTGATTATTATTCCAGAACTAACTTGGAACCCCTTGGCGATTTTTTTTTTTGTTTTTTTGCATACTTCTACTCATGCACATTAGCTTTACATGCTGGAGCTGCCCCACTTCTTCAACAGAACTTTGAGTTGATCACGGAATATCTAGAACAGGGGTCCTCCAAAATAAACAATATATTTTTTTTAACTATTTTACTATTCTGTCCGTTTTTGTCGTCAGCTCTGCGTGAGTCTCAGATCATGGAGCGCGAGCGCAAGGCCAAACTGCAAGTGGAGCGTCAGCAGGAGGAACGTCAGAAGAAGGCCGTAGAGCAGCGAAGGAAAGAGGAGCAGAAGCGTCAAGCTGTGGAGGAGAAGAGGAAGCAGAAACAGGAAGAGGAGAAGGTAATTCACAGGCGGGGTGGGGCCTATGCGCCTGCAATTTTATTCTTAAAAATTCTTAAAAGACAAAGCAAATGAAACAGAAGGCTTCATTCAGCTTTTTATTTTTTATGCGGCAGGAGCATTTCGAGGCAGTGATGAGACGAACGTTAGAGCGAAGCCAGCGGGCCGACCAGAGACAGAAGAGGTGGTCCTGGGGAGGATTGTCCACCGACTCTGATGGGCGAACAGGTAATGGACGTTTTTGTTTGTTATGGACCATTCAAACGGTCTCTTTATTATGTTTATGCATCACCTCTACGTCTTCTTGCAATCAGTGGCCACTTTTTCTGCGTATTAACTTGAAATCTGATTTCAAGATTGGGCGCAAACTGCTCAATGCCGATTGGGCGCTTTTAGTAAGGGGTAAAACTGGCGGAGAATGACACATTTGGGTGAGGATTGAACATTTTTGGGAGCTGTTTTGACATGGTGCTCATATTGTGAATGAAAGGTTTGATGGCTGCTAGCCATGCTTCACCTTCACCTTCATCCCACTGTGCCGTGAAGCGAGATCGCCACGCGTCACGAGTGCTATCTCTCCTCCCCCGCTGAGAGGTTTTTTTCCCCACAGGAGACGCGGATGCCGGCGCCTCATCTCCAGTAGCTATAGTAATCTCCCCCGCCTCACCAGAAAAGCCACCGAGGAACCCAAAAGGTTTTGTTTGCGAGTTGCCCGTCCGCAGCATGGGCACGCGTTGGTGCAACAGACGCCTGGGTTGTTCTGTATCTTCTTTTGCTCACTCCTTCTTCTAACGCTGGCGGTTATATGGCTGACTCCCTGTCAGTGTGCTTTCTACTCACAGGGAGTGTTGCTTTTGGTCTTGGACACACACTTTTGGGTAGGGACTGTACATCAGGACTACTTTGCATGGATGCCGAGTAAAATGCAAGGCCGAACTAATAATGTCACATTTGGTGCAGATCATGCCACGTTGTGGCTACTTGGTCTGCTCTACTAACTTCACCGCATGAAGTGAAAGCACAGTGTGGTGGTTGTTGCTGGAGAAGAGAGTGTTTTTTTTTTTTTTTTAAGCATGCAACGGCGATGCATTCCTTTTTATCGAATGTGTCAAAAGAGTATTTGAAAATGTCGACTTGGTTGTAAAGATGGAGACACGCTAATGAGATTCTAGACATTCTATGAGATAAAAAGGTAATCACAATTCTAAACAAAAATAAACATATTCTCAAGTAATTGGCATTGAAGGTATCAAGCGTGGCTAAACATTTTGCAATTGCAGATGTTTTCTCAATTTAGATATGGAGCGGATCTCATTAGCTACCTTAAGTGCTTCTAATATTGTGGCCAGTGGTGTTACATGAATCTCGTGCTGTTAAAGAACCCATATTTGCACCTTTAGAGCTCTCCACTGTGTGCGCCTCCCTTTTGACCTACATGTAGTGTAACCCCTCCCTTGTTTGCCCTTCCACCCCCCCTCCCCCCACCCGACTCGTAGACAAACGCTCCACATCCACCACCAACCTCAAACAGCCGTCCGAGCCTAGCATCAACAAACGCCTGTCCTCATCCTCTGCCGCTCTCGTCAAAACTCCTGACAAAAGTAAGTCTCCTCTTACTCCCCCTCCCTCCCTTTCCCCGCTTCCCCCACCATTGTACAGTCTCTAACTTCCTCTCCTCCCACTAGTGCTTTTTTGTGATATCTGATGTTTTCATGGTATCAAACTCAACCCTGTGGGGCAAATCTAGACCTCCTTGGCAGTAATTTTATGTGACTGGTCATCAGACATAAACATGCTGATAATCAAATGCTGTGGTGATTGTTTAACATGAGATGAGGTGTTTACTAGGAAAGCGGCAAGACATGTAACGCCCACCTATCTAGCCTGGGAGCCACGGACGTCAAACATACGGCCCTTGGGACAGAACCGGCCCGCAGGCGGGTTTAATCCGGCCTTTGAGATGATTTTGTAATGTGAAATATAATAATGAGCTGAAATATTTTATGAATAATAGTTATTTTTTTGTTGTATGACTCATAGTAATGTTGTACTATTTTGGACAGTATTAAAATAGAATAATAAAAAGGAATTTGTTCTTTTAAAGTTATATAAATATATACGATGATTTCATTAGTCCGGCCCACTTGGGAATAGTTTCCTCTATGTGGCCCGCAGTCTAGAATGACTTTGATACCCCTGCTGCAAACAATTACAGTGCTGCTCAATTTCTGGAAAGATGATGTCAGGGCTTTCCGTGCATTTTTACAACCACTCTCCTCTGGATGCTTTCAGATACTGCAATAGCAGCAACACTTTTGTTATCAGCATTTCCATTGTGTAATAATTCAGAATTTACTCAGAGTCGGCCAAGTAAACAGTAACGTTTCATTTATTAGCTACACCGTTTTACTGTAGAAATGCTGGGGTGGCCAAAATGTGTTTGGGAGCACACAGGCAGACAATTTCCACGAGGACTGATTTGATAGAAGGAACGCGTGTTTGTGAGAGCGGTGTACAGCCGCCACTTTGCATTTTAACGTCAGTAAAACAGCTGTTTTTGGCCCCGGTATTCATGCTCTTGAAGTAGTTTTAATCAGGGACGAGCGCGCGGGATGCGTGTTGCGTGGCCGGCTGCTTGAACTGCAAATTGGCGCGGCATCAACACAGTAAGAGTAAACGAGCCGCTTTAATTCCCGGATAGAAAGATCGGTACCGTATAATTCATGTTTAATTGGAAATTAAATCACCAAATGTAATTTACGTGCGCATACTACACAGTGGAACGTACTTAACTATCATTTTAGGGCCCCTTTAATTCCTTGACTTTTTCTTAACGTTCAGCCACGCGATTGGACTTGGGTATCCTTCATACGGTAAGACGGGGTGGAATTCACCATTGAGTCTTGTCGTCATTGTCTCTTAGGTTTAAAATCCAGGAGCTCGTCTTGTAACCGTTTGCCTCGGAAAGACAGTGCTGCTAAGGAGGGAGGCAAAAAGCTGCAGGCGCAGTCCACAGGTGCATAGACGCCGCTCTGTCCGTTTCTCTACTTATCACTCTTCCATTCAAGCCGCCTTATCATTGGGCTTGATCAATTTAGAACGATTTTTTTCCTGTTGCAGGACATAGAAACCCCAAACTTTCTTTCAAGAGTTGTTTAATAGTATGTCAGACATAAAATAAGTCATTGATTTGCAGTTTTACTAATTACAGTAGAAGTCAGTGTGATAGAATGAATGAGAATAGCCTCATTAAATACGTCAAAAATCATTTTTGTAGTGGCAGTTTTGAAAAGCCAAGCTTTTCTCTCCCCTAGTGTCTAGGTCGTAGAAGAGCTTACAATGGCGCCTATGTGCGCCTCAGCTCACGTCTCACTTTTGATGAAGATCACCAGTTCGGCATCAGCTGCCGTGACGCTCGCTGACTCACACGCAGTCCATAGCGGCACATGACCTGTCGGAAAGTCTCTCCTCGGGGATGTTCTTTTTGACTCTCTTCCTGTGTGTCTCGTCGGCCGTGACCCTGCGCTCACGTCCGTAGGTGCTCCCGTGAAGACGAGGAGTTGGTCCCTCACACGAGTAAGTGTGGGCAGAGCGCAGACTTCTGCCAAGGCCGCTAAGGGGACGGCAGACAATCAAGGTGGCTAGCATGGAACAATCAATCGAGCGCTTTTTTTCATGCTTCCATCTGCCTTCTTTTTTGTTTTTTGAGTAAGAGGCATGACGCTCCGACGTTAACAGCTTGCCGGTTCTGAATCGAAGAGGTTTTGTGGGGATGCATCGTTATTCTTCTCATTTAAGCATCATCGTCGAGTATCTGCCGGTTTATCCGGGCTCACCTTATTTTCGGCTTGATCTGATTTGACTCCCTTTCCCCTCCAAAACCCATTCACGCAATGCATTCTTTTTGGGCAACTGCTCACATTTTGGGCATGCTGCTGACTATGATTTGCTTTTAACATTATGTGCTTGCCCTTTTAACTACAATCTTTTGTGCTGCGCACAATGGCAACCTCATCGCCGTTTTCACAATCGTCATCTCCAGCAATGGTCTTGTTGTATGTTCACACTAACACCACGTATTGTTTTTGTTTTGTCACAACGTGTAGATTGTGTTCCTCCCTACCCCCTTCAGATGACGTCTGCCTAGCTGGATTTAAGATGCTCTGCTTGTGCATCGGTGCCATCCCATCATAGCACCCAAATCCCTTCCAGTGCCAGTGTGCAATCTGTGTATTAATCACCAAAGCTTTTGTTTGTCTTTTAGAGTGCAGCTCCCATGGAGGGAACATGTTGTGACCTGAATGATATATATATTGTATATATTTTTTGGGGGGGTATTTTACTCCTATTTGTTTCTTAGCTGTATTACACAAAATGTGTTGCACGAAAGATGAGCATCATATCATTAATCAGGTGGATGATGCATTATTGAGCGGGTTAATCCCTTTTCATACAGGATCTACAATTTGGTGCTTGATTTACAACTGAGCTGCTTGACCTTGGCGGCAATCCGCACTCTACTGATTGCCACTCCACTCCTTAACGTTCTTTTAGCCCCTTAATACCTGGCGTGGTGCGTAGTAGCAGCCCGCCCGCACCTAAAATGTAAATAGCATCTGTCAGTAGCAGATGTCTGATTAATAAGAAACTCCACTGACACATGCGACTGAGCAGCCAGTTCATTTAGGCATTTAGTCTAAACCTTTGAAATTCTTTCTCTCTGGTGTGATTTTAATTTTCTAGTACAGTTGCTGGCACCTTGTCATTTACTGATGCAAGAACTCATTGTTTCGACTGTTAATTTACCAAAAGGTGTGTCAGGTTAACTCATTCACTGCCTGTCGTTTTCAAAGCACTTTCCCGACGGGAACAATACAATTTTGGGAATTATGATGCAGCCTTTTTGCAAAATGGTGTTTTTGTGAGGCCGGCTTGGTGGCGCAGTGGTTAGCACGTCCGCCTCACAGCTAAGGAACCCTAGTTCCGCTCCAGCTCGCTCCGGCCTTCCTGTGTGGAGTTTGCATGTTTTGCATGGCAGTGAATTAGTCAACTTGATGGACACCCTAGAAATCTTTTCGGTATATTCAAGGATTTACCGGGTCACTTGTAGTCTGCTGTCTTATGCGCTCCCTGTGTTTCTTGCCCTTGTAATAATCTTTTACTGTTCACTAATGGTCCGATGTTTTCTCTTCCATCAGCACACCTCCCACCGCCTTAAGGAACCATTGATTTGACCACATTGTCGACTGATCCAACTTTGACAATCAGTGGTCTGTCTCAGTACTCTTCCATGGCATCACTGCCCCGTTAATCTCATGAAATGATTTCATTGACTACCAGTAGAAGTGGAAAGCTCTGTGAGGCTACTGAGACAATCTGTTGGCGCATGTTTGTTGATTTCTCTTCCGATGGTTAAATCACATGGTGACTTATCTAACCGACACTCCCCCACCCCCACTTTACCCCTTCTTTTTTGTCATTCCCCGCCGCTATCCTTGGCCCCGCCCCTACCCCGCCTCCCTTTGTTTGTTCTCTTCTCTTTTATTTGGCTTTCGTTTCGCGGTGGGCCGCCTAGCTCGCAAGCAACCGACTTGCGCTGCGGACGGAGGGTTCATTAGTCGCCTGCTCACTCCCACCCAGGCCTCACTAGCTAGGAGCAAGAGCGCCGCCGCCCTTTCCCCCGATGGAACAGATGCTCCAGGTAACCCCCTCCTCTCACACAGCGGAGACTGATAGTGGAAACTTTCTCATCCCTTGCAATTAAGCCCCTTTTCCACTGTACGGTACAGTACCTACATGAGGCCGTTAGTTTACGATGGCCTCCTGAAGTAACTAAATATCTTGTTTGGAATGTGCTGTAGTTGATCCTTAGCCATTTCTAAGGCTGTGGGAAATTCATAATGCTCTGCGGCATTATGTTTGAAACATTTCAGTAATCTAGCTATGTTTCGACAGAAATTGATTACCGTAATGCTTTGGTGCAGAATAAATTCATCAGCCAGATAAATGTGCGCAATCATACTTATTAGGTATTTGATCTATTTATTACATCACTCGCGCTCTAAGAGCTTTGAAAAGGTCGCTCTTAGCCGGTCCTCGGGGCAAGAAAAGCCTGGCGGGCCACCAGGCTTATAATACGCTAGGGGGAACTCCTTCTCCGTTGTATATCCGTTCAAGGTGTGTAATCTGGTCAGCATTTTTTCAGAAGTTTTTAAAAGTGTTAAATTGAGTGTCTTCAAAACAGTAGAAGTACAGCAGAGTCTGCAACATATCTTTCTCAGCGAGACCCACGTAGACACTGCGCCAGGCATGTTTTCAAGCAATCGCCAAAATAAAATCCCTGCTCAGCCCAGCTGCTGTTGAGAGTCAGCTGTTTGCAATTCATATGAAGCATAAACGTCGTCATCAAAGCAGACTCATGTGAGAAAACAGCCCCTCTGTAAATATGGACCAACACGCGTCCAGCTCACATGCGCCCGCCAAGTGACACAATTGGCCACAGTTGTGCGCCTTGGCTTTAGCCTCGACCGCCAGCATTTCTCGCCATCACAGGAGCTTCTGGGTTCATGCTGGGAGATTTTCTTTAAGCTGCTTACTTGTTCTCGTTGGGTCAGAATGAAACCGTTGTGCTGCTACAGGTGTTCGGGCACCAACATTAGGCGGCGCCGGGTGGCTTTTTATGTCATGTGCTAAACTTGTAGTAAAGGGTGCTCACGCCATTCAAATAGCAATATATAATGCTTGTTGTCACTACGTTAAATACCAGAAAGTATTTTAAATGTTTGTGTGTAATGTAGATGTGCATAATCTGATTCATCATTCCGCATAAAAATGTGTCGTATAAAGACATTTGTTGTCCCGGAACAAATTCAAGCTGTGCAGGGGTTTGGGCGTGGCGTTTATTGACCAGCCATCAGACATCCATTAGCGGTTATAGATCGGGTGCTAAGTATGGCCCGCTGGTAACTTGACCCATCTGCAGTAGGAGCAGCAGCACAGTAGACAGGAATCTCATGCTCATCATAGATGCTGAAGCACACAAGATACTTGTGAGTGAGCTTTGGCAGCGAGCGTCCTCCAGGTCGCCGGATTATCATGACTAATCTCTCAATCTGACACAGCGAGTCGATAGTCAGCCGACAAGATGTCTCATCTTGCCAAAATAAACACGTAGTCCGATCGCCGTCATTTGGCTGCTCTGCGTTGACATCCAAGTTGAGTAAAGCTTGCCCTTTGCCGTTCTACCTTGTGAGGTTTTTGACATGCGATACTGTGTCTCACGTTGACTCTGTAAAATGGGTTCTAGTGGGATTGATGCTCGTGCTGGCGACGACATTAAGTAGGGTTTCTTTCCGCTTAAGGTTTAATAGAAGCAGATTAGTGGTATTGCAATGCAAGATGTCACACTCAGTGCGCAGTCTAATTAAGAGAAATATTCACATTCATTGTCAAAATGGCATTTCTAAAACAACAATTCTAATGGCGGTCTTCCATTTTTTTCCCCCAACGAATCAAATGGAAGCTTATACTGTAACTTTGGCACTATACACTATATTAATGCTTGCAAGCAATGCAAAACACCATGCTCACAAATGGTGTCGGTTTCTCAGCAATTTAACCTTTGAATCTTTTGCTATTTAATCACAAATGGTACATCAAAACATGTAGAGACGATAGAAGAAGGGATATATACAGCATACTTCACAAAATGTGACCTATTTTCCTGCATCTTACTGATTAGCATATAATAGTTGTGAAGCTCTTTGTTTGTTCGTGTGATTGAATTATACACACACCTGAAAGAACCACAATGAATTATTCATAATATACAAGTGTCCTTTTTCTTTGCGTTCTATTTATTCAGGTTATCAATGTTTTGTTTTGCGTGCGTGATCATGGAATGAATTAGACTTATATGAAGGCACTACCGCACAGCATACATATTTGATCTTTTTATTCTATTTTACTGCATTTTTGTTTATTCATCACACACTAATATTCTAATATTGGAAATGTGCTGTGTAGTGTTTGCTTCCTGATGTAACTGAACTGATACCCACATTTTGAGTTTGGTTTTTGATGTTGTCGTCCTCTCGCCCTTGTGAACAAAAATTGAAACTCCTGCCCGCTTCAGTGCTACATTAACAAATTGATTTTTTTTTTCCCTCTTAAAAAATCATTTTCCTGCTTCTTAATCATCACCTTTCATTTCCTCCTCGTCACTATGTCCTTGTATCTAATTTTTCCTCTACCCTTTTTGTTTTTCTTTGCAATTTTTGGTTGTTTGCTGCTTCGCTGCCCAACCCGGCCTGCTTATCACCCCTCCCCGCTGGTTGTGCTTGCCTGGCCCTGCCGATGACTGTGTCCTTTACCAGAGTGTCACCTGTGTCCTCGCTCAGCCTCGGCCACGCCCGTACACCCGCCGCGCGGGCCATTGCGCAGTCGCAGCATCGACCGGCAGAAGAACGGCATGACCACTTCCGTTTCGGCGGACGGAGCCCTCGACCCCTCTCTGGTGAGAGACTCAAGCTCTTTTAAACATTTTTTGTTTTGTTTGTCTGAAATGATTTATTATTTCTGCAAACGTTTGCAATGGGGGTCCTTGGAAAACCTCCAAAAACTTTAACAACAAGGACGGACTCGTACGTTGGTTCAGTCTGCTCGCTTCTTTTATTGAAAATAATGCCGTAACAACCTCAGCTGTTATCTGCAACAGGCACTTGTTGCGACTGACATCTGCCCTCCAGCTCGTTCCTTTAAGGTAATTAATGGATGTAAGAATACGGCCAATATGGAAATAAACATCTGCGCGTCAAAACTCAGCTTATGTGGCTCACAGATCAATTTTTCACGAAAGGTGTCAAATTAAAAACATTTTTTTAACAAAATCACATTTTTTAGTTACTGTTTTTAGGACGCACTCATACTTGTGGTCCTCAGTTAGTCTGCAACTCCCAGAGGCAGCAGCAGCAACTGCAATGGATAGGAAGAAAAATAGCATTCAAGAACAGGGTAGTGGAAAAAAATACTGAGGCATCTGAATGGAAAAGAGAGCGATGCATTATGTGAAAATCCCGCACTATGGGCTGTATACAAGATTATCTAAGGGATGGTTCAGAACAAGCCCGAGTCAGCCCCACTTATGTAAGTTTAATCCAAAAGGAAGTCGATATGACATTTGCCAGTCAAAGTGCGTTAGCTAGATGCAAACGACGGGGAAGTTGAATTCTTCTGGCGCTCCCCTCGCCACGACGTTATCTGCCGGCACTAGGAAGCGACGTCGCTCTCTCGCCGACATAGCCTTTCAGTTTACCCGTACGCTCTGTGAAAGGACTCGTTGACATGGCATGAGACCAACTTGTGGCCTGATTATGGACAGATCGGGTCATGCAAAGCAGACTACACCCTGAGCCTGGGGCTCTTTGACTTGCCATCTCTTTGTCTATTTGCCTCCCTGCACTGATTGGTGTACAGATACACTTTATAACCCTGTGGTTAGAAATGCGTAACGCTCCTCTTAAATGATATCTTTGTGTGTCATGTTCAAGCCTCTTTGTGCGAGAGAGGTTTTCACAAGGGTTGCAGGTCGCCATTGTGTTTGAAAGGCTTTTTACTCTTGCGCTTTATCTCAAACCCGGAAACTAATATTTGCCCCCGTTATCAAGCCGATAGCCGAGCCCGAGCTTGTAACCAGAGCTAACGCGTTTTAGAATGAGGGCAGACTGGTAATAAACCCCTTTGGTGACAAATGGCGCTCAACTTTCTGCATGAGATACAATGACACCATCTGCTGATGTAACCCTAGTTGTCATGAATGATTTTTCCATCTCTGTGCTGGGTGAAAAACAGAACAAGCAGGAAAAAGCGCTTACCTCGTCTGGGCGGCAACGCCCGCCCTCTCCGTCCATCCCCACGGGACGCACGCGTTCGCCGTCCCCCGCCCCAAAACCTTCTCCAAAGAGGACTCCTTCCCCAGCAGCATCAAAGTAAGTCAAGTGAATGCACCTCACTTTTTCACTGAAAAGAAAAGCTGCTTTTTATTACTGAAGACCCCGTGAAATGAACATTTCCTAGGTGCACTTAAAATGCTTTAATTTGATCAAAAATTTTTGGATCCGACAGGCAAAATTCAAAGGCGCGGCCGCCCTCACCCGCCACGAAGCAAAATGCCCCATCCCCACAGCCCGCGTCGGCTAAACCCCCTCCCATCCAGAAACCAGCTCTCACCCCGCCGGGGCTCACAACTCTACGTAAGAGGGACTCCCGCTCCAAGGACATGCTGTTACCTGTGCCGGCTGGCTTGCCCCAAGCGTCTGACTCCAGCAAATCCAAAGAGAAAGACGGTGAGTGTTTCGGCGTGGAGCCCGCTATATTAAGTTATGCTTGCTTGTTGCATAAGTCTTCACCGAATAGCTGGAACCTCCTTTCAAAGAATTCTTCATTGTAACGCCACATAAACAGAAGCATGAAACTGTCTTATGATTGTTCGTTATATTCAACACAGGACTCGCTTTGTCTCTGATTGCTGGCCTGTTTTTGTTGGCCCGTTTTCCCTCTGGTGTGTGCTTTTGTTTGTCTGGTTGTACAGTGATGTGGCAGTTAATCGCAAAGGAGCAGCTCCAGGAAAGCCCAGCTGCTCTCACTTCCTGTCCCACATTTAAGTTGTGGATGCTGCCACCTACTGGATAGTGTTGTGCCCTGCAATATTCAGCGTTATTTGTTTAAATAGCTACATCGGAGTAACTACTCAAAGGGCAATAAATCAAGTTAATTCAATTCATTTGCCCTTTTAAACATTAAGAAATTGTGATTTTGCACAAGTGGACAATGCTGGAAGGGAGGTTTACAAGACAAGTTTTCAAGCAAGTTATGCACATGTTATAAATAGCAATTTTTTTGTGCAAGCTGTGAATGCTATCTTTGTCTAAAACGGGGATTCCTCATACTGCGTTTCTTGTCCGCTCTGCTGCTTTGCGCTCAGTCATGTTCATGAATGAGAGCGGTTCCACATCCCGCGCCACGCGGTCCGCCAACTTTTCGCAGGACTTGAAAAATCTGGTTTCCGGTTTCACGGTGAATGGCGCCCGTACAGTCACATTCGGAGACTCGAGAAGCCCTTTCTCAGGCCTACACATGGAATGAAGTGTTATCAAAGCAAACGTTCCACAAACAAAGATTGCATTGTTTTGGGAATTTTACAAACATATTTACTTTTTTTTTTTTTAATTTTGGCTCAATGAATGTTGAGAGATAACTGAACTCCGCTTATAATGTTCATGCAGCAATCATATCCCCTGTATGTGTCTTTCAGATTCTAAAACGGGAACCAATTCTGCTGCAGAGGCAGCCAAGCTGTTGGCGGAGCACCGCAGACAGATGCGGGAGCAGAAGGAGAAAGACGAGCAACTCCGGATACAGCGGGAGGAAGAGGAGAAGTGAGCATTTTCAATATTCCCATGAGGAGCATCATCAACGTACCTGTTCTCTTTTTCCAAACTCGACTGTAAAAGTTTTGGATCAAGCAGTTTTGTTTGAACTCGCAGGCTCAGGAAAGAGGAGGAGCAGCGTCTGGCCGAGGAGGCTCGCCTGAAGCGGGAGGAGGAGGAGAAGAAGCTGGCGGAAGAGAGAAAAGTCAAGGAAGAAGAAGAAGCCCAGAGAGCCGAGGAAGAGCGGGAGAGACTGGAGGCCGAGGAGGCTGTCAAGCAGGCCGAGCTGCAGAAAGAGCGGGAGGAGGCCGAGGCCAAGGCCCTGGAGGAGGCCGAGAGGGTCCGCCAGGAGCGCGACCGCATCATGCAGCAGAACCAGCAAGAGCGTATGGAAAGAAAGAAGGTCATTATTGCACATAATCAAGTCCGCATGCTGGAAAATCGATAGTGTATGGGAAAAACTATCTGATGTTTCAGAGAATTGAAGAGATAATGAAGAGAACTAGGAAAGGAGATGGAAATGACTTCAAGGTGGGATCTTTGCCCATGTCCATTTGCAATTGTTACATAATAGCGTCATTTACAGTACCACTATTTTCACTCCTATGCAGAGAGATGACGACAAGGAGCAGGACGACAACGAAGACGGAATGGACCCGATGAGCTTTGATGCAAAATGTAGGTTCTTATTACCGCTGATCTGCAGTGTACAAAATCAGTTAACCATCAATGTGGTCTTCTTGATAGGCGAAGGTCTTATGGGGGACATTGGCATGGAGATTCACAACTGCGGCGATGGAGTGCCACAGAGAGAAGACCCCCTAGGCTGCCTGAACGGGAGAGAGGAGACGGACGACAAGGAGAACAACAATGCCCCGGACGAGACTCAGGCAGTCAGGTAGGGGGCCCTTTTTTTGACGTTGACGTATAACAACATAACACAAAGCAAAAATGGACTTTTATCAAGTGCCGCCTAATTGGATAATTTTTTCGGCGGACTTTGACTCATTATGAAAAGGAAAATGCGGCTTGACTCGTCTCCTTCAACCCTCGGACGTGTGCTTGAGAAAGCCGGCGTAGATGTCGGCAGGTGGGGGGGGACAGTTCACCCGTAGTATCCATGTTTAATTTTAGCACAATGTGGTTCTTTATCAAAAAGGAAAGTTTTATATTTTCTCCACCGACCCAGAGAGGATACCGTTCCGAACTAGCTTAGTTCATTCTCCATCCCGAAAAGCCTTTTTAAGCCCGTAACTATTAACGATGCAGTAATTAGAGCGCTCGCTTTCACATAAGCTGTGCGAGCAGTGGATTTATTTCATGGAATGCAAGCAAGCTATTAGCTCCCCTAACTCATGAACAAACATTCCATAAGACAGCATTGTTCGTTGTCCACGGGCTGGATTTGTTGGTCTAACTTCCTTGTAGTCAACTGAACTCATTAACACAGCATCAGAAAGCCTTGATCATTGCTTTGCAAAGATCATGAAACTGGCCTTCCTCTCTCCAGTCCGGTTCCAAAGTCTCGTCTGGTGGAAGGCTCGGAGTTCCAGAACGAGCACGACTCGGACAAGGTGGAGCTGGTGCAGGGCCTGGGCGGCAAATCCAACCAGTGGAGCTTCGAGGAGCTCATGGACCGCAACTCCAAGACCCACGCCCTCATCCAAGCCGAGGACCGCAACCCGGTCCTGATCAACTGCGACGGGCCCGACGGGACCAAAGGAAGCCCGGTCAGCTCCCTGCATTCCTCCAGTCAAGCCATTGAGGCGTTGTCAGGTAAGCGGGATGCAAATCTGCAAATCGAAGGCCTCAGAGCCATGTTTTTATGCTATCGGCCTTTTGTTTTCTACTTGGACGCGACCTCACTTTTCCATGATGTTGTTTTTAAAAGTCTCTGTTTTAATCGCCAAATTTAAGCTTTGTGAGACGTTGCTGTGTTTTGGGGTTCAGCTCCACTCCACAAGAGTCAGCGTCACCACGCGCATTCACGAGAAACATTGGGAATGTTTTGGGCGAAAGACCGTACCAAACGCTTTTTGATAGAAATAAAACAAGACCGAATTCAAGAAAGAACCTGTAGAAAAGCATGAAAATGGCGGATCTCCCTCCCAAACAATAACCTTCCCCTCCTTCGTCATCGTCATTTTCAGTTTTAGTCAAAACTGCTTTGAACAGATTAATCACGCCACCAAAGATTCTCTTTGGCAAAAACGACCAAAAGTCATCATTGACTTTTCGTCCGTTGCCCGTGACGATGGGATGGATTGCGGAATCTAACAAAACCTGAGCAGCATTCCTTGGTCTTACCTATTTGCAGAAATGTGATGCGGCGTCCTTGAGGAACCTCTCCGCTGTTGCACTCCTCAACTTCCTGAGCTCAGTTCCCAAACTGCTTGCTCTTCTTCCCGAGGGAGGAAGCCAAGGTGAAGTTTGAAGACCTCGCCCCAAGTTCTTAAGTGTCCCGTCTTCAAGATGACGGAAGCTTCAGGGAAATTCCACATGTTCCTTCAGGTCTACTTCTTCTCCCTTTTGTTCCCCCAACGGCGTCCCACGTGTTGTTTTGAAAAGTTTCTTGTCTTCATCGGGGCTCTGCTCTTGTAATTTATTAATGAGTTTTGGCTTCTTTATTTGTCGTTTTCATGCGTTCCTCTTGTACGAGAGCGTTGACGTCTTCCTCTCGTGTCGTTCTTCTAAATTTACTTGACAGACAAATATGGCCTTACCTGTTATTTTCCTTTTTCCGCAACTCTGGTTTGCGTGGGGGGGGGGCAGGATCGCTTCTGCCCTTGTCATGTGTGAAACATGGAAAGCCATTTGAGCATTTCGTCAACACCTTCATTAATGTGCTCCTTGTCCTCATTATTAAGACACTTCAGCGCACTAATTGTCCCACCTTTTTTCTTCTCTATTACCCAACTGAACTTGCCGCGACTGTGCTGCACTAAAAATACAATCAGGCCCAATCGTGTGCCATCAGTCTCTTTCTCAAGTACGCTAAGGTAAAGAAATCGAAGCAAACTTCCTGAAAGCCACTTGAAGGGCCAATAGTTTTCGTTTGTGAACTCAACTTTTGCACTAGTTGACATCTGCATGCCACTAGTACACTTAATTCAATATTCTTGGAAATCAGTCTACTTGTGTGTGACACATTTCTACGAGTGTGGCGTAGTCGTTTGAAGTAAACCTATTTGCAAATCGGTAAACCGAGTCGTCACTCTACTAGAAAGGAGTTGTCTTCTCGTGAGGACAAGCAGTGCACTCAGAAAACGTGAGTTAAGCTCTCTCAAAATGTTTGAATGGCTGGCTTCCTGTATAGGAAGAGCTGACCTGGCTTGCAATATGCTATAGGCCACCAGAGGGCGTAGCAGGCACGCAGTACTTCACATAACTTCTGTTCGTCGCTGTTCAGTACTCACTTAGCTTTGTTGAACTTTTGTACATTTGTATATGGAGCTTCTGTTTACTAACAAGATGGTTCTACTTTACTCTACTTTGAAATAGAAATATAAACAAACATACAGCAGAATTTACATCCTGTAATTGTCACCACATCACCGCGTTCCGCCATCTTGTTCTCTGCACATGCTAGCTGCTACGTCGGAAAGTTAAGAAAATGCATTTCATTTTTTTAATGTGACATTTGGCTGTTTGTATATGAAAATACACCTTTTTGTGTGTACTAGTAGAATGATTTTTTTTTCACTATCATTGCACACTAGCTTTTGCCTCACTTGTTGAATTACTAGTATGGCAAAGTTCTACTACTAGTGGGGACAAAGAGCGTACTGGTACATTGATCGTAAGAGGAATATGAAGGATATGAAAAAAAAATCACTCGAATGGCTTTCCAAATAACATACTGTTTAGTTATTAGATAGCACTGTGCCTTAGATGGAGGTTTAGAGTTTTTAATGTTGCTAAACGAAAAAAAAAATGTATGTGTGTTACCTCGGCCTCTGACAATCAAGTCCTTTGTGAATTAAAAAAAAACAAAACAAAAAAAAAACAATCCCACCCAGCACCCATTTATCTGCCTGTTCCGGTAACATTTGTACTGTAAATATATTCAATTGTTCTGAGATGATATAAACTGTTAATAAAGTCTTGAAAAGCCTCGTTTGTGATGCAACCATCTTTATTTATTCATATGCATTTTTTTTCCAGCTTCAAAATCCTTGACTACATGGGCTGCTTTTATATTAGCTTCAAGCGCTATAATTTCAAACTTTTCAGCACAAACAACAAAATAATCATCACATTCCAAACAAGTCTTATTTATCAAAGCGTGTATGCATGTTTAGCAATTCCTCCTCTTGAAAGCAGGAGTTAAAACTTAGAATACGCTTTGTACCCTCCGCACTTTTTATAACCATGTGAATCTTTTTCAGAGGGACTCTTTTACTTTGGAAAGCCATCTCACAGCTTGCAGCAGTTGAGGCAGTAGGCGTGGCCGGCGGTCATCACGAAGCGCTTGTTGGCCAAGGACAGGCGGCACTTCTTGCAGGTGAAGCAATACTCGTGCCAGGAGTTGCCCTCGTAGTTCACCACGTTGGTGCCGTGCCCGAACCCTGCGGACGGACCGGCGCGTCAGGCTTCATGCGTAATTGCTCATTTCTTTGGGCGGGTTGCGTGTATTTTCAGGAGCACGCTCTGTGACCCCGACGGGATTCGAAGACGTCACCGGCTGACGCAGACGTTTGAGGCGGAGAGGACGAGGTACAAGAGAAAACGCGAAATGATGCTCTTTGGCGCTCAATACGTTTTTTGCGGCGTGAGTTTTTAGTGGGCAACTCTGGTTGGCCCTTCCCTGTTTTAGTCTTAATTCCTGATTTTATAGCTTCAAAACACTTAAACACAATATATATAATATATATACACAATATATATATAATATATATATATATATATATATATATATATATATATATATATATATATTAGGGTTAAAAAAAATATCCTTGACTAACTTATGGGAAAAAAAAACTCCAATTTGTACCACAAATCCAGTTTAACAGCAGAACCTCCGGTGAAATGCAAGCCAAGTTGTGGGTGTTCAAGAGGACGCTGACCTGTGATGGGCTTGTCGCAGCCGTGGCACTTCTTGGCCACGTCGCTGCGGTAGCAGTTGACGCAGTAGAAGGCGTCCTCGTGGGCGGTGAAGCGAGTGCCGGTCAGGGATTTGCGGCAGGTTTTGCACACGAAGCACTCGGTGTGCCAAGGGTTATCCTGGTAGGTGATCCCGCCGGAGGTGATGGGCTGGGGAGAAAGCGCCGAGACCGCGGTCACGTCACGCCGTTGGCAAGAGCGGTCCCTCCCCCGTGCATACTTTGGACGGAGAGCTTGAATTTTAGGATCCGGCCGGCCAGATCCCAAAAACCGTACCTCCTTGCACTTGAAGCACTTCTTGGCGAACTTCTTTTCGTGGCAGGCGTTGCAGTAGATGTCGTCGCCCTTGGTCAGGAAGCTCTGCGTGCGGATGGGCTCCTTGCACTCGGTGCAGGTGAAGCACTCGGCGTGCCACAGCTTTTTCTTGTACTCCACGTTCTTGGCTCCTGCAAGTGTCCGTAAATGGGCTTTCCTTCAAAATGCACATTCTCCAGCCACGGATTTTGATATTGTTAAATGGTATGGCGTCGTGGTCCATGGACACGTTGAGATACAACCAGACTGGAAATGACTCTTAACATAAAAGGAAGCGTGGGGCTTTCCCACCCACCTGGCAGGACCACCTTGTAGCATCCCTGGCAGCGGTTTCCGTCCGTGCAGGAGCTACACTTGCCGCACATGATCTTGCCGTCGTCGCGGTCGCAGAATTGTTCGTTGACCAGCCCCTTGTAGCACTTGGCGCAGCGGAAGCAGTCCTCGTGCCAGTGGCGGTTCTTGTGGTGCAGCTCCTGAATGGGACAAAACGTTAAACAAGGCCGTGTGGCGAGGAGGCGGAGCCCAAGTAGATCTTGACTATTTCATTTTGGACCAAAGTTTGGCATTTCCGGGGGGAGGGGGGTAAAACTCCAATGTTCATCATTTATTTTCCTTTTGCACAAAATACTCTTACAAGCACAAAAAAAAACTCAAACACCAAGAACTCTCACATATAATAAAAACACACGAGCCAAAACGTTCTCGCGCAAAATCCCTATGGACCAAAGAGTCCATCGTGCACAAAAAAAAGACATGAAAACTTACCACACAAACTAAAAACGCTCCGAAAAAATAATCCCCTTTAAAAATTCGGTGTACGAATTCTCACCGGCCTCTGAACGTCTCAAAAACTCTCACACAGTAGAACACTCACATCAACCAAAAAACACACAAGCCAAAATGCTCACACACAAATTCTCTTTCACGAAAAACATGCAATGTAAAGACTCCTTGAAAACTTTCATTCACCCGAAAAACGTCCACATAAAAACTCTCTCACCTTGGAGTCGGCACCGATGGGTCGCCTGCACTCGGCGCAGGTGTTAGCGCACACTTTGTTGAAGCACTTGGTGCACACGTGCTTGTCGTCCTTCATCACGTACTTCTTGCCGTGCAGGTTGTCGCGGCAGTAGAAGCAGTCGAAGCGATCCGTCATGGTGGAGGTCAGGTAGCTCCTGGGGCCTGCAAAAAAAAAAAAAAAAAAATGTTGCTCATTTAACCAAAGCGGCAAATAAATAAGTGCTTCATGAAGCTTCATTTTCCCTTTGCTAGTTGTGGACGTCTGATCAACTATAATCTCTTAGATATGCACCCTTAGCACCAATGTAGAAGAGTAAAAGCTTCTTGAAGCTTCATTTTGATCAACCCGTAGTTGTTTTGGTTTGTAACCTACTAGGTCTGCACCCTTAGCACCACCTAGAGGAATAAAAATAACACAAATGCTTCATGAAGCTTCGTTTTGATCAACTCAAGGTTGTTAGGGTTTGTAATCCGCTTGGTATACGCCTTTAGAACCATCTAGAAGAGTTTAAAAAACACACACACACACACACACACAAAGGCTTCACGAAGCTTCATTTTCATCAACTCATAGTTGTTCCGGTTGTAATCTGCTGCGTATGCGCCCTTAGCACCGACTAGAGGAGTTCAAAAAAAAATCACACACAAGTTCTTCATGAAGCTTGTGGATTCATGATCAACGCATAGCTGTTCCAGTCTGTAATCTGTCTGGTATGCGCCCTTGGCTTCAAACCCCGTAGAGACTCGCTGATGGTAATCTCAAGCAGGCCAAAACGAAAGCGACTTTGATCCTAACTCTCCATGTCAAAATTCCACGGAAGAGATGCCCCCCAGGGGTGGATGGAGCGCATTATCGGACTTTCCGTCGCAGGAATGCCCGCGGACCGATATGGAAGAGATTTAGTCCGTAGGCTGCTTGTTTATGGACCAAAGAGTCATTGGTGTCGGCGCTTGGTTTTGTTTTAAACTGCTAACAGCTGGAGCTCGGCGCCAAGGGTCAGAGGTCGTGACATTTGGGCTTCTAAGCGT
This sequence comes from Hippichthys cyanospilos, assembly GCF_059441005.1. Classification (NCBI taxonomy): domain Eukaryota; kingdom Metazoa; phylum Chordata; class Actinopteri; order Syngnathiformes; family Syngnathidae; genus Hippichthys; species Hippichthys cyanospilos. The sequence continues at coordinate 1,641,220 of NC_142381.1, forward strand.
GGCCTCCCGCAAATATTTGGGAGCCGTACTGATACTAGGTATCGATATTGGGTCGATACTGACCATTTTTGAAGGAAAAATCTGACATGAAGTACGTCCTCCTGGGCACTAGATGGCACTATACATCATTTTTGGTATCAAAATTGCCAATATATGCTTGTGTGTCTTTTAAAGTGTTTTTTAAGTTATTGAGTACTTTTGATTGCTGCCGATACCAAAGCTTAAAGCAAAAAAAAAAAAAGGAAAAATCAGACCCGATGTATGTTCTCCTTGGCAGTAGTCAGAACTATATTTAATGTTTATATATCAAAAGTACTAGTGGTATTGGTAATTAATTGATGCGATCACCTACTGATATAGGTTTCTATAAGTAGTATCAGACATTCCTAAACTGTATTTTTTATGTATCTTGTGTGTATACTTGTAAGAGTGTGTCCATGTGTGTGATTTGTGTGTTTCTTTACAACGGACAGTTGTAAAATATATCAAAACTACCAGTGTTATCGATAATAAATAGGGACAATACCCTACTGAGTATCGGTCTGAAAAAGTGGTATCGAACATCCCTAAACTTTATCATTGTGTGTTTGTATATCTTGTGTCTATTTGTAAAAGTGTGTCCGTGTGTATGTTTGCATACCTGTGTTTGTATGTGTGTCGGGTGTATGTTTTCAAGCGTGTGTGTGTTTTTGTTTGCGTATCTTGTGTCTAGTTGTAAATGTGTGTCCATGTGTGTGTTTGCATACCTGTGTATGTGTGTCAAGCGTATGTTTTCAAGTGTGTGTGCATAAATCTTGTGTCTAGTTGTAAGAGTGTGTGTGTGTGTGTGTGTGTGTGTGTGTGTGTGTGTGTGTGTGTGTGTGTGTGTGTGTGTGTGTGCGGGTACGAATGCTTTCAATGCGCAGCTGTGTCCGGGGGATGAAGCGCGCGACCCCAGGACGGAATCAGAAGCGGGCGTCATCACATAACAAATCCGCGCCCCCTTTTTTTAAAGTCAAGCTTCTATTCGGGGACCACTAAGCCCGGTCTGGCCATTGTGCCCCCCGCTCGGGACAGGTCCAGGACCGGGCCTTTAATCTTTGTTACCGGGAGCGACAGCTGAGCCGCCGGGAGCCCTTTGGGTCGTGACTCACACCGCCGCGTGTAGACAAATATGGACAGTATGTTCAAACGTGTGTGTTGCTTGGGCCCGGCCCAAATATATTTTTCCAAAGGTCGCGCCGTGACCTTTGAGCAATTCGGGCAGTCCCGTCGTGACTTTAAGGTCAAGGGTGATGTCATAGCGCAAACACGCGGAGGTGATTTGACTTGACTCCTGTAAATTTGAATCAACTGAATCACGGCGTTCCCCAAGGCTCAATTCTAGGTCCGCTTCCTTTTCACCCGATTATATTAAACGGAACAAAAACTCTTAGAGCTCAAGCGCATATTGAGAAAATATATATTAGAAGCACTAAAACTGAAACCAGTCAATATAAATACCACTAAGAATCTTTTTTATCTTCTGAAAAACATTGCGAAAAGTCGTCCGTTTGTCTCTAAAGTCAATCCATTCATGTATTTTTTTTATTACCTGTCACGTTGATGACTGTCATCTAAATTCTAATAATTGCTCATGATACAGTTATCTCATTAAATTTAGCGTGAATACTTGTTGACGCTATAAATGCTGATGCGCATTAGCACTCGTTTGAATGCTAGTCTCTCAGCGTGCACGTCAACTGTAACTAAATAATCCGGCTACAAAATAGAGTGGGCGTGAAGCATTCACACTGAAAGGTGTGAATGCTCGTCTCTCAGCACCAACCTGTCACTCACTGACAAATTATGCGCTAACCTGTGTGTTTTTTTTTTCATGCCAGTTGAAATGGGAGGAGCTTTACACTTAAAAGTCAACCTTCAACCAGTAGAATTATTCTTTTTATGTTTACTTACTTGTACCTACGTTTTAGAGAAGTGGTTCTCAACCTTTTATAAAAGTTTTTTTTTCAGCAGAGTAGCTCCTAAGTGGCATGAACCGCTCTCACTAGTGTTCCGATCAATTTACTCTTAATTTGAAAAGAAAAATCTCCTTATTCTGTTCCTGTTACGGTATTACAAAGCATGAAATCATATTTGCTGACGCCTGCATTTTCACGTGCCCCCTAAGCAGTGCGAACCGCTTTTGCTTGTGTTAAGTGTTTTTGATTCATGCTCCAATCAATTTGCCCTTAATTTGAAAAGAAAAAGGCACTGTTCCTCTCACATTATGAAACAACACCTGCATCATCACGTATCCCCGAAGCGCCGCAAAGCTCCTTTGCTAGTGCAAAGTGTGTTTACTTCATATTCTAATCGATTTGCGCTCAATTTGAAAATAAAAATGTACAGTTCTTATCCTGGCATTACAAAAAAATGAAATCATATTTGCTGACACCTGCATTTTCACATATCCCTTGAGCAGAGCCAACCGCTTTTGCTAATGTTGTGTTTTGGTTCATCCTCCAATCACTTCGCTCTTAATTTGAAAATGAAAATGTACTGTTCTTATCCTGGCATTACAAAAAATGAAATCATATTTGCTCACACCTGCATTTTCACATACCTCTTGAGCAGAGCCAACCGCTTTTGCTAATGTTGTGTTTTGGTTCATCTTCCAATCACTTTGCTCTTAATTTGAAAATGAAAATGTACCGTTCCTGTCACGGCATTACAAAGCATCGAATCAGATTTGCTGACATTATTATTTCGTATTCCCTTAGTAGCGCAAAGCACTTTTGCCAGTGCCATAATGTTTTGGCTGATGCTCCAATCAATTTGCTCTAAATTTGAAAAGGAAAATGCCCGCATTTTCCCGGGCCCTGGAATTTCCCTCACGCAGCCGCATCGCAGAAGCGCTGTCGCGGAGTAGTTAGCGTACCTGAGTGCCTGTAGAAAGTCATGTTGCTTCTCTTCGGGAGCGTGAGCGGATGTCAAAACAAAACAAATAAAGCGGCGGCAAGCGAGGATGGAACCTACGCGCGCTTAAGTTTGGGGGGCTTCGTATATACACCCCGGCATACACCCACCTGAGACCACCCCGACCGGGCCGTCCTAGCCCAAATCCAGCCTTCGCCTCCTTTTTAGGCCTTGGAGAATAGACGGCGGAGATTAGGCCACGGAGATTGGATTCCGGATTAAAAATAGGATTTTAAAAAGAGCTTCTGAATGACGGCGGCGCCGCAAGGACAACAGATACTCCCAAAGCCCCCCCCCCCCGCCTCGTCCAATGTTTTGTTTTTGCCGACTGGACCGCGTCAACGTGGCGATTGGTCCTGATGAGTCACAAAGGAATTAGCGGAACGCTGGCCTGGGCCATCCGCCGCACTTGTGCTCATAAATTTCCATAGAGTATGTGAGCTCAAGTTTGTTTTTTAACACCCCCCCCCCCCCCCCCCCCCCCCGAAAGTCATCAGGACGTTTGAACAGATGTTTACATTGCTTATCACAAAGTAATCAATCTCTCTTCTTGTTTCATTTTTTAAAAGAATTCAACTGTGTCCAACGTGTGGACCGGGGGCCAAAAATGTGGCATGCCGTCCGCTCGTCAACGGCCCACATCATATATGAAAAACTATATTTAATGTAAGATAAGTTAAAAAAAAAAACAAGGGTGGGGGTGGGCAACATGAGTGTGAAATTTGTTACATTATCAACATAAAGTGTATTGTAAAAATTGTTTTCCACAATGAATTACATCCCACTCAAACGTATAAGACATCATCAGCTAGACAAGGATGTCCTCTACTGAGCACGCCAGGACTTAGTAATGTCGCTCCAGCAAGTCAAATTATAGAGAGCAAAAACAAAAGAATATTGGACTGTTTGGGATTTTTTTCAAATTGTTTCATTTTTCTAATGCCAGTTTTGATTAAAGGCATGGACATTTAATCATGTCTTTTTTTTTAAATCTGATTAATGGTCTTAAGTCAACATATAAATTGCTTTTGTCCAATTTGTCTCAACAGGGACAGCAAAGTGAATTGCATCCCACCCAAACGGATGACAAATCACTGGAAAGACCTGGATGTCCTCTATTGAGTACACTTGGATTTAGTCAGGTAACGCCAATGAATTGAAAGACAGAGACTAAAAACAAATGTCCACATCAGTGGACACAAATTCATAGGCTGGGTTTCAGGGGGAGATTGTAGTATTTTTTTTTTTTATAATTAAGGGATCTGTTATTGTTTTTTTGTGTTTTTTAAACTAAACTAGTGGTATCAATTCTTGCTATCAGTAAACAAACTAATAGAGCGGCTCTCACAAGGATACAAATTTTTTTTAATTGCATAAAATGTCCATTTTCTATTGTTTGGGTGTATCATTTTTAGATCGTGACGGTCAAGCGCCTCCAAGAGAATCGTAGATACTCGTATTGTCTGTCATTCAAACGATACCTTGAAAAAGGGCGCTTATCGGCCCGATACCGATACTTTGTATCGATACTCGCTCGGGTTGCGATAATATTTCAACAACCATAACCTATTTTGGGGTCCTTTTTTCCACTATCAAATTCAAAATAACTGTAATAATAACCAATAACATATTTTCTCACACACACACAGGAAATGCGTGCAATTTTCCACATCAGCCTACCCGAGAAAGTTGAGAGTCCGCATGGTCCAAATGGAGTCGGGGTGCGGAGGGTGCGGAGGGTGCGGAGGGAGCGGTGGTGCGGCGCGCCGCGCAGAGACAATGACTCACACCGGCACGCACACGCACACACACTTGTGAAGTGAAAAAGGTCACGCACGCAGGATGCGCATGCGCGGGCACGCTAAAGGCCAGCGGGGCAAGCGGCTGTCAACACACGTCAACGCACACGCACACGCGTGCAGATAAAAGCTCCCATTTAGTGGCCTGCGCTTAAGCCAAGCTATGCAGGCTTAACGCAACGTCTTCATGTCTTTCGCTCCGGCATGTTAAGATTAGGGAGGTTCGATACCAAAACGATACCGGTGTGGCTACTGAACTCCAGTAGTCACCCAACACGCGCACTGATTTCACAGATATTTTTGATACATCTCCTTCGGCTATTGTGAGTGTCAATACATTGGAAATAAGGCCCGGTATCGCTCCAATACCGAGTCCAATATTTTATTTTCCTTCTGTTTTAGGACTGACTACAATGGTGCGATCCCTGAAATGAAGCCAGGTCCAATATCAATACTTGGTATCCTACTCACCCATCCCTAGTTTTGTCCCAACGTCGCAAATGTACTCCGTTATAGGTGAGTACCGATTCCTTGAAATAAGTCGTGGTATCGGCCCGATACTGATATCTTGTAATGGTACAGGCTCCTTCCCGTAGAAACTATATTACAATATAGCCTTGAACATTTCATGAACTGAATGGCATTTTTTTATTCATCAAAGTTGCAATTTAAACTCTGTGATATCGAAACTTCTCCAAGAGAGCTGCCAATACTAATATCAGCTGATATCTTGAAATCAAGCCATTCACCGACCCGATATGATACGTGGTATTGTACTACTCACTCATCCTGAGTTTTGGCCAATTTCAGGATTGCCCAGACCGTCCAATAGAGCAAGCTATCAGCTCGATACCGATGCAGGTATCGGTACATGCCAATTCTTATTAAAAATGTATATCGCAATGTAGCATTTTTAATTGAAATTTCATGAACTTAATGGCTATTTTCAATCCTTCTTTTTCCTTGATAAAAAGACAGGTATCGGCCTGATACTGATACTTGGTATCGGTACCCCACTTATGTGGGAGCTATTTTCAAAGTCAAACGATGACTGATAAGCAGCAGGCGCCTCTTCCGCGGATGTTAAACACGCGTCCGCTTTGGGTCACTTTTTAACCCTTGTGTGCTATTTTGTCTTTACATCAAAGGGGAAGCATTGAAAGAATACAGGGAGCTGAAATTTCACCCAGATGGCGATAACATATCTAGGTTAGTCTAGCACGACCGCTCAATTATCACACGACCAAAAATGCTGCCAGAATAAAGAAAACGACCCAAAATGGTCCGTTTTTTTTTTGTTGGTATTTTTCCGCATGATATCACGTCTCACCTTGTTGAAGAATTGCGTCCCTTGGCTTGCTGGCCGAGCTGGGAAATGCGCTCGTCCCTCTTAAAAACGGCAGGCTGCTCAAGAGGGAGGAACGAGCCCGCAAAAAAAAAAAAAAAAAAAAAAACCCTTAACAAACAATGACCTCAACCAGGAATTTGCAAGCCGCTCCACTGGCCAATCAGATTAGGAGCAAAATGGAGAACAAAGTTGATCCAAGGTGACTTAAGACCCGCCCCCCCCCCCCCCCCCCCCCAGCTGAAATGAAAAAAATCAAGTGGTCACACTTCACGATGAGAATCGGCGCACACAATTGTACGATTATCGAAACGCAAGCTTTAAAGTATTAAAATCGAAAAGGATCCTCCTGCTCATGACCGCTAACAAGCGGTATCGACTGAAAAAAAAAAGCATATAATATTTGAATGTATTGTGGTTACTTCAAGGAAAACGGCGCTCATTTTAGGAAAGATCCGATCGAGAAATCGTTTTCTCTGAAACTTCAAGTGCATGCCAAACTAAACCGAATCCTGAATCACGCGAGGGAGTCTATTTATATCCACGTGTGATATCAACAATCGCGACAGTCCAAACTTTTCTACTCCGCGCTCCTTCTTTGGTCATGGCAACGAGAATGACATGAAGATGACTCATTCTCACGGAAAAGTATGCGCACATCTGTCCGCTTTCACCTACACCGTGCCAGAAAAAAAAAAAAAAAAAAGTCTGAACATCGGCCGCGCGCGACAAAAATCTAGATCGGAATCGGCAACAAAAATCTCCTAGCGGTCAGACTGATGAATTATTGTTTTTTTTTTAATGAGAAAAATTGTTTTCATAATAAAACGATTCATCACATCATGAAATGGAACGCGAAGAAAAAAAATGCGTCACCAGAGAAGCGGCTACAGAAATTCCATGGACCATTTTTGTGCGCCTACCTTGGCCACTGGATGGCAGTATTCTACTGCACATTCATGCAGGCACAAACGAAAAAGAGTATCGTCAAATTTGCCACAATTTCAACTTTTTAGGTTTTGCATAATGGTGCCGATATATTATTTTTTATCTATAATAAATTCTAGATGACACCTTTGTTGCAAAATTCTGACGAAACGCTGAGGTTGCGCCCGTGTTCATCAGCATGTCTAAAAGATTAAAAAGAAAATTCTACTGTAAAATTTGTGTTTAAATTAGAAAAAAAGGTGCAAAGTGCTCTCAGGTTCAACAGAATCTCTTAGTTTCTCAAAAAAAGTTTTATAATGATCAAAAAAAAAATCCGATATAAATTGCCGACTATATTGTCTGTCTAAATGTGTTGCTCCACTGTTTGTGTTTGCAGCAGAGCCGCTAAGACGCTGCCGTGTTTTTTTTTTTTTTTTTAACCAAAGCTGGCCTCTTCTGAGTGTTTATTTCTCCTCCTTTTTGCGCGCACTTGAACAGCTCAGAGGATTTTTACAACTATGTGAACAAGATTGCCACACAGGAAGGACGTCTGTACACACACACACACACACACACACTTGGCAAAGAAACACAGCACAGTGCAAGTTTTATGTCTGTGTTATCAACAGAAAACACTGAAGATTCTTTTATTATATATTTTTTTTGTCATCCTCAGAGTCCAGCAGGAGGCCGATTCATGCTTGCCGCGTCGTATCCGTGGCAACGGCATACAAACACACAAAGAAAGTACCTGAATGCTACAGATGGATCCAACACAGTAAGCAGTATACATTTTTTTCACATCAATTTGACGAGCTTCATTTTTCATCCGGTACGTTTTTTTTTTCTTGAGCGTTTTAGCTCCCCAACGCAAAATGTTCTGACACACATAGAAAAGCAAAGTGACGGATATGAGTGCAAATATAGGTGGTTTTTTTTTTTTTGTTCGTAAAGTCTTTTCATAAAATCAAAAATATTGGAGAAAAATAGCAGAAAAAAACAAACATTCGGGGGAATTTTTGTCGTAGCGTCGAGGCCGTCAAAAAAAAAAACAAAAAACTTTCAAGTTCCTGCACAGCAGAAGATAACAGCTGGAAGAAGACCATCCTCTTCCTTCTACCTTTGTATCATCCACACACAAACACACACACACACAAAGCTCATCTATCGTTTCCCCACACACAGCGCACGCGGTTATTTTTTGGCTGGACGACAACTCGGCGGTTGCCACGGCGACATCCTACCAACAATTCCCCTTCCAGCTGTCCCGTGACGCTCGCAAGCTCGCCGCCCGAAATAGCTTTCCCGCTCGATGCGACGCATCCCTATAGGTATTATTATCATCGCCGTCTTTCATTCTTCAAGGAATCCTATCTATGACAGCGACGTATAGTGACAGGCAGAGTAATCCGAAGAGTGCCGAGACACGACGGCGGGCAAAGAGTCGGATCCGGAAGTAACGCTGAAGCGGCTGGCCCCGAAGAACCCGAGAAATAAATAGGACGACTGTACGTTACGGCCGGGGCGGAAAAAACGGACGGCGCGGCGCGGCGAGGTAGCGGGAGGAAGCGGGTGGGCGGCGCCCTCACAGGCGGTAGCCGCGCTCGCCGAAGGGCGGCTCCGAGTCATCCATGGGCAGAACCAGGCGCGTGCCCCGCATCACCAGCTCGTGGTCGCCGAACGACAGATCCCGGTCCGGGTCGGCGGCGCCGCCGGCCGCGCCCCCGCCGTCGGCGCCGACGGCCACGTCGCCGTAGTTGAGGTTGACGTCGCCGTCCGTCAGGATCAGGTCCGAGTCGTCGTCCTTGATCTGGCACTCGTTCTGGCGGCGGCAAAGGGAACGCCTTCCTTACCGCGCTCCTTTTTGCGGAATTCGGAGAATTCCTGGTCGATTTTCCGATTTTAAATGGAGAATTGCGACTCCGTGCGGTCACTATCCTGAGAGCTCAGAATTCCGACAAAAGTTACAATAGTCAGATTTCAGATTCGGAGATAAAGGTAATAATAGAGTGCGAATTATGTGCGTTGCGTCAGAATTCTCATTGCTGTTTGATTTCTCACTTTAAAGCAGTGTTCCTCCACTATATTTTGCCAGCCCCCCCCCCCCCCCAGTCGATGCTCTGAATATAAATAGGATTGATTATTGATGAAAATTGTTGAAGTATACCTACACATGTATCCTTTTTAAACATTAACAGAAAAACGCAAAATAAATCAACTTTCAACTACTGTTCATTATTTTGATGGCGTTCATAGCTTAGTCTAAAGCGGAAAAAAAAGAAGTGACTGAATCTAAAATGATGAAAATGATGACCTTATTGCTATTACATTCCACATGACAAAAACAAAGCCTTTTTCCTGGGATCGTCCGCGCCCCCCCAGGGGGGCCCCGCACTGCACTGCTTTAAAGTGACTAAACTCAGATATTTCGCTTGAAGGAAATTGAGAATTCCGCCACGCCTTTTAATTCCTCCCGATCGGCCCTGATCGTCTCGCATGATTAAATGTGAGCCGAGAGCAAAGAAAATGGAGGATCTGTCGAGGTGCGAAGAGTATGGAGCCGGCGTTACCTCGAAGGCCTGCGGGCTGGTGAGGAATCGGGCCAGGGGGCCGCAGCAGGCGGGCAGCGTGGCTGTGAGAGGGGGGCCGCTGTGGGTCAGGATGGGCTTCAGGTAGCTGGGGTGGGGGGGGGCCCCGGTCAAGGAAAACAAACTTTGCCAAGGTTAAATGTGAAGCGGCGGCGCCCCCCGCTGGCCGCGCCCAAGTACGCCCCCGGCGTGGCGCAAGGATACTTGTGGTCAAAGTTGTACCAAATTCGGAAGAGCCAGGCGCTTTCCTGTTTGGCGCTTCGGCGCTCCGAACCCTCGCCGACGCTCGCCTGCGCAAACCGAGGAACGGACGTTAAAGCGGGAGCGTCCATTTAATTCACCGCCGCTGACTCGTTCGGTGCCAAAGACGTATTTTTACAAAGCTTTTGCTAGATGGACGCATGGTTTAGCGACAATTCTGACACCTGTACAATGGCAAATAAGGCATTCTGTTTAATTTTTAATTAATTATTTGCCAGTGCCAGCCAAGTTATCATGAATTTGGGACATCTATTGCAGTCGTTGGCAGTGAATGAGTTGATTTTGCCACGTTTCGGCAACTGAAAATGACATCAGAGCTCAGGTCACACGCACACACATATGGATTATGACAGTATATACAAATGGATTATGAAAGCAGAGCCGAACTCACAGAGTTGTCCTGGTCGGAGTCCACGCCAACCCTGTTCATTAAAAAAATAAAAAAGTTTGAATAGAATACATGTCTCAGGAAATTTTATAACAAGTACGGTGCTAAAAGGCTTGAATTTGGAATTATGCAGCGCATAAACCGGCAGTTTTCATTTCTTCTACGTTTCAGTTATATATTTGATTTTTTTCCCCAAATTCAGTACTTTCCGCAAATCATCTTTATTTTTCATTTCCGATTCAAAACCGACTCATCTGATTGTTTTGTTTCGATTCCCTTTAGCGCAGCTCCATCTAGTGGATGCAAAAGGCAAGCCAGCCCACTACTGTAGCTTCTTTTCTATGCGCCTTATAATGCGGTGCGCTCTGTATATGAAAACTGTTTTCAAATCGGCCATTCATTGCGGGTGCGCCTTACATTGCGGAAAATACAGTCGTAGGGAATAACAAAGCAAAAAAGAAAGAAAATCGAGTAGTAGCTAAGCCTGTTACCAAAAACTTGCAACAATGCAAAGGCTAACATGCTAACTCAGTAATAAAGTTGAAATTAGAGTTGTTTTTTTTTTCTAAAGTTGCTACCGTATGCGCTGGCAGGACAACATCTGCGTGGTGCCGCCGCCGCAGAACCAGACGGTGAAGAAGACCACCAGCAGCGTGGTGGAGAACATCATCTGCCGCGCGTACGTGGCCGTGTCCCGGATGGACAGGGCGAAGGTCATGGCCCCCCGCAGTCCTGTCGGGCAAAAGACGCGGCGACTAAAAAAAGCCTCCGCGAGGATGTCGGGCGGAGGGGGCTCGGGTCACATGACCTGACTCACCCGCGAACATCATCATGTGCTGGAAGTTGAATCGGATCTTGTTGCGTCGGCCCAGGTTGAGGAGGAAGGACAGCGGGTAGATGTTAGCCGCTCGGCCCAGGAACACGGCCAGCTTGCCGGGATGTCGGTCGAGGAGGACAACCCGCCGGTAGATTTGATTATTTATTTTTTTTAATTGCTTTGAAAACGCCGTCTCCCCAAAGGATACAAAGGCCCCGACGATGAACATGGGGTTAAAGACGTGGTTCTGGAAGGTGAAGAGTGTCAGGCCCATGTAGGAGAAGATGAAGTTCTCCGCCAGGAAGTTCAACAACTCAAACAGCTGCAAGGTAAGACACGGAAGGGCGTCTGCAACCATTCGTTTCGGTTCCATTTTCGTTTCCGCCCGACCTGTTTGGTCCGGTCCTGCGACTCGGGCGACAGGTTGTTGAAGGTGTAGTGCGCCTGGGTGATTCCGCAGAACAACACCGCCACCACGCCTGCGGCACGGGAAATACCGTTAGAATGTGTGTGCGCGTGCGCGCGCGTGTGTAGGACAGAGACCTGTGAAGCCGCACGCCTCAGCCAATAGAAATGTGCTCCAGGACATGAGGAAGAACAAGGCCGTCTCCAGCAGCTGGAAATCTCTCAACTTTGTGAACTTGGTCACGTGAGGCCGCTCGTCAAGGAGTTCGGATATCAAAATGCTACTCAAATTTTCTGCAGGTATCAGCAAATCTCATTTAACTGCGTTATAAAGCTGTGGCAGGAAGAGTAAATATTCTTGTCAAATTAAAAGCAAATGAAATGGAACATGAAACAACGTATTGCTAACTTGTTAAAGTGAGCTCTTTGCAAAACAGTGTTGCTGCAGGAAATCGAATTTAATTGCTTTAAAAAGCTTTGACACAAGCAGTAAATATTCTTTTCAAATGAGGAGAAAATTAATTGGAACATTAAACACCGTATCACTAACTCGGGTTATAGTGGCTCCTTTGCAAAAACAGTCTCTGCAGGTATCAGCAAATCCAATGTAATTGCTTCATAAAAACGTGACAGAAACAGTAAATATTCTTTTCAAAACAACCGCAAATTAATTGGAACATGAAACAATGCCTTGCTAACTTGTGTTATAGTGACTTTGCAAAACGGGGTTTCTGCAATCTAATGAAATGGCTTGTGAGAGGAACAGTGCATAGAGCGCAAAGTAGTGCTTTACCGCCATCTAGTGGCATCTTCTTGCTAAAGCTGTGCTCCATGTTAAAAATCAGCATACATTTGACAGGCAAAGGATATGAGCGCCGTGACGACGCCGGTGGCCACGCCCAGAGCGAAGGAGCCGCTGAAGACGCCCAGGAACATGCCCAAGGACTTGAGCATGGCCAGCACCTCAAAGGTGTGGCTGTTGTCGCCCGCCGGCTGGTAAGCCACGATGGACCTGAGGGACACTTCCATTACATCCAAACGCGTCTACCAAGAACTTTACAAATGACCGCACTCACGAGGACAGGACGACGGCCACGGCGTCGTTGAGCACGCTCTCGCCGAACAGCAGCGCGTACAAGTCCACGTCCACCTGCAGCTCGTTGAAGATGGCCAGCACCGTCACTATGGCGACGCGAGACGACAATCTGCTGTCAGCGTCAGGTGGGTATTCACAAAAAAAAAAAAAAAAACGTGGACGGGAGAAGCACCGGGGTCGGTGGCGGACACGATGGCGCCGAAAAACAGACAGTCGGTGAAGAAGAATTCTCCCGCTAGTTGTCCCATCTGCTTCATCAGCATCACGCAGCCGTACATCAACAACCTGGCGAAAAATATCGTAATAATAATCATGAACGGCGACGGGCGACAAACGTTAATCCTACCCGATGACGAAACAGGAAATGACCGTCCCCACAAAAGCGTAGGCCAGGATGGAGCCCATATTCCGGAAAAAGTGCCTCTGCAAACAAGACGCGCGTTTGCCGATGACGTTATCAAGCGGAGGCCCAAGATGTATGAGCGTACCCGCTTCAGGCTGTATCCGGCGTGGAAGATGATGGGCGGCAGGAGGATGTTGAAGAAGACTTCGGGGTCGAACGTCACCTGAGACGCACGGAAAAAAGTAAAAAAAAATAAATCAAATTCAACCGAGCTAAATAAAAAGCAATCAACACTTTGATTTAATGTCCTGAGAGGAAGGCCTCCTTTTTCTTTTCGAATTGAGGGCAAATTAATTGGAACATGAAGTGCTAATCAAAAACAAGAAGATCATTATTCGAATTGGTGCTCCTCAAAGGGAGGTGACGTGAGATTTTAAAAGGGTTTCTGCAGGTATCAGCAAATCGTGTTTACTGTCCTGACGGAAAGAGCTCGGTTTACTTTTCTAATTAAGAGCAAATTAATTGGCACATGAACCGTTAATGAAAACTAGAACATTATTGTTTTTTGAAAGCGTTTCTGCAGGTATCAGCAAATCTAACGTGATGTCGAGCGCAATTTTCCTTTCAAATTAAGAGCAAATGAATTGGAAGATGATGCAACTTAGAACTAAATTGTGTTAAAGTGACTCAAAACTGTGTGAAAGTGACTCATTATAAAGACATATTGGTGGAATTAAACAAAAAAAACGTTAGTCAAATCAGAACGATTTATAATTTTGATTTTTCAAAGTCGACTCTCGTGTGATATTGCTCAGCTCTATGATGTGGACCATGCTTTATGACAGATGGTTTTTAATTGGAGGAAAGGAGTTGAACATACAGCTGTCAGCAAATCCAATGGGATGGACACAGGAAGAGTAACTCATTCTTTTCAAACGAAGAGTAAATTAACTGGAACATGAAGTATCTTCTTACTAAATTGACTCCTTTTTACTTTTCCTCACCTTACGCAACATCTCGTTGTCCTGCACGTCGTTCACCTCGCTGGCGCTGATCTCTCCCTTTAGCGTGTACTCGTAGAATTTGCCCCTGGATTGGACCAGCAGCGCGGCGGGGCTGGCGTTGACGTGGCAGCTCAGCGTCACGTTGCTGACGTCGCGCGGGACGTGGATGCCGTAGCGTAGCACCACGCCCACCAGTAAACCTGAAAAATGGCACTTTTTATTTATTTTTTTGTACTGATTGACTTGCTTATGCGAACGTCTAAATCAAGTGGTACTCATTTACGTAAAGCACTAAAGCGATAAAGTAATCGACTATTTAACTACAGTAATACGGGTATTACGGATATAGAAATACTTAAGTACTTTTACAAAGTAGATTAGTACCTTAAGTAATCAATTGTAATTTAAGTAACTGATTGTATTTGTAGTTAACTCATGTTTAGAACCTCCTTCAGCCAAACACTTTATAATATATATATATATATATATATATATATATATATATATATATATAGGAGGGTTATCAATTACTTAAATTATAATTGATTACTTAAGGTACTAATTTACTTTGTAAAAAGTACAAAAGTATATATATATATATATATATATATATATATATATATATATATATATACCTGGAGACCCCCCCCCCCCCCAAAAAAAAAAAAAAAAGTCTAAGACATGTCTTAGTAACAAAATAATTGAATAAAATACCAAAAATATGTCTATTTGGATTGAACGAGTTAACTGTTGCGTTATTCATCGAGACTGTTTACTACACGTTTGGGCTAGCGCGCCGTAGGTCAGGCAGACACGCCTCCCGGAAGTAGATGACACGTCACAATGAAAAGCCACGGACGAGGCCAACAATTTGGGTTGAAAAAGTGAGCGGCGTCGGCGGAAGCTCACCATAAATCATCGCCAGTCCGGTTTCGTGCAGGAAGCGGAACCGGCGGTGTTTAAAGAGCCAAATGGTGAGGATGGTGAGCGTGAGGAGCAGGATGAAGATGAGCAAGTCGGCGCTGTCCTGCCGGTGACTCTCCTCCGCTTTCTTCTCCGTGACGATGTTCTCCATGGCGCTGTCCTCCTCCTTCTCCTCTTCCAGCCGCTGCCGCGGATCTTCCCGAGGCGACGAGGATGCTCGGCACACGCACACGCACAGCGCCAGGCTCGCGGCCAGCAGCGGCAGCCAGCGCCGCCAGCGCGTGACAGTCCACTTAAGCACCATGGCCCGATGTTCGGCAGCTAAACGCTGCGGCGTCGACGTTCACCGGTCCACAACTTTGATCTCACAAAGGTCTGGACGAGAACGTTAAAAAAATGACAGCAAACTGAAAAAGCGATTCAGACCCGGAAGTGGAAAGTGCGCTTTTCCGGGAGGGACTTCAACTTAAAAGCGTCAACGGCTCGGAGCTTTTATGTCGCGCCGGAGATATGCGATTCGTGTTGGTGAATTGAACAAAAATAGATTTATTTGATAGCTAATATAAATATAAATGTTATTCTAGAGAATTTTCCTCATTGGTGTATCAAGAAGTTTTAATTTTAAATCCGTTAATTGTGTTGCTCCGCTCAACAGGAAGCAGCATATTACCAGTGAAAACATAAGGATCTTGATTGTTAACTTCATTATTTGTATTATTATTATTATTACAACATATTTGCTAACTTTCTGCCCCACAGTCTGTCCCATTCAGTGCAACAGATATTACCAGTGAAAACATAAGGATCTTGATTGTTAACTTCATTATTTGTATTATTATTATTATTACAACATATTTGCTAACTTTCTGCCCCACAGTCTGTCCCATTCAGTGCAACAGACGTTGCAATAGTGTTTACTAAGTGACGTCACTGTGTCAAGTTGGCGATGCTGTATTTATCAATAAATTATTGTTTTATCAAAGAATGTATTTTTTTTATATATATATATATATATATAATCAAGTCTCAATATTCTGTACGGTACTGCACAGCCAATAGCAGAGCAGGACAATAAATCTGAAGGAGACTGACCAACCGCAGAGCAGGATACTGGATCAGTGGTGTGGAGCGTTTAATTTATGTGGGAAATCAATTCTTTGCCACGATCTCTTAGAGCATGCGGGTTATCGCTCTTATATTTTTTCGCATTAAAAGGCATCAATTTGGCAAATTTATTTATTCGTAAAGTGAATATTTTGTTTACAGAAGCGTATGTGTCCAGAGGAGTAAAATGTAAAGTTGAATGGGGCCGATGCGTTTCACATTTCTGAGGAGCACCTGAATGTAGCACGCGCTCCATCGTACAACGATGTTTCTGTCGAAATTCAATTCTTATTATTTTGTGTAGTTTGAACGCCTAGCCGGGATTCCCATTTCTCATATTCGATTATTTTGTGGAAATTACACAAACCAACATGACATCGAAACAAAAAGGTACGTTCGTATCCCGTCTTGTTTGGTTAGCTTGCTATGCTAACGTTATCCGGCTAGCTACCCCTTTCTGCAATGTAAACATACACCGAGCGAATTTAAAACACAAAATATAGTATATTAGTCTTAATGCTATAATTTGTTGGCGGAAGTTATATAAATAAACGGCCAAGAAATTGTAACATCAGAATCAAACATTACTGCTTGATTTGTTTTTGAAACATTTTGAGCCACAGAAGATATTTCCCCCAAATGCAACGTAATTGCGTGTTGGATTATTACGTTGGATTTTATTCAACTCTAAACAACAGTAGCATTTATGTATTTCTCGACAAAGCAAGTAGCCAAACCCCCGATGTAATTTCCAGCATAAAAGCAGAAAAAATAAAGTTGTCACAAATCAACGAAATGTTAACCCACGTCGTCAAATTCAAATGTAAACAGCAGCTCTGGATTCGCTGTGTTTACGGATGTGTCCAAATCAACGTTCTTTTTGTTTTTTTCCAGCTGGTAAAGTTGGCTCCAAAAGTAAGGAGGATGCTCCATATGAGCTGGAGAATCAGTTTGTCCTGCGGCTCCCAACAGTAAGCATATCAGCTTTTGTCTTCTCCATCTTTAAAATGTGTTGTGACCCATTTCCAAAAAAAAAAAAACCCTTGTGATTTTCTAGGAGTATGCATCTACTGTAAGGAGGATCGCCCAGTCCAGTAGTATGAATATGAAGGACAGGCTCACCATTGAGTTGCACCGTGAGTCGCCTTTTGTCTTGTATCGTAAATTGGAAGTTGTTCATGCTCATTCATTTGTCAATATGAATTCACAGCTGATGGTCGCCACGGCATCGTGAGAGTGGACCGTGTCCCCCTGGCCTGCAAACTTGTGGATCTGCCCTGCATCATTGAGTCGCTCAAAACGGTGGACAAGAAGACTTTCTATAAAACGGCTGACGTTTGCCAGGTAGAGCAGGACCGAATTGTGTCCTCCATTGTTTCCATTCTGTGTTCGCTTCAGTCAAGAAGTGTGAAGTGGTTCATGAAGCTTAGTTTTCCCATCACTGGTATAAGGGGCGTGCCGGGGCAATCTAAAATCAACAAAACTGAATATTTGAAGGTTTTTGCTTGCAATTTGATTAAAATATGTATGTTTAATAATTAATGTAGTGATAATATTTTCTTTAAAAGACTTGATTGGTCTTTGCATTGATCTAAACAGTCTTTTGATATTATCAAGAGGCATTTTTTCCCATTAGTATTGGGCATATTGAACTCCCATAATGCAAAAGTCTTCAAAGGCCATATTATTCCAATTATGACATAATAAATAGTCCTATTTCAATTTCATGAATACATAAATATACACTGTTGTTACTTTTGCTAGTAGTTGCATTTTTACACATTTTGGACGCTACCAAAAACACATATAAACAGTATGCATATTTATTTGTTCAACAAATAGAATATATCCAAAAAAAAATGAAAAGACTCAATTGAAGCTTATCACGTGTGCTTAGATGCTGGTTTGCACGCTAGATGGAGACCTGTACCCTCCTTTAGAGGAGCCAACTGGCACCGATCCCAAGACCAAGAAGAAGGACAAAGACAAGGACAAGAAGTTCATTTGGAATCACGGCAGTAAGAAAACAAACGGCCACCCCCGTCCATGCTTCGCGTCGTAATGGACGCCGCGCCGATGACCTTGTTGTGCCCCCCCAGTTACTTGTCCGCTCAAGAACACGCGCAAGAGGAGATTTCGCAAGACGGCAAAGAAGAAGGTTTGTGCTCGAGCTGTAAAAATTGATTTCAACGATTTCAAATAGTCTAATATATTTTTTAAATGTAACAACTATGTTTTGTTCGCGCAAAACGTTTGCTTTCTAAAAGGCGTCCCAGACTCCAAAAAGCTAGATGAGCAAAAAAAAAAAAAAAATAGATCCAAATTGCTTCTCGAAGCTTACTTTTCCAATCACAAAAATGAATGTACGGATAGCTCGATTTTCGAAGCCATAAGCCGGATTTTGTGAAAACGCATCACGATATTCACTAGCGACAGCCCTACTTTGCTCTTGAATTTTTTTCCGTCAGTCTTTTCATCATCAATCTCCTTTGGCGTTTACCCAAGCAGATGTTTGCATTCCTTAGATTTACATATAAATAAAGCCCCTCCATCTTTGTTTGTCCCAAAGGCAAGCGCGAGCCGAAAGCAATTTTTCCGCCGCTTCTTTTCATAGTGAAGGAGCGCGCGCTTCAACTTTGTCTTCTGAATCAATCTTTCCCCAAGGTGCCGAGTTGAGTCGCATCGATTTGGGCGCGCGGCGTTTTCTAATCGCTAATGTCGCATCTGGCGCCGGGCCAGCCGCCGTAACCCGAGACCCCTTTGGCTCTCTCCCTCGCAGTACATCGAATCCCCCGACGTGGAAAAGGAGGTGAAGCGGCTGCTGAGCACGGACGCCGACGCCGTCAGCGTTCGTATCCTTTGGCGAGGCCCGGACGCTTTCCGCAGCGCTTCTCAAATTCAAGTCTTGAGTGACGGCGCTTCGAGTCCACTTAATCAAGCCGTATTGCTAGCTAGCTAGCATAGCTAGCAAGAGCTGGGCCATATGTCATATCTTGGCATTGACCTAAACGGTCTTATAATGTAATCAAAAGGTATTTTTATTTCCGTTCTTCACTATTTTCCACAAATCATCTTCATTCCCAAATTCTCAACTCAGGCTTTTTGATTTTTTTGATGTGTGTTCTCAAAGGAAAAGCATAAAAAAAAGAGGCTAAAATATTGGATGGGTTGTCAAAAGATGACGACTTTCAATATGCCGCGCTGACGTCCCTTCTAAATGCTTGCAAATGGGAGGAAGGGGGGTACATGCTGCAGATGTCAAATTCAGCCCATGTCGGGCTCATTTACTGCCATTAAATTTGGAAATAACGCCCATTTTGGACATATTGAAAACCTGAGGTTTTACATAGATAGAGAGAGAGAGAAAATAATTGCTCTCTCCAGCTGCTAGCTATCTACTAGCTAATTAAGCTATTTGGGGTCCGCAAATTGCCCTTGACCCACGCCGATCAGGGTGGGAAGTGATAGCAGAGGACGACATGAAGGACGGAGACCAGCACGGCCCCCTGGCAAACCTGGACTCCTCACCTGGCACTTCGGGACACAAGATGGGCCACGGCTCCTCGAGTAAGACACACACACACACAACAGCAAATCTCATGGAAAAGTGTGACTGCTTTCAATGTGGGGAATCCGAAACATTAAACGCAGCAAATATATAACTTACTGATACGAACGCAAGACAAGATGACATTGTCAAAGATGAGATTTATTCTGTTTTGCTATAGTTTTGACTTTTGCAAAACCACCGTTCCCCGAGGGGGATAATGCATCATTCATATTCCGCGGAAGTAAAATAACGAGAAAACCGTTTTTAGATTAATAGTTCCCGTTAAACCAGAGCCGATTAAAAGCCTCCGCTCGTTAACGGCCGTTATCGTTCAACTTCCGAGGCTTGAAAAATTTCAAGGTGAGGCACGGCGAAAAATAACCTCGACGCGAGCGGACGCGGCCGGAATCCAAAGTGCCGATAACGGCCGCTAACTCTCCCCGCGGCGGCTCCAGCCCAGCGTGACGAACTGCGCCAGATGTTCAACGACATCAGCAGCTCCAGCGAGGACGAGGAGGACGACGTGGACCGCCACGAGGACGAGGACCTGAACATTGTGGACACGGAGGACGACCTGGCCCAAGACAAGATGGACGAGTCCGACCCCGCGCAGAGGGAGTCCGACACAAACAACCAAATAGGTGAGCGGGTGGGCGGGACCTCAAAATGAACATTTCTTTCTTTCTTTCTTTCTTTCTTTCTTTCTTTCTTTCTTTCTTTCTTTCTTTCTTTCTTTCTTTCTTTCTTTCTTTCTTTCTTTTCTTCAAGATTCGAGAGTTTTATTCATCAGACGTCTTCAGATAAATACATAATATTCCTTTTAAAAAAATAAGGGAAGAGGGGAATCAATTGTAATGTAGCAATAAAAAAATGATAGGCCATGTAAAGATGGTAATTAAAGTGGAAGCTGCACAAGAATAAAGACATTTTGTGTCTGCCTCTCAGGAGGACGTGATTGGCTGCTTGAAGTTGAGTCAATGAGCTACTTCTTTGAAGTTAATAGGCTGGCTTTTAGGAAGATGGTCAATAAGACCGGATATGTATTCCATCAATAAGTGTTTTGAAATAACCTTTCATGAAATTCCTTGCAGACAGACACCTCTATGTGGGATTTTAAACAATTCTTCATTAAAATTCCAACCATTTTTTTTTTTCATTTAAGCGCCATCTTGCCGCTCTCTAGAAAGAGTCACAACGGTGTAGTGGTTGGCCACTTTAGTGTAATTTAATGGCCGCCCGCGTGCCGTTCGGAGCAGGCTCATTTAGTCGTCCGCCGAGTGCTTTAATCCGCTGCCCGACGTCCTTTTTAAACGCAAGTGTTGTAGCCATTAAGCACAATTTGGGGCCGCCGTCCCCTGACTGTCAGCCGTGTGAAAAGGACCACTATCCATCCGTGTGTGCGTGCGCACACACACTTCTTTAGATTTGCGAGTTTTGCCGTCATGTGCTTAGTAGTACTTCGGTTCACTGCCCCAAGCAGACTACATGTCCACAATCGAGCAAATAATAAAGTAGGCAATAAAAAGAAAAACAGGAATAGGACAATAAGGACAGTAATAATCAACTACTAATAAATGAAGACACTTGCATTCTAAGGATGTTATGGAGTAGAATAGCAGATTATTTTAACGCTTGAAAAAAAATACTGGACTCCAGAAAAACGTAATCATTGTTTGCCTAGCTTAGTTTTTTTTTTTTTTAATCATATTCTCTTGCTGTTGGTGGGTTGCAGTGATGGAGTACCAGGTCCAGATCAACGGCGTGAAGGCCAAGCTTCAGGAAACGCGAGCCCGCAAGAAACAACAGGAGGAACTGATCATGAAAGTGGAAAACCAGGCACTAAAAGTGAGCGCTCTATTTTGCATTAAGCTAACCTTCTTGAAACAAATGTTTGTTGGAATTATTACTTTGATGGAAAGATGTTCTTTACTTTCATCAGGATGATGCAGTTACATTTTGATACAAAAAATGAACCGGTTGTGAATTTTGGCCTTGCTTGATATGAAAAACGATTGCAAAACGTTGAAGCCGGCGGCTGCCATTTAGCGCCGGCCGGGGTCCGCCGCCGTTACCGTCACGCAGAAAGGTCAACCCGTCTCCGTCTGACATTCCGGCTGGCCTTTGTGTCCCGGCCCAGATAGCGCGCCTTTGAGGCCCTTCCAATTAAAGGAGGTGCCAGACAGCCATTTCATACAAATGTCACATCTTTCCTCTCCCAGAACCGATTCCAGGCGTGTTTGGACGAGATCGTTCAGCAGGAGGAGCGCGAGATGGAGCAGGTGAGGGAGAAGGAAAAAAAAATTGAAAAAAAATCTTTTTTACCAGGCCCTTTATATGTAATCGACCAAATTGTTTTTTTTTGTTTGTTTTTAATAAATTTATTATTTTTCTTAATAAATGTATTATTTTTATATTTTATTTTCTTATTTATATATCATTTTATTTTTAAATTGGACCTTTAATATTTTGTTGTAGCTTTTTTTTTTTTTTAAATACATAAAATTGCTATTTTGTAAAAAACATCAAGCAAACTATTTAGGTAAAACTGCATCCGAGGTCATATCAGTTTTTCATCGATAAGCTATTAATTTTGTTTGCGTGGCTCCACTAGCTGGCCTCGCTCCAGGAGCAGCTGGACTCGCTGATCGAGAAGTGAGCACCAGGGGGCGCCCTTACGGCGCCTTCCGTGAGGCCAACGATGAAGAGGAGGATGTGAGCCTTCAC
This sequence comes from Hippichthys cyanospilos, assembly GCF_059441005.1. Lineage (NCBI taxonomy): Eukaryota > Metazoa > Chordata > Actinopteri > Syngnathiformes > Syngnathidae > Hippichthys > Hippichthys cyanospilos. Next base: position 1,663,432 of record NC_142381.1, read on the forward strand.
TTCCGCACTCTCGCTGTGTCATTCGCTTCTATTTTGGTATTTTTACACAGAGCTCCAAGAGCGCCCTCATTTGCATATCAGCTCACTTCAACTCGTTTGTACTTGTGTCATTAAAGTCTATTCTTACAACAGAGAACAAGAAGTTGTTGTTTTTTTTTTCCTCTATTGTGGAGTCAACTGTCATTGTAGCCTTGATGACTTCCTGTTATGCACGCTTGCAGACCGGAAGTTCATTTTGGTCTTTTTACTATTTTTCACTTTTTTTTTTCATCTAGGTGCGGAAAACTTCAAGGTGAGTTGAATCAATGTTTAAATATATTAATAAATATAAATACATAAAGAGAATGGATCCCGCTCTTTCACTTGCAAATAAAAGCAAGAATGTGAAATGTTTTATAGGTTTCGAAGGTTTTACTTTAATTATTTAAATGTCACAACGTTACTAAATATAATTTTGTGAAAAGAAAGTTACAAGAATAGTTTGACAAGAAAAAAAACGCGTGCCTTTTACGAGAGTATTTAATATTTCATGTGAGAAACAAGCTGTAGTTTTTATGTTGTTGCTCGTAAAGTTTTACGAGAATAACGTTTTAACGACGAAAGCTTTTACTCGAATAAAAGTCATGAAAATAAACTTGTCATTGAAAATTGCCTTAGGGGGATGCTGCCCATATTTCGGGAGGATTATATTTCAATAAAGTATTTCTTTCAGTGCAAAGGTTTGCCGAGAAATGGAAAATAGGAAATATTTTATGACAACTAATTTATAATGCGGGATAATTAATAGTGAAAAGGATTAGAATAAGTTCATAAAATGTAAAGAAGTTATAGAGGAGGAAAATGTATGATACTATGGGATTAAATGATGTATTCAATGATTTAAAATAAATGAGACGGAAATAAATGTATTTCAAATACATACATTTACTTATAAAATCAATATTTGAATAAATAGTAAATGTGTTAATTAAACTCATTTGTAAATAAAAAAGCAAAGATGTATATTTAAGAAAAATAATTTCATGAATTTACTTCTTTAAAATACATAAATACATTTATTTATTTAAAATAAATCTTTGAATAAATACCTAAGGTTGAATGTCTGCCCTCTGCCAAGACGGAGAAATACGTCTTTGGGATTGAATGAGTTATAAAGAAGTCAAAGGTTCATAACTCTGATACATTTTCAGGCCACGAAATGATGATAGTATGAGTTAAAATGTAAACGAATTTGAATATACAGTATTTGTTATGAGAACAATGTGCCATGTTGTGAAAATTGCGCGGTACTGGTTTTCATTTTTTCTGAAGTACAGTATTACTATCCAAAACATATACAGTGTATTGTGTACCGCCAAATACAAGGTAATCCCTTTCCCGGGATTAGGGCCCCTTCCTGAAGGATCCCTCGCTCGTCCGAAAGTCACCCCAAGTCCTTTTTCCTTTCTTTCACAGGCACGCGCCAATGGAAGGAGCCAGATGGGGATTAGCGCTTCAGATTAAAGTGGCCGGCTCGCCCGCCTCGGCCTAATCCCGCCATCTGTCAGAGAGCAAAGCACCAGGCCGCCGCCGCCGCCGCCGCCGCCGCTCTCTTGTCCGGCCCGGAACCATGGAGGAGACCTACCTGCTCAAGCATCCGGGCGTGAAGAAGAAGATCCTGGCCGGAGGTACCGGCCCGCTGCCTCACTTCCCGCCCGGGACCAAGGTACTGCTCGCGAGACCTGCGGGACGTGGCGCCCAAATACATGCCCTCCGTGAATGTTCATTTACAGTCCGATCGAAGGGAGTAAAGACTTGTTCATTTCCACTAATAACCCAGGCTAAACACAGCTCTGCCCGACATAACATCACTCGTGGTCTCAGTCTAGTTGAGATGCGATTGTTCCTACTTTCCTACCAGCCAGAACTTGTGGCATAACACAAAGGTCTCAAAAATAGGGGTGTGCACCAGAGCTTTTAATTGGCTCAAAGATTACAACTATTAGGAATAACCGGTATTACATCATTCTCCATAAAATGCAAACAAAAAAAAACAATTATTTTCTGGACCCACAAATTACAGGCGGGAGACCCTCCGAGGGTCCGGGAACCTCAGGTTGAGGACCGCAGCTTCACTCGTCAAACGTGTTGTTGCTTCATGGCGTTGATTTGCTTTCAGTTAGGCAACGCTCAAATATGCACAACACCGGGGAATGATTTGGCGCCTGGCGAACGCGGGCTCCAGCAAATTGTCGCGCGTGTAATGGCGGCGCCACCTTGTTTGCCGGTGTCTTTTTTTTTTTTTCGTCATTGTCCTCATTCCAGTCACATCCAGCTACTGGCACAAAGCCCGGATGCACTCACAAACATTTTCCATGACAGCGCCAGCATGGATTTCCACTCCTGTTCATCTACATTACTCAGTGTGTGTGTGTGTGTGTGTGTGTGTGTGTGTTTGTGACCTACCTGCTGAGGAAGTTCCCAATGATAAACAAACTATGTTATCACTGCCCTATCAATTCAGGCAGCATAGCTGCGAGTACATTTTAGGCAGATGAATAACAGAGCTTTGTATAGGCTAGAAAGAGTCACATTATTAGGTACACCTGATGTTTTTAGAGATCTGGTACATTACAGGTATGTCAAACTCATTTTTGGCAAGTTAAGTTTTCCTTTAAAGTTTTTTTATGCACTCCTTGAACCCGGTGGCCAGTGCGGTGTATCTGCAGTATTTTTTTTTTTTTTTACCAGCCACCAGGGGGCAATCTCCCGGTGATCAAAAGGAGCCGGAAAAAGACACGATGCAAGTTTTGATTTTGTGTAGTAAATGCTACAGGCGTGTTACTGTTGTGTTGGTGCAGTATTCTATCAATCCAGTGGTGCTGGATTTTTTTGTACAAAAAAAAAATTAAAAAGGCTGACAGAACTGCGAAAAAAAGTATGACTTATACTCCCGAAAACATCATAATTCTTATATATTTCTGGCTTTGGGTGAAATCATTTGGCTTGAATCATATTTGAAAAAAATGGATCCATGTTGTTCATAATGCCATTAAAAAAACAGATACAGGTCACATGAGGCAAAAAAAATGAAATTGGATCACTTCAGGCTACAGTGTGAACATAGTCAATGTATTTCCAAAATGATCACTTTTCAGGAGAACCTTAAAAATGACAAGCCACCAGGGGGCAATCTCCCGGTAGTCAAAACTGAGACCAACAAAGACGCTATCAAATTTTCATTTTGTGTTTGAACTGTTATTTTACCTGCCACCAGGGGGTACTCTCCACAAGCAAAAACAGCTGTGTTACTGTTGTGTTGGTGCAGTATTCTACCATTCCAAGTGTATAGGTGTTTTGAAATTAGAGAGCAGTAAAAACAGTTTCATAAAATAAGATCTCAACATCTTTAACTCAGGGTTCCCTTTTTTTATTTTTTCATCCATTGTGCCTTTTTTTTTGGCAGCTGGTTTTCCATTTCCAGACGCTGCTGGACAATTTCGAGCGCACGGCGGTGGACGACAGCCGAGCGGCCGGGAGACCCGCCGAGATCTTCGTGGGCAAGATGTTCAAGTTGGAAGTGTGGGAGACGCTGCTCACGTCCATGCGGGTCGGAGAGGTGGCCGAGTTCTGGTGCGACGCCGTTGTGAGTTGCCGGAAATCTCTTTCGCTCCGCCGTGCCCGTTATTGGAAATCGGGTGCCCATGGTGTATGTTTTTTTAAACATTTTTATTTGACTTTTTGCCCGCCGTGTAGCGCGATATCATGCGGTCGGCCCAAACTACTGACGTAAAAAAAAACGGCGCCCGACGAAACTTTTTTAATGATCGACCCCATGCAAAGCATTTTTGCAGCCGAATAAATATATATAAATATATATAATTTATATATAAATATACATAAGAAAAATAGTTTTATAGAAAACATTGACCCCAAAAATCGTATTTTTTTTGGGGGGGGGGGGGGGGGGCTCATAATGGGGTTATTTTTCAACAATCTGTTATTAGAGTGTATCTAACATCATTTGTAATATTTCTGGCTGAGTTGCCTCATGTTCTAATTCATTTGCTCTTAACTTGAAAAGTAAACTTGACTGTTCCGGCATTACATCAGAATTGCCGATACCTGCGGAAATCATCTCGTGTTTTGATGACATTTTATATTCACCAAATTAGTCGACCAATGTTTTTCAGTAGTGTCAACGCCATTCCCTTTAGGACAATTTAGTGCTAAGTTGCTGCATGTTCCAATTCATTTGCTCTTAATTTGAAAAGGAAAACTTTGCCGCACTGACAGTAGCTGTTTTTTTTTTGTTTTGTTTTTTTTGCGCATGCAGCACACGGGTTTGTACCCGGTGGTGTCAAAGGGGATGCGGCTGATCGCCCAGGGCAAAGACCCCCTGGAGGGCCAGCGGCACACGTGCGGCATGGGGAACCTCTTCCACTATCATTCCACGGGCTTCCCGGAGCTGGATGAGCTCATGAAAACGCCGCAGCCGCTCATCTTCGTCATGGAGCTGCTGCAGGTAGGCCGACACAACACGCGCACGCAAAACAGGATAAGCGTCTTTCAGATTTCCCACATTGTGAGCGGTCAGTGAACGCGGCGCCAGTTTAACGTTGAATTCGCTCCAAGCAGTTGTTTTTTCCTTTTCCTCGCTAGCAGCTTGAGTTCATTTTGCCATAAATACCCGAATTTTCCAATTTCCCACTATGAGTGGTCAGTGAACGCCTCGCCAAGAGTAACGTTGAATGCGCTCCTTTTCACAGTTCATTTTATCGTAAATACCCGAAGTCGCGCAGCATCCGTGTTGCATTAAGTTTATAATTGTGCACGTATGCCAAAAAACACGATTAACAAACCAGTCAAATGGAATACCTAACGTGATTTCTCTCTGTTTCCGTAATATTTCTGCGCGTGAACGAGGGTGGACTCGGACGTTGGTTCGTTCGTCTCGCTTCTTTGATTGAAAATAATGTCGTAACAACCTCAGCTAACCCCAGCTGCTGTTAGCTGCAATAGGCACTGGCTGCTAGCAGCTAGCAGCCATTTCTAAAATTGCTAAAAACCGTTAGCAGCTCAAGCCCGCGTTTTTCGACGGCGAGGATGATGTCGCGTGATCCCGTTTTCAATCGGCGCCATATTCCTCAAGAACCGCTGACAGCCGTGACGCCAAGTCGCAACGCTGCGCTTTGAAGTCAACCCGCCGGGGGGGGGGGGGGGGGGGGGGGGGATGACAGCATGTTGCTATTTAGCATTTGCTTGTATACGCTCCCGCTGTTTTATTCCGCGCCCGCTTCATCCGGGAACAAATCACGCTTGACGACTTAGCGAGAAAACAAGAGCGAAAACAAAAGTGCACACGTAAGAAAACAAACCATCTTTTGCTGTTTATTTTCAAACATTCAAATCAGCTTCGTCGGCCTCTGCCAAGGCTGAAAAAAAGGCCTTTTCTCATCATTGTTTGGTCTGTTGTGGGCGGGTGAAGATTCGGAAGCACTTTCAAGCAAAAACCATTGATGCTAACTACTAGCATGTCAATAGCCTTTTTAAGGCAACTTTATTTATTTTTGGGTTGCAAATACACAACCCGTGTCCCCAATTCACGCCCCCTTGACCTTTGCAGGTGGGCGACCCCATGTCCTACCACAGGGAGTCGTGGATGATGGAGAAGGACGAGAAGCTGAGCACGGTGCCGATCCTCCACAAGCGGGGCAACGCGCTGGTCAAGCAGCGGAACTTCCGAGAGGCGGCCAGCCTCTACAAGGAGGCCGTGCTGCTGCTCAAGACCGTCCAATCCAGGGTGAGCGCGTCCCGCGCGGACGGGGACGCCAACGCTCATAGCGTCTCCAGATATTCTGACATGAATTCTGTCACGTTCCTCCCTTCGGCGCAGGAGATGCCGGGCGACGCCGACTACGTCAACTTGGCCCGTCTGATTGTCCCCCTAGAGTTGAACTACTGCCAGTGCATGCTGGAGCTGCACGAGTACTACGAGGTCATCGAGCACGCCGACGAGCTGCTGGACAAACACAAAGGTGTGTTTTTATTGGTAAATATAGTAAGTCGTAAATATAAACCATGAAGACTTTCAATTTGCCACACTGTCCCTTCTAAATGCTTGCAAATGGGAGGTCAAGAAGTAGGTGTCAAATTTAGCCCATGTCGGGCTCATTTACTGCCATTCAAAATTGGAAATACTATCAATTTACTGAAAACCTAATATTTGATCATGTATTTCCCCCGACTTCTGCATGAATCCTTTCAACAGCAACTCGCGAATGGGGCGCAATAGACATTTTTGTGTTGACACCCCAAAACCACTTCGAAAGCCGTCTCGCTCGTACGTCGGGGCACTCTTAAGTCGGGTCACTTGTTCCCCGCAGACTGCGTGAAGGCTTACTACAAGCGCGCCAAGGCGCACGCCGCCGTGTGGAACGAAAAGGAAGCGCGGCGGGACTTGGGCACGGTGGCCCGCCTGGACCCCACCTTGTCCTCGCTGGTCCAGCGGGAGCTGCGGGCCTTGTCCCAACGCATGAAGGACAACTACTGGCAGGAGAGGGACGCCTACTGGAACAAGCTGGACGGCGAGGGGCCGAAAGCGGAGGACGGGGACGCGCCGGAGCGGGGGCGGGACAAGAAGGAGCGGGACGCCGGGGACGGAGACGGCGATAAGACGGAGGGGAAGGACTGGCAGCAGATGCTGCGCCTGGTCATGCTGCTGCAAGAGCAAGGAAACGACCTCGTCAAAGGAAAAGGTTTCCGGGAAGCCTCGGCAAAGTTCCGCGAGGCCTTGGACTATGTGGACCTCCTTCAAAATAAGGTCAGTGCGCCTCCTCTCACCTATTTAGTTTTTTTTCCGGGCTTTCTCGGTGGCGCATGGGTGTCTTTTGAACTACGGAGAGATTTTGAAGCGGAAGCTTCCGAAATCCAAGCAAAATCCAAGCAAACAAGCGGTTCGGCGCTAACGTTGTGACGTGACCTCCCAGGTGCGCTGCGGCGACGAAGACTGGGAGTCTTTGGAGAAAGTGCGGCTGCCCCTCGGCCTCAACTTGAGCCAATGCCTGCTGGAGCTGCAAAACTACCAGCAGGTGCTGCGCATCAACGACAAGCTGCTGCAAACTCATCCAGGTCCCGCCCACTCCTTTGATTTTTTTCTTTTTTTAACAAGTATACAGGCCCACTAACTTGAATTTTACATATTCGTTTTCAGATTCAACAAATCATAGTTCATTTGTAGCTGAAAGCGTTGTAAAAATTGTAAAGGAAAAAAAAAAGTGAAGCGTGGAGAGTCTCTGTAGCCCCAGTGCAGTAGCTGTGGCACCTTGAAGGTTTTCTTGCGTATGTACTCCATCTTGACCAGGTCACTTGAAGGCGTTGTACCAGCGCGCTCGGGCGCACGCCGCCTTGCTCAACGAGGAGGACGCGCGGCGGGACCTGGCCGCCGTGGAGAAGCTGGACCCCCGGTTGAAGCCCGTCGTCCGTCGGGAGTTGAAGAAACTGGGTGAGACCCTCCGCGGCGCGCACGCCCAGCAGAAGAAGAATTACTGGGACGCCACGCGGGAGAAGTGGGGACCCGGACCCGGACCCGGACCCGACCGGCGCGAGAGCGGCGGGGACCAGGAACCCCATCGCAAAACCGTTAGCGATAGCTTAGCCGACGCTAGGTCGCTTTGAGATAAAAACAAAAAGGCGCCTCAGCCAATCAGAGCACAGGAATTGTCTTCAGGGTGCGTTTAGAAGATAAACACACAGGGAAAGTATTGATGTAACGAGGAGCTCATGCAAATCTACAGAGAAACTCCCAGCTTTCAATAGTTTTTCTTCTTGACAAATAAAGTCACAGAAAGAAAATCTTTTTGATGTTTGGATGATCTTTCACATTTGTTTGTTCATGCACGGTATCTGAATAAAACACCATGTATAGTAAGGCGTTTTTTCTTTGTTTTATTTTCGGAAAAAACAAAAAAAAACTCCAGGTATGGTACGGCATTTTTTTTTTTGGGGGGGGGGGGGGACCCCACCATGTATAGTAAAGCCATTTTTTTGTTTGTGTCAGAATGGCTCAGCGGTAGAGTTGTCGTCTCCCAGCCGAAAGGCCGAGGGTTCGATTCCCCGACCATGTCTAAGTGTCCTTGAGCAAGATGCTGAACCCCCAATATGTAAATGACTAATTAGTGTCAAGTGTTTTGAGTACACAGGGTAGAAAAGCGCTATATACGTGAAAGACTATTTACCATTTTGTCGATTTTCTTTTTTGTTTGTCTTATTTTCTGGAAAAAAAAAAAAAAAACAACCATGTATGTTAAAAAACGTCCAGGCTTACTATACAGGCTTACTATACATGGCTTTTTATTTGAAAAACAACCATGTATAGTAAGGATTTTTTTTTTTTTAAACAACCATGTATAGTAAGGCTTTTTATTTGAAAAACAAGCATGTATAGTAAGATTTTTTTTTTGAAAACGTCCATGTATAGTAAGAATTTGAAAGACATATCTCATATTATATCTTATATTCGCATACATATGCCGGTTCCATCTTACGTCCATCCTTTTTCCTGATTGAAATAGGACAAGCGCACACAAAGGAAGACAAATAGAAACTCTTTATTTCTGTACACAAAGAAAAACAAAACAGTAGAAAGCATCCAATCAGCTCGCGCTTGTCTTTACAGTACAAAGTGTTTGCACACGCCGTGTTCAAGCCATCCGAAAAATACATGGAGACGGTTAATGAGGTATATCCATGGTGACGGAACGATAGAAACGCGTCATCCACACTTAAGTGCGACCGTGTGTGTGAGTGCGGACGCTCGTGCGTTAAGGTCAAACGGGTTTGATTGACTGACGGGATTCAGACACGCAAAAGCAGATGGTACAGTACGTCATACAGTCGTTTGTTGGGGAGGACATTTTTTTGCAGTGTTGCCATACGTTCAAATGTGAAGGGAGGGAAAAATATGGAGTGGGGGCACTTGAGAATATTTTTTCGACGCCGGATATTGCATAATGGGTTTATTTTGGGTGTTTGTCCACGACAATTTAAAAGGTGACGCGTTACACAAAACGTTGAAGTGTGACGTCAAAGTATTTGCTAGCTTGTCCCGGGAGTTGCGTAGCGTGTGAGTTGTTGATTACAAGATTACAAAACTAGGAGGTTTTTTTTGGTACGATTTCCAACCGTATTCCACGGCGAGAACCGGTGGACTGCCCGTTTACTACGTTGTCATTCTCAATCCGCTTTCCCAGCCTCCTGTTCCGTTCCGGGTGTTGCGTGTATCCCTAATTAGTCCTCTTGTATTTAAGTCCCAGTTTCGGTTCAGTTATTTGTAGGGTCAATACTTTTTTTCCTTCGCCGTGAGTTTATTTTAGTTTCTAGTTCTGTTGCTACCTTGTCTGCTTTTCTTTCCGGTTTACTCCCGCCTCATTTATTGATTAAACCTTCTTGGTCCGAGCCACAAATTCGCCCCCCCCTGCATTTTTGGGTCCACCATTTCCAACACAACCTAAACGCGACACTAATTTTCCCTTTAAAGTGAGGGAAAAGTACACAATGTTGGCAGGACTTGCAGTGAGCAGCTGGCGTCTTGTTAGCCTTGTTAGCGTATTCACCGAAAAGGCAAATTTTACACGCGAGCGAGAAAAGGAGGAAAAACCAATCCATTTTTTCCACTCAATTTTTTATGAAATTTGCTGTTTGGAAGTGATATCCAGAATAAAACTGATTATGCTGCAGATGTTTGTTTTGTGTTTTTCTCAAAAAGGGTATTGACGTTACAAAATATGGAGTAAAAAACACAATGAATTTTTGACCTCAAAGTTCTATTGACCCGGACCCCTTTAAGACCCAAGTTCTCTTTGCCACATCCTCAAAACGCCAGCCTTTCAAACTGTCACGTTACGCTTCCTTCCAAGTTTTTACTTTCCAAATTTGAAGCGAGCTCCTTTCTAAGTTTAGTTTCCGAGTCAAGTCTTCCGAATTCTGCTCATAAAAACTTTCATTTCCCCATTCTGTGTCCTGTCTGCTTCTGAGCCCAAATTCTCACGTGACAATTCCTTTTTCTCAAAACACTTACGGTATTTTCCGCACTATTAGGCGCACCTAAAAGCCTTGAATTTTCTCAAAAGCTGACAGTGCGCCTTATAGACCAGTGTGCCTGATACAGTGTACAAACATTGAATTTTCATTTTTGTGGGACGGAAAATATAAATCAATTGCCATGTAATTAAAAAACAAAACAAAAAACAACAACAGACTTTTAGCTCCATCTAGTGGATGCATAACGCGAGCTCAGCCACTACTGTGGCTTCTAGTCTATGTGCCTTATAATGCGGTGCGCCTTATAGTGCGGAAAATACGGTAATAATAATCATTTGCACATAATTAGGCTATGAATCGCCTTCCCAAATTTGAGTTGTGTAAAGCTTCACACCTTAAACACACACGCACACAAATCTCCCCTCAACATGGCCGCCTTCCTGGCTGGAGTTTACCTTTGGCCGGCCGCCGTGGTCCAACAGATGTCAGCCTGATGCGGGTTGCATGACAAAAAGGCTTATTAGTGCACTGGCTTCCAGTTAAGGTTTGAGCTGGCGGCTGCAGCGGGACCAGAACCGGAACCGGCACCGGCACCGGCACCGGAACCGGGCGGGACCCCGAGCTGGACGTGCAGGCGTCCGTTTAGATGTGTGACGTGGTGCCTGAAATGCGCGGGGCAAGAAGATTACCGTCATTATACATTGAAGACTCAAAATGCAGAACTTGTACTTGGATAATGTACTTCATTTGCCATTTTGCAGAGAAGCATAGAACTCATTGACTGCCAATGACGACTATAGACGTCAAAGATCCATTTTTACTGGGCCGTCTGTGAATGACGTAATTTTTCCACCGGAACAGATCCAAGGTTGAAAATAAATAACTTGTAGTTGGATAATGGACTTCATTTGCCATTTTGCAGAAAAGCATTGAACTCATTGACTGCCAATGACGACTATAGACGTCAAAGATCCATTTTTACTGGATCTTCCGGCTGTGACTGAGTTAATTTTTCCACCGGAACAGATCCAAGGTTGAAAATAAATAACTTGTAGTTGGATAATGGACTTCATTTGCCCTTTTGCAGAGAAGCATTGAACTCATTGACGGCCAATGACGACTATAGACGTCAAAGATCCATTTTTACTGGGCCGGCTGTGAATTATTTAAATTTTCCACTGGAACAGATTCAACTGAACTACGGTTCTGGCAAGTGCTCGCGTGAACCGACCCGGTTCGGAGGGGAAGACGTTTCTGAGCTGCTCGATGACCTCCTGGAGCTGCAGCACCGTGTCCTGCTCGTGCTCCGTCTCGTCGCCTGAAACACGGGCCGCGCGTCAGCGAGCGGGACGGGCCGGCCGGGGCGCGGCGTCACCGACCTGCCGCTTCCGTGTCGGTGGTGTCCCTGCTGGCCGCGCCACCGTGGCGCCCCCCTCCGGACACGGGCGAGGACAAGGTCGATGGTTCTGACCCGTTGGCCTCCGAATCTTCTTTGGGCTATTAACACACGTGCACACCATGCTCAGAATTCAAACGAGAAAGGCGTACGCGCGCGCAATGATACCACGCTTGAAAGTTTGGCTTTGCACGCAAAACACATCAGAAATTCTTAATGGGGGTGCTTGAGGGGGTACATGAGATTTTGACAGGATTCTTGCAGGGATCAGTAAATCCAATTGAATGCTTTTAATGCAGGCAGGAACGGAACAGAATTCTTTTCAAATTGAGAGCAAGTCAATTGGGACGCGAATCAACTTTGTTGTTTTGTAGTGACTCCTTTGCAAAATGTTGCATGCCTTTATTTTGTTAAGTTTTTATATTACGTGATGCCGTTTAATGCCATGAAATGCACAAGACAATTTTTGTTTTCAAATTAAGAACTAAGTATGGAACAGAAAACAACACATTCCCGAATTGTGTTATAGTGACTCTTTTGCAAAATATTGCATGTCTTTTTTTTTTGTGAAATCTTTGATCTAATTTAATGGTTTTTAACGCCATGATGAAAACAGCATTTGTTTTCAAATTAATAGCAAATTAATTGGAACAGAAAGCAGTGTATCGCTAAATTGTGTTATAATGCCTCCTTTGCACAGTGTGGTATGCCTTTAGGTTTTAATCTAATTGAATGCATTTTGACAGGAACAGTGAGTACATATTTCTTTTCCGAATAAGAGCAAATCAACTGGAACATGAAGAAACTTGTTGCTGAATTGCGCTATAGTGATTCTTTTGCAAGAGGTTTGTATAGTTTATTTTCAGCAGACAGGACAGGATTAAAAATAACAGATGCATTTTTATTAATGCTGTTTATATTATTACATTCAATCCCAACGACATAATTTTACATTTTCGAACATTCCAGGCATTCAATCTAAGGTAGCTATTTTTTTCAAGCGGCTAAAAGAAGATCTAAATATGACTCATATTCATACTAAACGACTTAAGCGTAAATGTAAAGTTTGATTGTAATGTATTGTGCTGTTCCACCTGATGGCCACCGGGGGCAGTGTAATTCATACAGAAATTCGATATGATTTGACCATTATACAGAAGACTGTGAATGATTGAGTATTCAAAAGTGTGTGTGCGTGCGCGTGTGTGTGTGTGTGCGTGTAGAAGCTATAAAGGGCTCAGACCATCCCTCACAAAAGCCCCTTTTTCCGGGCAATCCCATTTCTTGAGGAAATGGAAGTGCAATCCTTGTCCAGGGAGAAAAGGATTATATGAATTGGAGGACTTTTTTTAAAGCAGCTATGTTCTCATACGGGTCTATTTTTAGATCCGTTGCATGTCTTCCCGACTAACTGCCCCACCTGTGTCATTTGGCACATGTTTTTTTTTTTTCTGTTATCATGACATTTATGAACATATAAATAAACCATCAATTGAATTATTGAACAAAATTTGTCATAATGGACATAAAGTGTCAGACCTGTTCTCAAAAAGAAACAATTCCAAATAAGTAATTTGCACCTGGAAAAATATTCAATTTAATGTCCTCTTTTGGGATCATAGCGGAGATTTGTTGACAAAAATGAATCATTAACATGACAGGTAACGAGTGGAGGCACGTAACAAGTATGGGGTAGTAGTATGGTGGAGAACCCGGCTTTTCAAAATAATGAAATCGACTAACCTCCTGAACATAACATTTGTTTTATGAACTTATGTTTTCCTAAAACATTCAATAATTTCTTTGAAGGAACTTTGATTTCAAATCGGAGTCTGAGAACCATAAACGGGAGAAGTACTTTAGTAAGGAAAGGAGACGTACCTGAAGGAGAAGCTCTCGCAGTCTGCGCAGCTGCGACTCCAGCTGCTTGTTGTGGTCCTCCAAGATCTGCATGCGCGTCTCCAGCCGGGTCTTGTGCTGGCGCAGGACCCGCGCCTCGGCCAGGAGCTCCTCGTCCTGCGGCCCGCCCGCCGCCGGCGAGCCCGGCCCGCCATCCGTCAGCATGGGGAGCGACGCCGCCTCCTCGTGTTTCCACTTGAGGCGCCGGTACTCGCTCTGGAGGACCCTGAGCCCAAAGGGAGGGAAACACCAACAAATCGGAAGGCCATCTTAGGTGGCTGAAATGTCACCGGAGGATTTTGGAGAATTTCTTCACAGCAAAAATAGTTTGGGCGAACATCTGCGACAACCTTGAAGGAACCCCGAGAAGATCACAAGCGCCGCCGCCTCCTCGGTGAGATACGGTCGTCGCCGGGCCCGTCGCCGGCCCAGAGGAAATCCCGAGACCTCTCACCTGTTTTCGTTCTCCAGGCGGGCCAGGGTGCACTGGAGCTGCTCCTTGTCCTGGTGCTCCAAGTGGGCCAGCAGCATCAGCTGCCCGCAGGGGGAGTCGTGCTCCAAGGCCGGGCTGGGGTGACGCAGGAGGTACTGATCTTCGTCTCTGAGTCGGCGCCACACAGAAAACAGCGCGCTGAGCCACGGGGTTAGCGTTCGTCGCAATGCCGCACAAGGCCCAAAAAAAAAAAAAGCGACGAGCACAACAAATTGCAGCAGTTTGGGGGTTAAAAATAAATTCAAACTCGGCTACTGCGGGTATTTTTGGGAACGCGACCCCCGCAATAAACCACGGAACACTGTAGGTTTTCCAGGAGTCACAATGGCACAATTATGAACTAAGTTGCTCCATGTTCCAATTAATTTGACAGTCATTTGAAAAGGAAGCTGTCACGGCATTACAAAAGCATGAATTATGTTTTTAAACTCTTGATGGGTCTTGGCGTGGATCGAAACAGTCTTTGAATGTCATCAAGAGGGATTCCCCCCCCCCTTTTTTTTTTGATAGTACTTTCCACAAATCACCTTTCTTCATTTTTGATTTTCCACTAGTAATGTTGGGCCGACTTACCTCATTGTTTTGTTGCCATTCCCTTTAGCTCCATCTAGTGGATGCATAACGCAAGCCCAGCTACTACTGTAGCTTCTATTCTATGCGCCTTATAATGCAGTATATATTAAAAGACCATTCAATGAAGGTGCGCCTTATAATCCAGTGCGCCTCATAGTGTGGAAAACACGCAAAATGAGCGTTCCTGCCACCTGCAGAAATCTCAAATGCCTCGACCTACCCGCATCGCTGGCGTAGGAATGTGAAGCAAGGACCAAGTGTACCTAAATAAGAGTAGTCGATGTTTCCTCGACGGTGCCGAATCAATATTGGATGGCAAGATGAAAGCACTGTAGAATTGCTGTAGATTGCATCATATGAAAGTGTTGAAGACGGCTCCTGGTCTGGTAGACCGGAGCTCTGCGCAACTGTAAACACCTCCTTCATGACACTTTCAATCAAGGATGAGCGCCGTCTTGGATCTCCTTGTGGGAACGTTGTGGCAGACACGTCGACGGGCACAAATATAATTAACTTATTTTTAATCAAGCGCATTTCTGAAGGCCTCGGCGGCAGATCACACGCGCCGTCGTTCAATGCTGAGGGCCATATGCCACAGATGAGGACAGAGATTAGAAAAAAAATGCCTGGCAGCTCACATACGCAAAGTAAATCCCATTGTAATATGAGCTACTTGTTGCTAAAATATGTTATAGTGACTTGGTAGGAACAGTGCATTCTTCTTTCCAAAATGAGCGCAAATTAATTGGAACATGAAGCAAGTAGTTGCTAAATAGTGTAATAGTAACTTGGCAGGACCAGTACTTTTTTCTTTTCAAATTAAGAGCTAATTAATTCTAACACTGAGGCGCTCATTGCTAAAATGTTTTGTAGTGACTTGGCAGGGGCAGACGATTTTTCTTTCCAAAATGAGCGCAAATTAATTGGAACCTGATGCAACTTGTTGCAAGATTGTGTTATAATGACTTTAAAGGAAAAGTAATGTTTTTTTTCCAAATTGAGAGCAAATTAACTGGAACATGAAACAAATTGTTACTAAATTGTGTTATAGTAATTGGGTAGGAAGATTAAAGGATTAAATCTTTCAAAATTAAGAGCAAAATAATTGGAACATGAAGCATTGGAACAAAATTGCATTATAGCGACTTGGGAGGTCCAGTAGTTTTTTTTCTTTCGATTTGAGAGCAAACTCATTGTAACATTGAGCTACTTGTTGCCAATTTGTGTTACAGTGACTAAAGAAGTCCAGTACTTTTTTCTTTTCGAATTAAGAGCAATTTAATTGCAACATTTAGCATTGATCGTAACAGTAACTGCCTACAGGATGCGCTTTCATTTTTTTTTGGGGGGGGGGGGTAAAAAAAGTGCTCACATGCAAGCTGCAAGGCGGCAATGGCGACATACTCACAGACTTTCATCAGGTGAAAGGCTGTCGGTGAAAAAGGAACAATTCTGGTTCTCCATCTCCGCCAATCTACGCACACAAACGCACGCGTTTGCACACAAAAGAGCGGGAGACAAAGTGTCACATCAAATAAAAACGGGATCAAAAATCAACATTTTGATATGCTCCCACACCGGGGAGCTTCATTTTATTTCCACGGCGCCAAAAAAACAGAAAAAGGCGCGGAAAATCAAAGGCGCGCACGCAGCCGATGTTTGTCAAGCAACGCGGCTAGCTTTGACTAGCGTGGACTGCCAGTAAATAGAAAGAAAGAAAAGTGGGCCGTAAACTTCCAAGTGACAAGACTGCAGCGTGGCAGGAACAGAAAAAAAAAAAAACAAAAAAAGAGAAAAGGGTGTCTGCCTGAGAGGAGGATCAATAAAAATGTCAGCTCAGAAGGGCAGATAAAATTTGGTTTCAAAAAAAAATGCGCGCGCCGCCTAACAGCGGGGAGCCAATAAAACAAGACGGCAGCGAGCTTCAGCACCATGGACAGCGGAAAGGTTCCGACTCATGTCGAGATGACTTTCAAAAACATATAGAATATCCAAAATAGAATTAAGAAACATATATTTATTTATATATATATATATATATATATATATATATATATATATATATATATATATATATATATATATATATATATATATATATATATACACATACATACATACACAATATATAATGAATGAATTAATGTTATATCTGTTTTATAAATAATTTATAAAAAGTAAATGTACATTTATTTACCTTTATTTTTCTTTTAAATTATTTTTGTTATATCCTATATAAAATGATATAAATTAATGTTGTATCTGTTTTATATATAATATATAAAAAGTAAATGTACATTTATTTATCTTTATTTTTTATTATTATTTAATTTAATTTAATTATCTTTATATTCTTTAATTATATATATATATATATATATATATATATATATATATATATATATATATATATATATATATATATATATATATATATACATATCCTATATAAAATGATATTAATTAATGTTATATCTGTTTTATATATAATATATATAAAGTAAATGTACATTTATTTATCTTTATTTTTTATTATTTTTATTATTATTTTATTTATCTTTATATTCTTTTTAATTATTTTTATTTTATACATATATATATATATATATATATATATATATATATATATATATATATATATATATATATATATATATATATATATATATATATATATATATATATAAAATACACACACAAAATACGTTTTATATTAATAGAGCTTTTCATCACCATAATGGTTGATTAAAAAAAAGAAAAAGATTCATAATGGTGTCAACTTTCAATATTAAAAAAGCTCCCATATGAAGAGGGGTGTGTATACTTTTGTTGCATCCACTGAATTTGCTCATTGGCCTCTCGCTCTTTTTCGTAAAACAAATTCGAAATGCATGCTTGTAGCGAACCTGGCTTTGAGTTTTTGATTTTGTTTTCTTTTAGTGTCTCGAAACCGTCGAATTTATAAAAATCTAGTCGGCGCAATTCCTCTTTAATTACCGGAAAACCTCATTAACATCCGATTAAAAGAAGTAATCTTCACCTAGGCCCGAATTTAAGGGCTCCAAGTTTATTTTACTTTCTCGGCTCACTTTGTCGTTTTTTACGTGCGGCGCTAGCGCTAACGCTAACGCGGCCGACCGTCTTTTATTGGAAAGTTAGCACGGGAAGTTATATCCTCGCACATGTGAGTGTCTTTGGAGGCGCAACCCAGCAAAAAAACAAAACAAAAAATGGTCAGTGAACCTCGACGTCAAGGATTGCACTTGATGCTAGCTAAAGCCGTCAACGAGGCGAGAAAAGAAAACGGACGTTTGCGTCAGATCTGCGAGTGGCTGTCTGGAAAGTGTACGTGCGCACATTGCTTTTTTTTTTTCTTTTTGGACGAAAAGAATTGGACGTGAAAGGAAATGAAAGAAATGGCGACGTCCCGCGGAGTTCTAAGAAGCAGATTTTTTTTTTTTTCACATCCAGCCCTTAAGAAAAATGAAAAAGACGTTTGTACTGTATAAGAGCTAATGATGAAAGACACAAACTTGTCCTGCGATGATGCGAAGACGCGGAAGGAAGGAAGTTTGCAGCTAGATGTGTGAAAACGTCCTATTTTTTTTCTAAAACGGTCGTAATTCACCAAATACAAGACACGCTTTTTTTCCCCAAAAATGAAGGATAAAAGTTTTGTTTTTATTCAACACCATTTGAGGAAGATCGATCCGTCAGCGACATAAGGCGAGATTTGACGCACACACGCACAGATATTTTTAAATGCAGTGGACACTTCTACTTAGCAAATTAATTTGTTCAGGAAGTCATTTCTCTTGAATCTTTCATAAGTAGAGACGCTTTTTCCATGTAAATAGCCTAATCCGTTCCTAATCCGTATTTCCTTGTAACCCACTTTCAAGTCAGAATTCTGATTTTCTTCTCAGTATTCTGACTTTAGAATTCAGAATAGGTCAGAATTCTGACTTTGTTCTCTGAATTCTGACTTTGATAACAGAATTCTAGCTTCAAAGTGTGAACGCTGAATACATTCACAGAATTCTAACTTTACAGTCATAGTTCTCACTTTAGAATTGAGAATCAGCCCGAATTCTGGCTAAAGAATTCTGACTTTAAAGTCAGAACTTAGTGTAAAGTCAGGTTTCTGACTTTGTTCTCAGAATTCTGACTCTAAAGTCAGAAAACACACTTAAAAGTCAGAATTCTGATTTTCATCTCAGTATTCTGACTTTAGAATTCAGAATAGGTCAGAATTCTGACTTTGTTCTCTGAATTCTGACTTTGATAACAGAATTCTAGCTTCAAAGTGTGAACGCTCAATACATTCACAGAATTCTAACTTTACAGTCATAGTTCTCATTTTAGAATTGAGAAAGAATTCTGATTTTAAAGTCAGAACTTAGTGCAAAGTCAGAATTCTGACTTTGTTCTCAGAACAAAACCCACCTTAAAGTCAGAATTCTGATTTTCTTCTCAGTATTCTGACTTTAGAATTCAGAACAGTTCAGAATTCTTTGTTCTCGGAATTCTGACTTTAATAACAGAATTCTAGCTTCAAAGTGTGAACGCTGAATATATCCACAGAATTCTCACTTAAAAGTGAGGACTCTGACTTTATTTCTGCTCAGAATTCTGACTGTTAAGTCGGAATTCCTTTGAATCAGAATATAGTCCAAATTTGGACTATTATTCAGACTTTAAAGTGCCAATTCTGCTTATATACTCCAAATTCATCAAAAGTTAGCAAGGGGACCCATTTGAGGTCAAACAACCATCAGCTAATATGAGATAATACGGCGGATTTCGAAAACAGGAGAGCCAGCAGAAGATTAAGATGGCCGAATAGATACAATATGCGGCGGCTAACAGATGAGAGTTTTGGCAGCGTGCTAAAAGCGGCAACGTCCTCGGGGGAGTACTATGCAACTGTACGCGCGCGCGCACTCAGAGCAGCCTCTGGGATGTTTTTTTTTTTTTAACAGTCAAGCTACAGGGGACCTGCTTTTTTTGTCCCCACTCTGTTACAGGTCCCAATGATGTGACCGCTTTTGTCTGCACAACACACATAAACCAGAGCGAGCGCACACACTCACGCGCTCTCACACACGTGCCCAACGAACGGAAGTGTGCAGCGGGCCCGTTTAGAGAGACGCTGATCCTTACGGACGGCTCCCGGGGGACCCGTGGGCTCGGCGGCCCGGTCGGCGACGAGCCGCTGGGCGCGCTGGACCCCGCTGACCTCCGCCCACGCACGCACGCACAACAAGAATATATGTGCACACAACACAACAACCTGTTTTAAATCGGCCTCTTTGTGCTGCGGGTAAGAGGAGCCCGTTTGAAAAAATAGAGTACAGACCTGCAAGTCCAACACGTTAAAAAAAAAGAAAATCGGAAAAATTTGTAAAAGGAAGCGTACTTGTATAAAATAAATCCTGGGACTCTTTTGATTAAAATTAATTCGTTGAATCATAATTGTATGATTTTAAACTCTTCATTGCTCTTGGCATTGATAAAAAAAAAACACTTTACTAATTAATTTAATTATTTAAGACCTTAATCAAAAATTTAATCAAAGGAATAAAATCAAGGGAATAAAATCTGATTTTTTCCGAGAAAGTTGAAATCTTTACGGGAATAAACTGTCTTGTTGAGATTTTAAAGATGGAGAACATAACGTTTGTTTCTAAATAATTGAACGAGTAAAACTATCAAATAAAAAAAATATATTTTCAAGAGCAAACTTTTCCCAGCCACTACTGTAGCTTCTATTCTATGTGCCTTATAATGCAGTGCACCTTATATATGAAAAAGTATGAAAATAGACCATTCACTTATAAACCGGTGCGCCTTATAGTGCGAAAACTACATCATTGTGAGAATGAAGTCTTCTGATGTTATAGTCAGAATTCTGGGAATCAAGATTAAGAGCGCGGACGGCGGGGGCGGGAAATTTGCCACGTACCTGCTGGCATAATGCTCGATCCTGCTGTGCGTGTCTGCGTGGGGCAGCTTGGGCGACGAGCACGGCCTGGCAACGACAATCACAGTGGCCGTATATCATCGCCGCCGCGTCCGGGATCGCTCCGTGAAAAGTTAATCCGCGCGATATTGCCGCCATAATCCCCGACGGGAAGCGCCGAGGTTAAGGCGGTTTTCATCAACTTTTGGTAACGAACTCCGGCGGGAGATTGTTTTGGTTCTCGTTATGAGCAAGGTTCCGTTCCGTATCGTAGCACACGAAGCGCATCGAGCGAAGTCCGTACGATTTTTTTGCAGATTCCGATGTTTTTGTTTTTTTTCGGTAGGGGCCTAGTTTGAATTCTCGCCCTCGGATCGGAATCCTGGCGTCGGACTGACTCTGAAAGGATTATAACGTCGTCAAATATAAATATATTTGGACTTTGAACCCCTCGAAATATTTAGCGGCACGCGTACGTTTATTTGCGATGAATTTTCATGTCGCGAGAAAACATTAACAGCTATTTAACGCTGCAGATTTCACAGAGGAATGCGTCGCACGAAATAAAACTTCCCTGCAGCAAATTAAAAGCTTTTTCTTCTCGGATGGAAGCCTTTTGTCAACTACAAGTCCCAGAATGCATAGCAAGAACTTTGCATCGTGGGATTTAGGCCAAGCCACCCGACGAAGTCATTGAAAGGCGTGAAAAGTTTTCCGCTGGCGTTTCCCAATGGTTTTGGGCCGGCAACGCAAAAATTGCTATTGTGCCCCGTTCGCGAGTTGCCGCTGGAAGGATTAAAGTAAAAATCGGGGGAAATCATGATAAAACATCGGGTTTTCAACACGTCCCAAAAATACGTCCGGAATTCTCACTTTAAAGGAAAAAGTTTGAGAATTTGCAAAAACGAGAATTCTCAGGGTAAATGCTAAAAATTCTTGCTTTCAAGGGAGTATTCTGATTAAATTATATCCATTATAAAATATTCTGAGACGCCTGAGAGCAAACTGTTTTTCCCGTTCACTGGCTCTAATCCTCTTCTGGAAGAACATTATGCCGTAAAAGAAGAAAAAAAAAAACGCAGACAGAAAATAACCGCAAACAAACCGAGAGTGAAGAAAAATCAATCAAATCCCGACGCTTCGGGACCTATTGTATTTTGCTTTTACATTTTCCAATTTGTTTTGGGGGCTTTTATTTGTTTTGAACGCCGTTTCTAATTAAACGGCCATGTTCCCCTCTGACTGTTTTGGCGAGAAGGTTGGAAATCTGTGAGACATACATTTTTTTTTTTCCTTTTAAAGTCGGACTCACGTCTCCGAGCTGTCGGCCTCCAGGACGGACTGAACGGGCAGGTAACCTCGCTGGGGGTGCTTGCTGAAGTACTGCTTTGATCGGAATTTGTTCTTCAGAGTCTTGGCAAAGTCCCTCATCTTCTCCCCTGAAGTCGTCTGGGGTCGGATGAAGGCGGCGGAAGGAGCGAGAAGAGGGGTTAGACATTCAAGGATTTTTACTCATCTTCGAAAATGGTGAGGAATAGATGATGCGCTTTGCATAAAAGCACTGGCTAACATATGCGCAGACGGTGGGTTTCTCCCAAAATCGGACGAGCGAGATCAAACCCACGAGAGACGCGTTTGACTCTCCTTGTGTCTTCAAAAGTGATCGGTAGCGACTTGTCAGCAACCAACTGTGTCATTTTGTTGATTTTAGTCCGTTTATTTGCCTCTCAGGCTACCAGCTAGCGGCTAATTTACGCTAAAGATGCTAAATATTGGCAACAGGCGTCGTACAATAAATTGCCAGCGTAATTAGATTATTTTTTAGTGACTGAATGCATAAGAAGGTTGCATTTTTCCCCCTATTTCTGTAAATGCTTTTAATGCCGTAATAATGAGTTATTTATGAATATTTTTTCTCTTCAGCCACTCAAATTCAGCGGCGCCAGTTCTATCTATACATGTGTAGGTGAAATATATTAGCACCCGCAAAAAACATGAAAATTGGTCAAAAAATTGGTCTGTCTTTGTAGTCTGTGACGTGATGATGACACTTTAAGACTTAGCCATTAACCGCTCTCTACCGCCACCTACTGTCTTGAGGTCAAACACAGGTCAACAAAGAATCTGTTTGTTGACAGTTTGCTAAACAAATTGTTGCAAAAATGGCAGGAAAATCAAAGTAATAAATCCTACTAAAATGCATCTCAAAAATGTTCATTATCATGGTTTTATACGGTCCAAAATACGGACAATAATTATTTTTGTACACAAAATCTCGCAAGTGCAGCTGCAATCACATAGAAAAGTCAAAATCATTGCATTTGGAAATTTTACGTTTTAATCACCTGCTGGAAATTTCAGTCCCCTAATGTTTTCTTTTCCATTGAATTTTTATAATTTGTAACATCGTGTCACAAGGGTTTTAATGACATATTTAGGTTGTGTACCCCCTCAAAATAAATCTCATTCTATGCAGGATGAGAAATCTCCAGGCATTCCAAAATCGCATCACGAGCTTTTGTAGCGTCCCCACAAGCTGGTTTTATCTAAAAACAAAAAACAATCTTTCACTTTCACCCCAAAGTTTGAGAAACACCATTAAAGCGCTCCTGCTGACGTTCACATTTCCCCTCCGGCATTCAACATATCGAATCCCTATCGTCAGTCCTTTTCCATCTATAATATAGCATGTTAAGCCGGCTACCAGAAAATATCGATCGCTGAATAAAAAAGTGAGTATGCCATATTTCTAAAATGATTCAACATTTATTAGACGGGAAATCGGCGTCTTGTCTTCTGCTTTTGAATGAAACTGGAAATGCGAGGACCATCATCGGAGGCCGTCTCAAGTGAAAATCAATCCGAGCGTCGTTAACAACGGAATGATTAATAAAAATAAACATTTTTATATCCCAAGACATGAACGGAGCTGTTCCAATTTTTTCCTTTTAAAACGTAAGCTGATAACCAGAGGAAAATAACTGTCCAAGAAAAAAGTTTCATAATATGCCCCCCGCATCCCCAAAAAAAAAAAACCCAAGTAGATTTGTCATTTTAAAGTCAAAATCCTGACATGTAATTCTCACTTTTAAGTCTGAATTCTGACATCCTGGACAATAAAGTCACAATTATCAATTTAAACTCCGAAATCTGACTTCTTAGAATTGTTGATTTCTGCCAATAAAGTCAAAATGTTGAGAATAAAGTCTGATCTCCGAGACTCAATTTTCAATCCGAATTCTGACATCCAAAACAATAAAGTCAGAATTCTCAATTTAAAATCCGAAATCTGACTTTTTATACAATAGAGTTCTGACAATAAAGTCCCAAAATGTTGAGAGTAAAGTCAAAAATTCCGAGACTCAATTTTCAATCCGAATTCTGACATCCAAAACAATAAAGTCAGAATTCTCAGTTTAAAATCCGAAATCTGACTTTGTATACAGTAGAGTTTTGACAATAAAGTCTCAAAATGTTGAGAGTAAAGTCAAAAATTCCGAGACTCAATTTTCAATCCGAATTCTGACATCCAAAACAATAAAGTCAGAATTCTCAGTTTAAAATCCGAAATCTGACTTCGTATACAGTAGAGTTTTGACAATAAAGTCCCAAAATGTTGAGAGTAAAGTCAAAATTCCGAGATTCAATTTTCAATCCGAATCCTGACATCCAAAACAATAAAGTCAGAATTCTCAGTTTAAAATCCGAAATCTGACTTCGTATACAGTAGAGTTCTGACAATAAAGTCCCAAAAAGTCAAAATTCCGAGTCTCACTTTTAGGTCTGAATTCTGACATTGAAGACAAAATAGTCAAAAAAAGTGAAAATTCTCAGGGTAAATTCGGAATGCAGACTTCACACTTTCAAAAGTGTAAATAATGTCCTTACGGGGGTGTAGTACTCCATGATGGGGTAGTGCAGCTTCTTGCCCTTGCTGGTGCGTCCGGTGAGGAAACACGTCTGGCAGATGTCCACGTTGAACTGCTTTAAACTGCGATACCTGCCAGGAGACACAAACTCCCCTTCAGTTACATTTCATTCATGCATGTCCTGCAAGGTGGACCGGATCGGACCGGACCGGACCGCCCGATCATTCCAGGGGGGCCACGTTTCCACTCTGGTCAGAAAACAAAACCAACGATGACTCAGAGTCATCGTGGGGCTTCCGCGTTTTGATCTCAGATGTCTCATTTTTAAAGGCAGAATTCAGATATCCAAGACTTTTGACAATCAAAGCAGAATTCTCAGTTCAAAGTCAGAATTTTGACTTCTAAGACTTCTGCTGACTTCTGACAATAAAGTTAGAATGCTGAGAATAAAGTCAGAGTTCTGCGACTAACGAGAGAATCCCGACTAGATGGAAATCTGAAAATAGTCAGATTTCTCACTTGTAAGAGAAATCTTGCGTTTATTCTTGGAATTCTCACTTGACAGTCAAAATTCTTGATTTAAAGTCAGAATTCTGACTTCTAAGACTTATGACTGACTTCTAAGAAAGAAGTCAGAATATTGACAATTGTCAGAATTCTCAGTCAGATTTCTCAATTCTAAGTCAAAATGTTGCCTTCTGAAAATAAAGTCAGAATTCTCAATCCAAAGTCAGAATTCTGATGTCCGACCTGACAGTCATAATGATGCAAATCAAGTCAAAATTCTGAGCTTAATGTGAGAATTCTGACTAACGTCAAAATTCTGAAGTCTTGGACTCCTGAAAATAAAGTCGGAATTTTGAATCCAAACTTAGAATTCTGACTTCTAAGACTTGTGACAATGATGTCAAAAGGGTGCAAAAAGGTCAGAATCCTGACTTTAAATTGAGAATTCCGCCTTTGCCAGTCAGAGAGCGGCGACTACGGCTCCACCCGCCTGAAGCCCTTGATGGGACATTGTTTGCAGACGTAGCATTTGGCCTGGTGCTTGGTGGACTCGGCCGCAGTCACCCGGTGGAGCACGGGCAGCCAGACCAAGGACTGGGGCTCCAGGCTCATCCAGTCCAGGAAGTCGGACACCTCGATGGCGGTTTTTCCTGAGGCCTGCGCAAACGAGGGAAGACCGATGAGCTGAACATGTTGACGTTGGAACGCGCCTGGAACAAACGTGACCCACTTTGATGGATCCTCATTTGTCAAAAAATTGAATTGAGATATCACGTGGTTTAGTTTTACAACTAATTAACTTTATATGGCGATTTTGGGGCAGAAAAAAAACATGTTTAAAAAACTATAACGGCTAAAATAGCATTTGTTTCCTTTTGTTTTTTAGTTAGGCAAAGAGCTTTGCTTTGTCTAGCGACAGTAACGGCTTTGTTAGATGTGGTTAAAGTCTCTGCTGGGTGCTTTGCATTGATGTGGTAAGCTAAACAAGAGCTGCTTATCTGATAAGCGTTATCACTTCAGGGCATTGTGTTTTCCTTTTTTTCAATCTACAATTCAACAGACCGACAACTCTCGCATGCTCTTCCGTTGTCACGTCTTCCTCGTGCTCCCGAACTTGCCAGCCAATCAGCGTCCACTTCAGGGCGTGGTTAAAAGCTCCGCAACGCCGATTTGCATGATGCAGACCCTTTAACTAAGACCAACAAACCACTTTCATTTTTTTTTTAACTGTCCAAGCGTCCGCCGTTTGCACGCGTACGTCTGCATGATTGCGTCAGCGGCGAGACGTCTATTGGAGACTTCCAGGATGGGATCAAAGTGAAGATGTCCTCATAAAGGAGCCACTCGCTAAGCGATGAAAATCGGCGATGTGCTAAATTCTCATTAAGTCGGCATCTGAGGTGCATTAAGGGCTTGATTTCCCGCGGGGCGTCCTCTGCTGCTCAAGCGAAGCTGCGTCATAAATACATGCATGCGTGTGTGTGTGCGTGTGCGTGTGTGAGAATGTGTGAGAGATTCATCACACGGTGAGCTTTAAAGAAAGTGTAGCCTCTCCTGGGCTTCCTGATCTTTTCGAGCAAGAAGTCAACTTCCAAGCTGTCAAAATTCATCGATTAATCGACAACTAATCGAGTCAGTGTTTAAAATGATAGCAAAATGAGAATACATTTATTTAACATTATGCTAATAAAAATTGGATCTAATGTACAATGTTGTTATTTTTTATATTAAAAACTGTGTTTTAATAGTAAATCAAATAGTGAACTCATTGGGGAAAATAGCATTTTGTAGTATACAATTTCAATAATATTTGATAGTGACAATCCTGCATGTAACATTTAATTTCCATTGTTTACAATTTATTTTTTTTAACAATTGACACATTTTCATTTAACTATGTATCTAAATTTTTTTTTAAAAAAGTACTCATTTATTTAACATTTCCTTCTAATGTTTTAGTACAATTTTAAACACACAAAAAATAGCGAATCAAAACAATTAATTTTAAACTGTGATAAAATCTTGTAATACATAAAGCTCTGATTATTCAATGGCTGTAATATGATAGAGGGTGAAATCAACTCGAATTTCCTTCGTGTTCATTTTGTCACTGAGACTGCGCGCGGAAATAAACGTTGCTCAAGAATGAAACATCGGAATAAATGTGTCATGATCCTTGCTGCGAGGTTTTGGAAAACCTAGTTTGAGTTGACCATGACCTCCGTGTACGACAACGCGGCCCAATAATGTGCGAGCATCAAGTTAATCGCGCCGGCTCATTTGTCTCTGTCGGACCTTTCCCAACGCATGACCCCGATACCTAATGAAGCCGGTCGCAGACTAATCACTGAAATTGTTGTCGACGGCGGCGTGTAATGGCTCTAATTAATTGTGGCCGTGTCAGTTCACGAGGTGATTTCATTTAAGATTACAATCTTAGATTTACACGTCTCCTTTCGCACCCAACCTGCTCCGAAAATGATGTGAAATGAGTACCTAAGGAAGGGGTGTTAAACTTTTTTTATCGTGGGCCACATTGTAGTTGCAGAGAGAGAGAGACTCTTTTTAAGGACGATTAATTTTTACGTGTTTACTTGACATTTCTAGTGATCCAGAAATCATTTGCAAGTCAGCAGGAGCGATAATATTTATTTGAGGGATTATTTTGAGCATGTAAGTTTACTTAAGTTTAGTTTGGGGTCATGCAAAGTGCTTCCTGTGTGATGTCCTTGCAAACGTGCTAAGGACGAGCTAACAAGGCCATCGTCTGTGGCGAAAGCCTAAAGTGGTATGCTACATCTGTGTTTTTATGCGAATATGTACGATGTAAGTCGCGGCTATTGTCAATTTGATGTTTGTTAGTTCTACGGTGTAAATGGTTGGCGGGAAGTGTGGGTGAAACGAGTAAAGATAAAAAGTGGACGAAGACAATAAACATTGGGCCAAAAAATGTTTGCGGGCAAGCAGGCATAATAATAAATGGTAAAAATGCATCGCAAACTGTAAGTAATACGGTAGACATGACGGGTTGTGATAACGTATTACATGAGAGTCATGTCGGCGCGAGCGCCGGTGTCTCGTGTCTCATATTATATGCCAACGATGTTGACTTTCATAATTGAATTTTCTCTCGTTACCAGAGATAATATTTTTCCGCCGAGGCGTTTCGTAAGCTGAATTTTTGGTAGCGGGATACGTCTGTAAGTAACACAAAATGTCCTTTTAGAACTCCAACGATACGGGGACATATAATTGCGTGGAACCCTTCAGTCCCCCGTCATAACTTTCTGATAAATGATCATACTCATCCCATAGTTTGCATCAAGGTGCTGCTTAACGTCCAAATAAATGACATGGAACAAAGCCGGGAGCCAATTAATTTGAATCGGCCGTAGCCGAAAGGAAAAAAGTTGCGTAAAGGAGCAACGGCGGGCTCACCACGCGGAAGCAGCTGCGCACGCTGGGCTCCACGTTGCTGCCCCCGAAGGCGGCCACCTCGCCCAGCTGCCGCGGGATCTGGATGGCCTCGTGCAGCAGCAGGCTCAGGTGGCGCTGGTCCGTCAAGCCGCCGTTGCCCGACACTTGACGGAACAAGTCTGACGGAAGAGACAAGCCCCCCTTTGATTTATGCGCGTGGAAACTTGACCGGAGCAAATTAATAAGGTTAAATGAGATGAATGTTTCATGACAAAAAAAAACCCTCCTCGCTAGCTTAGCTTTGGGCCAATCGGAAATTCTAATTTGCTCGGGACGGATCGTGGCATAAATCACTGCGTTAAAGCTTGAATTTTTTTAAAAGCTTGAAAGCCGACGGAATTTTCTGCTATGGAACAAGTGCAATGTTTTAAGAATAACAATAACGATGACCAACATGAAGTGGATTTTAAGATTTTTATTTGTTTGCTTTTTTTTTTTCAAACCTTGAAAGCCTAGAGAATTTTCTTGCATAGAAAAAGTGTAGTATTTACACTATATACATTACAATAATGGTATGATTTATATCTATTTAGATATAATTATAATACTACTGAATATTATTATGATAATCATACAGCAATATGATCATTACAATGATCACAGAAGTCTTTTTTAGAAAAAGTGTAATCTTTTTCGACTACTACTGCAACTACTACTAATAATTAGAATTATGACTAATCAGAAAATAACTAATTGCGAACCCATTTAGCATGAAAAAAAAATATAAAAAATAATATATATATATATATATATATATATATATATATATATATATATATATATATAATTTTTTTTTCTACGTTGGGCTAGAGGAAGGTCTAAAAAAAAGGCCGGTACTGAATGAGTTCATTGTCGATTATCGTCCGATTTTCAGTGAGAATTTGGCCCACCCCGGCTGAAAAGATATACGCTCCAAACCTTTCTCACTGACTGCGGAGCACTGAAAATATTATATCACGCCATGAAATAAAAAATGATATACCTCCCGAAGCCTTACGCTTCACACCAGTTGGGGCGATGTTTGCCGCAAAAGATTTTCCATGACCTACGCAATCCTGAAAAGTTGTTGGAAAAATGCTGATCCGAGCGTTCTAAAACCACCTTGGTGCTTTTTTTTAAAGCCTCCACGTTAAACGGCCTTCTACATAATCAGCAGCGAGCTTTATAAGATGTTGGAGACGGCATTGGTATGGCGACATGTTTTACGTTCGCGCGCGCTAATTTTACCACGGCGCCGTAATAAATGCTGCCTCCACTAAAATGATAATGTTGCAAAAAATGTTTAAAAAATTCATGTTTGAGAAAGATGCTGACTTGCGGGAGATGGTAAATTGTAGTGCTTGGGCGCAACCGTGAGCGATTCTCCATCATTTGCTCACTATTTATTATGTAGGTATTGTATAATTGAGTCAACTTTGCTCATGGTGTATGCACATGAATTCAATTATGCAAAAAAGAAAAAAAAAGTTCATGGAAATGAATACTAGAATGAGCAATGAAGTAAATCTGCCTTTTTCTTTTCGAAAAAGTCAAACAATGACAGAACAGGTTTTCTTTTCAAATTAAGAACACATTAATTGGAACAAGGAAGCAACTTACAAGTACCCCTGGGATTACAAAAAGGGACTTCTGGGGATACATGAGGTTTTAAGAGGTTTATTTTTGTTGTCAAAACTAACTCAATACTCTTAAAACGCTCAGACAGGAACAGTGATTTATTCTTTTCAAATTAAGAGCAAATTAATCGGAACAAGGAAACAACTGAGTAATGAATATTGCTGGGGGTACATAAATGTACTTTAGGGAGTACTTGATGTTTTAACAGGATTCCATTTTTACAGGCTTGCAGCGAATGAGTTAAAAGCAATTTAAAATAGGACCCACCAAATAGCACTGATATGCATGTGACCGCTATAAACGGCCATTTTCAGTGAATGACTTAATGTCATGACAGAAACAGGACATGTTTCTTTTCAAATTTACAGCAAATGAATTGGAACATGGAGCAAAAAAAAAAAAAAAAAAAAAGCTTCATGTTCCAACCAATTCGCTCTTAATTTGAAAAGACACACGCACTGCTCCTACCTGCAAACGCATGCTTGCAAAACGGGAGTTCTAATCAACTGAGAAGTTCACAAAAGAACAGACTCTTTACGACCCCCCGGCATGGAAAACTCCGCGGCCGCCATTAACGTAAGCGCTTCCCTCCTCCGTTAGAAGCTTTTGTGCACGTGTACGCGATCGCCGGTGCGAGCGGCTACTCACATTTGTATTTCTCCTGGACGTCGGCGCTGCACAAGCTCACCAGGCCCATCTTGAAGCTCAGCACGCGCATCTTGCCGTTGCGGGCGCTAAGCGGAAGGAAAGACCAAGTTTCAGAAGAAGGCGCGGACAGGCGTTAGCCGCGCCTGGGCGCTCTGCCCACCGAGAGGAAGTAACGCGAGGATGAATTACGCGGGTCGCGGCGGGACGCCGCAGGTCAGCGCCACGCTGGGAAATTGTATTAGGGACACGTACGCTGCGGGGACTTGAGGAATTGTTCTTGGGTTTGTGCATGGCGCCGAGATAATACGATCACGCGGCCACACGTGCATGCTAATTGGAACGAGGTACGCTAGCTCGCAAAAGTTGCACTCTCGCTTCATGAAGAAAAATAGATTTTGTGTTTTGAAAGAAAAACACGGGAGGGTGCATTTGGAAACAAATAAATAAATTAAAGACAGACTTTCACAAACAGTGGACCGCACGCAAACGTGTCTCGTTAAAACCCCCAAAATGGCTAAAAGTAATGCTGCGTACTATAAACTTAAAAATCTGATTTTTTTTTTCAACACCATTCGAGGAAAATTGATCCGTCAGCCACATA
Source organism: Hippichthys cyanospilos (assembly GCF_059441005.1). Taxonomy (NCBI): domain Eukaryota; kingdom Metazoa; phylum Chordata; class Actinopteri; order Syngnathiformes; family Syngnathidae; genus Hippichthys; species Hippichthys cyanospilos. Next base: position 1,694,494 of record NC_142381.1, read on the forward strand.
AGGCGAGTTTTGACGCACAGATGCGCATTTTTATATCAGAAGTTTTCTTATTTACAACAATTAGCGTAACGGGACGAGCAGTTGGCCGTTAGCATCAAGTGCTGGTTGCAGCTAACAACAGCTCGTGTTAGCTGAGGTTGATACGGCATTATTTTCAATCAAAGAAGCGAGCCGACCGAACCAACATCCGAGTTCGTCCTTGTTTACGAGCAGGAATATTACTGTAACGGCGTAAAACTTGTAAAAATGTATTTTTTTCCCAGAGGAATGGATTCATTGCAATTACATTCATTTAAAGTGAACACTGAAATGACTTTTCGGTGATAAAAAAAAACATTATGATTCTTTTTTTGCCCTAAAAATATGATATTGCTATTGTGGCATTATGATATTTTCCCCAAGACAACCTTTTAATTTCTTTATGGTGTTTTTGGGACAGTTATGTTGAACCGGTGCCCAGATTTTGAACCCCATACAGTATAACTGGAGTTTAAAAAACCCCAAAACATCCCGGCTAAATTCCGAGCCATATTTATTTAGAAGCCAAACGTAATGAGTGGTATTTATGCGGAGGGTGAAGTCTCTGATTGTCTCATTAGCGGCAAGTACTTAGGAGCAAGCGGGCCAATTTACAAGACTCGCGGGACTCCTCGCTTGTCTTTCTCTTTCCACGCCGTCTTTCTTTTTCGTTACTCTTTGGAGACAATAAGGAGCAAAAAAATTGTGTTGAAAGAGGATTTGTCTCGCAAGGCAAGATTGATCCCACCCGTGCACTATTGGAGCTTTAAAGACGTCTGTACACAAAGCCGCCGAGACGACCAATATGTTTTTTTGTTTTTTTTCGACTTATGGATGTCATATTTTGCCATAAAAGCTGTCATATTTGGCCACAGGGCTGTGATGCGTAACACGAAGGCGTTAGCTGTCGTGCCTGATTAAAGCTCAATTAATAACTGTGCATCTTATTGACTCAACTGATGCCGGATAATTAGCGCGGCTTGCCGCAAAGCCAACGCAACCACAATTAAGGCTCGGAATTGACTTTGCCCTCATTTGTATTGGAGGTTGTCTTCATTCCTGAGAACGCAGTCGTTCAACTTGAAAGAAACTCATTCGATTTCAAGAGTCTATCTGTCTATCTATCTGTCTGTCTGTCTATCTATCTGTCTATCTATCTGTCTATCTATCTGTCTATCTATCTATCTATCTATCTATCTATCTATCTATCTATCTATCTATCTATCTATCTATCTATCTATCTATCTATCTATCTATCTATCTATCTATCTATCTATCTATCTATCTATCTATCTATCTATCTATCTAGCCAGCTAGCTAGCTGAATAGCTACCTAGTTAGCTTACTATTTTTCAAGCTCGCTAACTAGCATCTATCTATCCATCCGTTTATATTGGTGAAGCCCACCTGTCGTAGACGTTGAGCAGCCAGTTGAGACACATGTCCACGCAGAGCGGAATGTTGACCAGAACAGTCCTCTCCTCCTCCAGCTTCTCGTAGAGCGCCGTCAGGCCGTGGATGACTTCCACCACATCCATCGTGTGCTCAGCCTGATGAAGCTCCTGGTCTCGAAACACCTCGGCGAGGTTGCTAAGAGCCACTAAATCCACTAAGAAGAACGGGAAACAATTACCTAAAGACTGCATGTGTACTTCTCAAACCTGGGACGAGTAAAAATGATAAAAACGAGTCTGGGTAGTCGCACACGACTACTAAATTCAATCCAGGTGCAAAGACTCATGAGAGAGAGAAAACCATTTTGCAAAAGGGGACGTCTTCAACCTCATCTCAAAGGGTTACTCGTGTGGTTGGAGATTAATTTAAAACGGACTGGCGCCTTAGAACCTCGGTGCTTAGTACCGGAACGAATCTCTCTTAAGCAGGCTCGCGTTGCCCCGCATTAGCGCGTTAGACTAGCCTGGGAATAACGGGAATCTTAACCCTTTAAACGGACGGCCGGTCAGGACTGTCGTTTCTCATTTAGGTAAGTAATAGCCCTGGGGTAAGTGCGAATCTGACAATATTCATCCAGCTCCAGGTCCAATCCTAATTGCGAACCCATTTCCATCACCCGAGACTCAAGAACACGGCTGATTCAGCTTTTTTTTCCTCCACTTAAGCGGATGCTTCGAGTGCCGTGACGCAAATGTGATCTTCCCACTCCTAAAGTCATTTGATGGCGCGTCCCTATCGAGCAGCTAAAAGGCCGCGCCGCTGACGGGAAGTATAATTGGCCCAGATCGATAGCGAGGTTGGAAATAAGGACGCAATCACCTAAAAACGTGTTAGGGACGCGCTCTTTACGCCGCGCCGGGAGGGCGGCTGCAGTTACCCACAAGGCCGGACAATTAAATCCTCTAATGATATGGAGTCAAAGACTGAGCAGATAAGACGGCGGACAAGAGGACGGGTGGCCGAGAGACGCTTCGCCGGAGTTGGTGAGCGGACGCCGGAGTCGACGCCGGCCGGAGGTTAATGGAGGTCAAGCCGACGGGCAGAAGAGGACGTCGAAAATCCCGACGCCATTAAATGGCGATTATCATATTAGCGTCTCTACTGCGGCTGGGGAATAAATCAAGTTCATTTGAATAATTTGTCGTCAAATATCAAAGATTTGAAGGTGGAATGCTGGTTGGAGAACAAATTTGCATTCTTCCTCTGATTGTCTCTTGCCCAGGAAAGGCAAGATAGAAGTTTGTTTTAATTCCGTAGAGATGTTTTTTTAAGTCAACTCAGCATTACTTTGTTTTACTTGTAGTGTATGTGACAGATTAAATTTAGACAAATGTTAATGAAACTGTCTTCTATAGTTTTAGGATAAGCAGTTATAAATGAGAATTGACACCCACAAATTGAATGTCATGTAAAGCATGATAATGCCTTCCAGTGGACATAAATGGTAATTGAACTCTCGTCCCCTGCATTAAACATGATGTTAGATTTTAGCCAAGGTTTAAACCCCTTAGCTGGCTTCGTTTTCGTGTTACACTTATATTACTGTGTTGTGTAACTGAGGAACCACAGACATGGTGTGAACTTTAAGTGTAAGTACTAAAACAAAAACAAAAAAATCCGTGTCCCTGATGAATGACGGACTAGGAAAAAAAAGTCAAATGTTGCCCTCTAGTGGTGGAAGAAGGTTGGGTAAAAATACGGAATTTTGTCTGGCTTGGAAATTGACCGATGGCGGAAAGGGGGCGGAGCTCTGACGAATGACGGACCCACAGAAAAATGTAAATTGCCCACCTCAGACTTTTTAGACACTCATTTAGCCTAACACGAAAATATATGGAAAAAAAAGGGCTTGGAAGCGTTGCTGGTTTTGAGCTTGAGTGTGAGAGATGTTGCGGTTGCCTAACGAGGGCTTCAACCCCGAAGCAGAACACATTCCAGGCTTAACCACGCAGCACAAACTAATTACTTTGTCCTCTAGACCAATTAGTGGCTCTTGATTAACTGCAACAAGGAAGTGGTCATCCCAGGAGCTTGAATTTTTCTTTTCCATGTTTTTTTTCAAGTGTTATGATAAAGAAGGAGCTGCTGCCGAGGGAGTTAACGCATCAAGCTAAAACATATCATCGTGTGCTAACTCGCCAGGGAACAAAGCGGAGCAATGTTTCCAAATGACAAACTCTCACACGATGGTCACGCAATATATGGGAGCGGATTCTAAAGAAGATGATGTCCTTTTGGATTAGCATTGCTACGAGATAACAAAAGGGGATCAATTTCATTTGCATTCATCTGTGATGCACGCGGTTTGAGGCACCAAATCTTTACACGTCTTACTGAATCCAGCCACCAAGTACTTTCTTTCGGTATATTATAGGATTTAAAAAAAAATATATACATATATATTAGGGTAAAGATGGGTAAAGATATGAGTCAATAATGACTCATATCCATTAATCAGGAAGCAAAACATAACATGCATTAGTGATTAAAAAAAAATCTAAAAAAGTGCAAGGCCGCAAAACGTGAACAGCATTATAGCGAGGGAATACCGCAAACACTTGGGTGTTTTTTGGTGCTATTTGGCTCATGTGAAAGTGCGACTTACATCTCAAAGCCTTCTGAACCCGCCGCAGCTTCATGGCCGTCCTGTACGCCGAGAACTTGATGTTGTTCAAATCCGCTGCCGGGAGGGGGGGGGGGGGGGGGGGGGGGGGGGGGGGGGGGCAAAGACACGAGCGCAATTTTACAATCATCATTCTCACGCAAGATGCAGCCAGTTGTTAGTTTGCTAGCATTTGCGGGCGCCTCTTTGTCAAATAAGGTTAACATCACCAGCGCAGGACGCCGTTTAATTACACTTAATGAAAGGTTAAGTGAAAAGCAATCGGCGTAGCAGCGATGCGCTCCCTGAGGTTTTTTTCTTCCATTTTAACAAAACAAAAAAACAACAACACAAGGATCCTTAATGAGATGTGTGACAGCTTGTGCCCTCACAGCTAAAAAGCCTCAAGGTGACGTGATGGCGCTGGAATAGCGTGGCTCCATTCTCTCCTTCACGCTCGTGTTTATACATAAATAGTCCAACGGAAATAGCAGAAAAAACTTCAAAAATCAGATTTTTTTTTTATACTATACAGTCACGCAAAATCCTGTCTCACAGTTTGTTTATAACAGTTTGTTTCTTAATTCTATTTTTGATATTATGTTTTTCAAAGTCATCTCCTTGACATGAATTGGAACCTTGCCGCTGTCCATGGTGCTGAAGCTAGCTGCCGCCTTGTTTTTTTTTTTAAAACAAATTTTATCTGCCCTTCTGAGCTGTGTATAAATATACCTACACACACACACACACACACACACACACACACACACACACACGCACACTCACGCACGCACATTCCTTTTGGATCAGACAAAAAAAATTCTTATTAGAATAAGAAACTAGAGGAAAAATGTTCAATCGGTACTTTGCGGTTTTGGGTTACTGCTAATATTTTTGGTTATGAAATTTCAACCATAAACAGGGAACCCAAAAAAAAAGTAACATGAGCATGTTCCTCACCCAGCGCTTGGTAGAGTTCTGTCATCTTTGGGTGGTCCCAGCATGTGGTCTGGGCCTGATGGCTGCAGAAGACAAAAAAAAAAAATACAAACACTGCTTGACTAACTGCTTCCCATTTGAAATAAAAAAGGAAAACCAGGCATTTAAAAAAAAAACAATAAAAAAGACAAATACTGTACAAGTTTGTTGTTAGTGCCTGTTTTATGAATTTCTTGTTTTTAATAAGAGATTTGAAGAGAATTGGCACCGTCTCATGTCTTCATTTTCTCCAGGCAATTTGAACGCGATTAAAACGGAAGACAGATCCACTGTGCTTTTGTTCTAGGTACGGGGGCTGCTAGGTCAACTTGAAAAAAACAAAACAAAACAGCGAAAGCTCCTGAAGGTTGTGTTGCAAACAATACATATAAATATTCATGAGCCTACCAAGCAGCGCAAATGAGGACGAAAGCAAGCGAAAAAGTGGACGCCAATTGACAACGTAAGTCAATAAATTGTTGCCGCGATAGATTTCATTATCATTTATTGAGCTCGCTTTTTAATAGCAACTTAAGCTACGCTTGGCGTAGAGCGATTGCGCAATTTAACGAGGTCGAAAAATCCGTTTGAACGAATATGCTCGGATTTTATAGACGTATGAGAAAATAAGAATCGCCTTGCAATAAATTAGGGAAATGCGGGAATGCAATGCTGCCGACTGAGAAAAGAGGAGCAGTGATTTATTGATTGATACAGTGGTTCTCAACTGGAAACACGTGAAGGGGATACGTGAGCTGTTGGCAGAGTTTTTCGAGGTATCACGAAATCTCATCTTGGAAGTTGGAATGTTGTGACAGGAACAGTAAATGTTCATTTTGAAAATGAACAATTACAATTAGAACATGAGGCAAAGTTTTTGCTAAATTGTGTTATCGTGATTCCTTTGCAACACGCTGCATGCCTTTATTTTGCTAAGTTTTAATATAATTTAGGAACTGTTTTAATTTCATTTCAAACTAGGAGCAAATTAATTGGAACATAAAGCAAACATTTTGCTAAATTGTCTCCTTTGCAACATGTTGTATGCCTTTATTTTGTTTTAATCTTTTAAAGTGCCACAAAAGGAACTATATAGTTTTCTTTTCAAATTAAGAGCAAATAAATTGGAAACTGAAGCCATTTTATGCTAAATTAATCTATAGCGACTCCTTTGTAACGTGTTGTATGCTTATATTTTATTGAGGTTTAATCTAATTTAATGTTTTCTAGCACCATGAAAAGGAACTGCATAGTTTTCTTTTCAAATTAAGAGCAAATAAATTGGGAATTTAAGCCACCTTTCTGGTAAATCGTGCAATGATGACACCTTTGCAAAATGCCGTTTTGTTTACCTAAGTTATTTGTTTTTAACGGCTTGAAAGGATCAGTATTTTTTTTTCTTTTCAAATTGAAATCAAATTAATTAGAACATGAAGCGAAGTTTTTGCTCATTTCCACCCATACTTTTGGCCTTCGTTTTTGGGGAAGAAAAATAGCCTCTTACACTTGGGGTAATTGATTCCATTCGATCGCAACAGAATCTCAGAATCATTCATTACTAATTATTTTGGAAGTGAGCATTTCCGGGCCATTTTAACTACAGACACATTGAAACTGCTCCATGAGGTCATTGTCACACAAACGATTGGCTTCAAACATCAGTGGGCTGGACGGTGATCCGTGACGGAAAATAAAAACAAAAGGCCCTCTATTTTTTCATGTTTTTGTGGGCGGGGCTGCCCGCGTTGCCAGGGATAAACACAAATGATGATGTTGCACTTACTTGATGTAATACGGCACTTTGTTGGGGGAGATGGCACGCTCCCACGGTATCTGCACTGAACCTGCACACACACCACAGACAAATCTATACGGCGGGAAAAACCGTCCGTGCGCGAAAAGCCGGGGCGCGCCGCCGCAATAGTGCTGCCCGGACGCTCTTGTCCGTCCGGACCTTATTAAGGGGGGCGGCCGCGCAAAGGACAAATAGATAGCGTGGTGTTTGTTTGGCGTGGCCTAACAGGAGGAGGAAGAGGAATGAGGAGGGCGGGCGGGCGGGAGGGAGATAGCGCTCTTATTTCCGCAATGACCTTTGTGTGAATGCAGACACAACACATTGTTATTGCTTCCCAACAAAATACAGTCTGTCAGATATCACAACAATGTCCATTCTGAAGGGGAATGGCGTGGACAGTGGCCATGTTCATATATATATATATATATATATATATATATATATATATATATATATATATATATATATATAGAGAGAGAGAGAGAGAGAGAGAGAGAGAGAGAGCGAGAGAGCGAGAGAGAGAGAGAGGAAAGAGAGAGAGAGAGAGAGGAGAGAGGAGAGAGGAGAGCGAGAGAGAGAAAGGAGCGAGAGAGAGAGAAAGGAGAGAGAGAGAGAGAAAGGAGAGAGAGAGAGACAGAGAGAGGAAAGAGAGAGAGAGAGAGGAGAGAGGAGAGAGAGAGAGAAAGGAGAGAGAGAGAGAAAGGAGAGAGAGAGAGAGGAGAGCGAGAGAGAGAGAGAGAGAGGAAAGAGAGAGAGAGAGGAGAGAGGAGAGAGAGAGAGAAAGGAGAGAGAGCGAGCGAGAGAGAGGAGAGAGAGAGAGCGAGAGAGAAGAGAGAGAGAGAGACACTCACACATACATATATACATACATTAAACATTGTTCGACTTGTTTTTAAATTAAGAGCAAATGAATTGGAACAACTTCAGCCAATGCTGTGCGTTGTAAAATATCAACAAAATCAGACATTTAGCTATTTACTCTGAAAAAAATCTGAAAAAAAATCATTTGGCTATTTACTCTGAAAAAAATTTGAATCATAACTGTCAAGTGCACATATGATTTTCATCCACTTGGCTTAACCACATTTATAACTTTGAATGTGTTTGGCATAGATTTTGTTTTGACTCTTTTGTAATTGCAACAACAGTTTGAGCCCTAAAAGTGACAAACGTTATTGTAGCTCTCACTAAAGTTCCAATACGGTCCGAAATTGTGCACAAAATGGCGCTTCAATATTAGAATCCAAGCATAAAAATGGGAAAGAATATTCCATGTCAGCTGGGGCGTTTTTCGGTTGCAGCCGAGAACGTCATGCTCGAGTTCACCTTGGCAGCTGAACACAAGACAAACTGTTGAAGGCCTCAGCTGTGTGAGTGTGTGTGTGAGTGTGTGTGTGTGTGTGTGTGTCTCCACGCATTACAATTGAGCAAAGACAAGAAAAACGGCAGCGAGCCAAGAAAGTGCATCCTTCTTAAATGGGCCTCGGCTGCTAGCACAAAGCATGAAAATGCGGTTCAAAGCTTTAAGTAGAAATCAATTGGCGCTTATCGTTTTGAAAATGCAATTTGAGTAGTTCTGATGTTTGTTGCTCATGGAGACGACTCGTTTCACCGGTATCGCAACCTAACAAATTCTCAAGGTTGGCTTGCGATGAAGCCACGTCAGGGAGTTTATAAGATTTAAACTGGCTTTCTGCCGGTATAAGCAAATCTAATGTAATGCTTTTTATGAATTAAGGCAGGAAAAGTACATCTTTCAAACTGAAAGCAAATCAATTGGAAAATGAAGCGACTTTCTGCTACATTGTTATGAGTCCATTGCAATACGCTAACATTTTTAACTGTTTTAATACATTTAACATTACTACGTCGCTCCATCCACCCGTCCGTCCTTCCATCCATCCGTTTGTCCATCCATCCGTCTACAGTACTTATCCATTCATCTGTCTGCCCATCTATCCATTCATTTATCCATCTGTCTGTCTGTCCATCCATCCGTTTGTCCATTCATCTTTCCGTCCATCCACCCATCTGTCCATCCTTCCATCACTCAATCCATTCAGCCATCTGTTCATCCATCCATCCATCCATCCATCCATCCATCAATCCCTCCGTTTCTCCATCCAGCCATCCGTCCGTCCATCCCTCAGTCTGTCCATCCATCCATCCATCCCTCAGTCTGTCTATCCACCGATCCTTCCATCCATCCATCCATCCATCCATCCATCCATCCATCCATCCATCCAATCATTAGCCATATCCATCCATCCATCCACCCATCCATCCCTCAGTCTGTCCATCCATCCATCCATCCATCCAATCATTAGCCGTATCCATCCATCCATCCATCCATCCATCCAATCATTTACCGTATCATCCATCCATCCATCCAATCATTAACCGTATCCATTCATCCATCCTTCCTTCCGTCCGTCCGTCCATCCATCCATCCATCCATCCATCCATCCATCCATCCATCCATCCATCCAATCATTAGCCGTATCCATCCATCCATCATCCATCCAATCATTAGCCTTATCCATCCATCCATCCATCCATCCATCCATCCATCTTGTTAGCCACTTAGCCTCACCCGGGCCTAGGGTGAAATCTCAGCTATTCTCATTTAAGCACCACTGCTTTGTCATGTTAAATAATTGACTTTACATAATAGCATCCAACGCAAGTAAAATAACCATTTACAGCATTTCTCTTCTCTTACACATGCATGCAACTTCACTTTTACTCGTACAAACAGTCTCGCTTCTTTCTGTCCTTGTTTTTTTGTTGAAAAGTTTCCTCGGCCCCGTAGTTACGATACGCAGAGCCCTCCCTCGGATACCTAACCCGGCATATCGAGCTGATTCCAGAAGTCCACAAAGTCAGACATCTCGGCACGGTGCCGCAAGCGCTACAGTATTTGCGGCGCGGCGTCGGCATCGGCGAGGCAGCGTGACGGCAGTAAAACATTTGAAGAAGCGCACGGGGCCGCCCGCGGTCTCTGGCTCAGTCACGCCATCGCTCGTCATCTCAGCCCGAACCGGGCTAACCAAATCACATTTGGCGGCTTCTCCGCAGCCTCTCCGTGTCGCCTGCGCAGCGGCGGCTCCACTAAGACGGGATTTGAAAAAAAAATACCACCCGGCTTCGCTCGAGTGAGAGCAATGAGCTGTGTGATAAGCGACGGCGGGGAGGCTTCTCGCAATATGAAAAAAAGAGCCGCCGCGCCGGCCGGCTGCGGCTTCCAGCGAAACACAAAGCGAGCTGGGACACTTTACTGCCTTGTCACGCCAAACTCGAGTCAACAAAACCAGGACGGCCGTTTGAGGACGACGGCCACGTGATTGTTTCGATTAGAGTCATCGACAACCACCGGAATTCCGCAAACATTAGACCCGCTTATTACCCGAGTGCGTCCTATTAGCGGTAACTTAAACATGTCTTTTTTTTTATTTGACATAATTTGAGGAAGATTGATCCGTCAGCCACATAAGGCGAGTTTTGACGCGCAAATGTGCATTATTATATCGTCCGTATTCTCACTTCCGATCATTAGCGTAACGGGACAAGCTAGCGGGCGGAGGTCGGTTGGCTGTTAGCAGCGAACAGCGGCTCGTGCTAGCTTAGGTTGCTACAGCACTAATTTCAATAAAAGAAGCGAGCAGACTGGGCCAATGTCAGAGTCATTCCTTGTTCGCGCACAGGAATATTTCTAAAATGTACTGGATCGTGTAAATGTCTCCAGCTGATTCAATTAAGATTAGCAAGGTATGAAGCTGTGTGCAACGGTTAGAGTACACGGAAAGGAAATTTATATGACTCGTTTATTCATTTATATCTTTTAGCGTATACTGTAAACACAATCAAAAACTTGGCGGAGCTTCGGGTATTTCTGGCAAAAAGAACTTGAGCTGCGTCGTGAGGAAAAGCAAAAACAACTCGCGCTGCATTTACCAACCGCTCACAAAGTGGGAAATCTGAAACACTTAACCCGCAACAAATATAAATTTTACAGATGTAAACACAAGGGAGAAAGGTATATTCTGTTGTGCTATAGTTTTGACATTGTTGCCATAGAAAATATCAGAATTTGACCTTAAAATTAAGGGTAATTCCTACACACAGGTGCGTCCTATATTTGGGGAATCACGGTAATCAATTACCAAAGCAATCAATGACTATTTTTGATAAACCATTAATCGCTTATAATTGCCTAAAATTAAGACTTATTATCGACACCGACGTCCATTGTGATAAATATCGCTATTTCCATTTTTTTCTAAATTTGCCGGCTTATTTTAACCCTTGTGCGGTATTTTGTACAATCCTTTGAGCTTCATCATCAAAGGGACTCACTTGAAAGGAAGTGCTGCGACCCGGGTCCAAAGTCTCGGTGCGCGTCCTGGAGTTGCTTGAGCCTCTCCTCGATGGAACCCTGAGAAGGTGCAAAAATAAGACGCGGTATGAAATCAAAAGGAATGACTCACGGTGTCACTTTGCCGTCACCGATCCCCACGACGCCAGAAAATACATGCGCGAGCGACACCTGCTTGGCCACTAACAGCAAAGCCTGGCATATAAACGATGTCTTTGGCAAAGGTTTCCGTCCCGAAGGACATTGAAGAGCCTTTGAAGAGCCGCAGGTAAGGAAACGCTGACACGGATCACAGAATCGTAAATCACGATTCCTCGGGAGATCCGGCGGGCGACGTGCGAAACTAGGAAAGGGGATGAAACGAAAATGTTTGGCATCAATAACCACCGGGACAAAAAAGGACCGCGATAGTCTCAACTGGCATGAGACGTCTTCTCTACGTTGGATGTTGGGCTAAATCTGGCCCGTCCGTCTCAGATTTGAAATAAATAAATCGCTGAAAACTGGCGTGCGTTGTAGCCCGCGCGATATGACCCACGTTCAGTCGGAAAAGGGTCGTTGATAATCGGTTTGTGTGTCGTTTGTCCAAATTTTGTCCGGAAGTAGTTTCACCTGGTATCAAAAGAGACTAGACACAAACCGAGCAACAAACTAAGTCAGATGTCTTCTGTAAAAAGCGCGCAGGGATGTGCTTGCTAGCAGGGATGAAGATGGAGACGAATACGTCACAGGGACGGCACACGTTGAGAATTTGGGGAGATTAGGTCAGAGAGGCCAGACAGGCAGGAGGTCTCGCTCTAGACTCTAGACTCTAGAGTCTGGAACTCCAGTCCTCGAGGGCCGGTATCCTACATGTTTCCAAAAACACCTGATTCAAATGATTGGGATAATTTTGAAGCTCTGCAGAGCTTGCTAACGAGCTAATCATTTGAATCAGGTGAGTTGGGCAGAGAAAACCTGAAAACAAGCAAGATACCGGCCCTCGAGGACTGGAGTTTGACACCTATGGTCTAGAGCACATGTGTGGAACTCCAGTCCTCGAGGGCCGGTATCCTACATGTTTCCAAAAACACCTGATTCAAATGATTGGGATCATTTTGAAGCTCTGCAGAGCTTGCTAACGAGCTAATCGTTTGAATCTGGTTTGCTGGGGAAAGAAAACCGGAAAACAAGCAGGATACCGGCCCTCGAGGACTGGAGTTCGACACCTATGGTAGAGCACATGTGTGGAACTCCAGTCCTTGAAGGCCGGTATCCTACATGTTTCTAAAAACACCTGATTCAAATGATTGAGATCATTTTGAAGCTCTGCAGAGCTTGCTAACGAGCTAATCATTTGAATCAGGTGAGTTGGGCAGAGAAAACCCGAAAACAAGCAAGATACCGGCCCTCGAGGACTGGAGTTCGACACCTATGGTCTAGAGCACATGTGTGGAACTCCAGTCCTCGAGGGCCGGTATCCTACATGTTTCCAAAAACACCTGATTCCAATGATTGGGATCATTTTGAAGCTCTGCAGAGCTTGCTAACGAGCTAATCGTTTGAATCAGGTGAGTTGGGCAGAGAAAACCGGAAAACAAGCAGGATACCGGCCCTCGAGGACTGGAGTCCGACACCGTCCGACACCAAAGAGGAGGTGTACAGATGTAGCGAAAGACAACACGAAGGTGGTTTGAGCGAGAGATGGGGATGCAGCAGACGGGCTTAAATGGAGGCAGTTGATTGGCTGCGGCGACCCCGGAGGGGAAAACCCGAAAGAAGAACGTTAACATGAGATCGTTTGTGAATTTTTCCATCAACTTAAGTCGAGGGTTAACTTTGCGGTGATCCTCGCGGGATGTTCCGACACGGGAGAAATACTCGTCATCGCTGCAACGGGAAATAAGTCGTTATTGTCAGCGGGGTGTGGCCACGCAAACGCGGGGAGTTCAACGAAAAATATTCCGGAGCGAATGCAAGCAGTTCTTTCCCCGCCCACGTCCTTGAAAATCAAGCGATACGGTCCGGGCAGTGATGTCACTAATTGCAGCCGGGCCGAACGCGATCTGCTGCGCTCGGGCGATTTGAGGCGCCATAAGGAAGACAAATGCCCACATTAGCCCGGATCGACAAATATTAGCAAATCAAATTTGGACATCCGTTCTCGCCGAGCGGCCAAAATCAAGGCGCCGCGGGAATTTAGCTGGCGGTTTTAATGAAGATGGAAATAGTCCTGCCCCGGAGTGCCGAACCAAGAAAGAGTCCTACTCCAAATCTTCATGAACTGAATGCACGATGTACTAAAAAAAACAGGAAGACATCCAACGGGTCGGGGCAAAAACTAGGAAAATATTAAATATTAAAAATGAGCAAAGTTTTCTCGTTTTAAACAAAAAATCCGCCATCTGTGTGCAAAAACAAGTCAGTAAGTCTTCAATTATTTAATCTAATTTAGAAAGCGTGATGAATTAGAAACAATTTCTTAAAATTGTAAAGCTGTAATTTTAAAATGAGACTACAATTCAAATGAATCATTGGGGTTTGTATTGTTAAAAAATAAATAAATAAAAAATCGCTTGTACTGCAAAAAATATTCCTTGAATGAATATCGAAATCTCAGAATTCTCCCTTCATTCTCAGGATCCTCACCATTAAGATAGAATTCTGATTTGAAAGTGAAAATTCTTAGGTCATAATTCAAGTTCTGAACTTTCAGACTTCTGACTTTAAAGGCAGAACTGATTTCCAAGTCAGAGAATAAAGTCACAATTTTCACTGAAAGTCAAAATTCTGATTTTGGCAATTCCGAGAGTCAAAATTCTCACTTTAGAGTCAAAAGTCCAACTTCAAAGTGAGAATTCTGAGGTCATGATTCAAGATCTGAACTCTCAGACTTCTGACTTTAAAGTGAGAACTGATTTCCAAGTCAGACGATAAAGTCACAATTTTCACTGGAAAGTCAAAATTCTGATTTTGGCAATTCCGAGAGTTAAAATTCTCACTTTAGAGTCAAAACTCCAACTTCAAAGTGAAAATTCTGAGGTCATAATTCAAGCTCTGAACTCTCAAACTTCTGACTTTAAAGTGAGAACTGATTTCCAAGACAGAAAATAAAGTCACAATTTTCACTGAAAGTCAAAATTCTGATTTTGGCAATTCCGAGAGTCAAAATTCTCACTTTAGAGTCAAAAGTCCAACTTCAAAGTGAGAATTCTGAGGTCATAATTCAAGATCTGAACTCTCAGACTTCTGACTTTAAAGTTAGAACTGATTTCCAAGTCAGACGATAAAGTCACAATTTTCACTGGAAAGTCAAAATTCTGATTTTGGCAATTCCGAGAGTCAAAATTCTCACTTTAGAGTCAAAACTCCAACTTCAAAGTGAGAATTCTGAGGTCATAATTCAAGATCTGAACTCTCTGACTTCTGACTTTGAATTTAGAACTGATTTCAAAATCAGAAGTCAGGGAATAAAGTCACAATTTTGATATCCTGACTGACAATTCCGAGAAGAAAGTCAACATTCTCACTTGAGAGTCAGAAGTCCAAATTCAAAGTCAGAATCCCGAGAAGAAAATCAGAATTCTGAGATGAAAATCAGCTCAGCACTATAGAACCCTGAATTCACCGCGAGAATTCTGCCTTTCTTCTCCGAATTCTCGCTTTCGAGTCAGAACCCTCAATTCACTTGCAGATTTCTCAATGCGTTTTCAGAAAGCTGTACCTGCAGCACTTTCCATCTGTTATTGAGGTGCTCCAGGGCGCGGGCGTTCTCCATGGACAAATGGACGTCGGAAATGGCCAGCTGGTGGGCCAGGTCGTTGATGTGCTTCATTCCCTCCTTCACCTGCGTCAGTTCTTGCTTGAAAAGCTGCGGCGGCACAACAGCAGCGATAACCACAAGATTCCAACTTAACACGGAATTCGGAGTTCCCAAACCCCTCGGTCTCGATTTGGACCCGATTTGGGCGGTTGATGTGGAAACATCGGACAAAAGCTCTTAGAAATCAAGTTTGAAATCAAACTCAGAATTCTCAGATTTCAGTGAATTCTGAATTCACTTCAGGATTGTCTCTAAAGTGACAATTTTGAGGATAAATTTTCACTTTAGAGTAAAAATTCTGACTAACGTCAAAATTTAGAGAACCCTCACAATAAAGTCCGATTTTGAACTTCAAAGTTAGAGCTCTGACAACAACATTTTATAAATTCATAATTGTCGAACTTACGAGTTCCGGGAATTGTTTCATAATTTGGGAAATATTTCGGAAATTTCTGAGAACAGAGTCAGAATTTTTACAAATTCAGACTTTAAAATCTGAGAAGAAAGTCAAAGTTATTCTACGGTATTAATTCCAAGTTGAAAATCGAAATCCTGCGATAAAAGCGAGAGAACGTTCATTTTTTTTTTTTTTGTCACTGGCCCAAATCCTCTGTGGTACATGCCTGCATCTCTATAATATCAAAATTCCCATTGAAAGTGGCATTTACACACACCGTTACACACTTACGGTCGCTCTCCGTCATAAACGGGACCGGGACCGGAACCCAATCGCAGGCGGCTATCTTTGAACCAATCCAACCACAACCAATAAAAAAAAAGCATAGCTTATGGGCGCAAAAGTATTTATTAGCGTCCCGGTTTATTTTTGCGCTGTCAGCTATTTGAATACTGGTGGGCGTTTTTAGTGCAGATCATAGAAACATGAAAGTTGAGATGAAACCTGGAGGAGGAAAACTTTATACGATATTTATTTGTGCTGGAGCTGCTTTAATAAGCCACTTCTGGGAAGCGGAAGTGAGAATAGCGATCTTTGCCGCAAGCAAAATGGATTTCAAATACGACTGAACGCTCACTTACTGTACTGGGGAAAAAAAATGGTTAAAAACTACATGACATTATGCAAAGTCTATAGTTAATGTTATAAGGTTCTGTATAATTCAGTGATGCTTTTGCATGCCACTAGATGGTGCCCTAGTGAGTTTCTGCAAAAAGCGGGGGTTTTCTCTTTAAGGAAGACTTTGGTCCACTAACTTTTTTTTTTAACATTTGTATTTATTTTTCCTTTTTTTTTTTGCTAAAACACTGTCTGAAATTAAAAAAAAAATCTCGCTGGCAAAAAATAAAAAATAAAAAAATAAAAAAATAATAATAATACGGCAGATTTTGTAAAAAAAATCCATTCATTGTTTTTGTTTTGTTTTGTTTTTATTCAAACAGTGAGAAAGCTGTATCTGGCAGAGTTTTTTTTTTTTGGAAAGAACTTTGGTGCAAACAGGTTTATGTTTTTTTGTTTGTTTGTTTTTTGTGAAGCACTTGACTAGCAAAAATGCGCTTTAATGTACAACAATAAAAAGAATAATTATATTAATACAAAATGTGAGTTTTTTTTAAATATTTTTTAAAAAATATTTCTATTTAATTATTTTTTTTAATTATTTTCTGACGGAAAAAAATAACTATCCCCAACTGACAAAAAAAACCCGTTATGACAGGCAAAAATATAAAAAAAAAATAATTCTTTTTAAATTTACTTTCTGAAACCTTTGTTGTCTTTTTTTTAATATTAAGAAATCTGTATTTGGCAGATTTGTTTCCCTTTTTTTTCCTTTTTTTTGGGAAGACTGACTGCAATCAGGTTTACGTTTTTCTTTCTCTTTTTTGTGAAGCCTTTGACAGGCACAAATGGGCTTTTGTGTAGTAGACTTATGAATAATCTAAGATATATAATTACATAAATATAAAAAAACATGGCGAAAAAAAAGTTCAATCATCCATTGATTTTTTTTTTTTTATTAACAGTAAGAATCTCGTATCTGGCAAAGTTCTTTTATTTTTGAAGCCCCCAACCATCAGAAATGGGTTTTCATGTAAGAGAGTTAACAGGGGTAATAACAAACAGCAAGCCTGCCTAACTGACGGCGTGACTGTGAAAAACGTCAAGGGATTAACCACAGTTGATAACCATCAGCTCCCGCGGTCGCCGCCGCCGTCTCCTTAGCGTGCGTTGTCACGTCTGCTTTTTTTTTTTTGTTTTTATGGTTAAGCGAGTGACAAGCCGGTCCAAGGCGTGCCATTATTCTGCCGTTTTGCCTAATGAATCGCGGCGCCTAATCACATTCCCGCCAAACGACCAAGCTGATCTTCCCTCTGTTTTGGAGGATTTTTTTTCTTCGGGGTAGAGTTGGGATCAAGCATTTTTTTCCCACCCTTTGTGTGTAAGAAAAAAATTCCGTCCATTTCGTTTATTGGAAAAAAAATGCCGCTATTCATCTACAAGCATGCCAAGCCACTAGGTGGCAGTAGTTTCACCAAGGCATCCTTTACACATAGCCGGGATTCGTGCATATGCCGGGTTTTTTCTTTTCCAAAAGTGGAGAATCGCTAAATTCTCTAGATCAGTGGTTCTCAAAGTGGCGCCCGCGGACTCCTGGGGATGCGTGGCCAAAAATTCATAAAAAATTCATTCATTCATAAATAATATATCTATCCATTTCCGAGAGCCACTTATATTTTTGTTCATTTCATTTTATCTTATGTTAAATTGTGAATGTATTCAAAAATGGAGACTCGCCAAATTCTCCAGATCCACGTCGCAATCATAAACCAGAAATTTAAAGGCGGAGTTTGAGTTGAGATCTTGTCTCCGAGTAAACAGGAATGTTTAAATCTGCGTATTTTCGCAACTTTCATGCGTAAATAAAAAAAACAAAACAACTTTGTTCATTAAACAAACATCCTGCTTCACAAACCTTGGTGGCGTCGATATGGTCCTGCAAGGAGTCGATGAAGAGGTCTCCCACGGGCTCCCAGGCGTCTCGCACCCCCTCGGCCTGCTCAAGGGCCACCGCCAGCTCCTCCATCACTGCCTGGGTTTGGAGGAGACGTTCCAAAGTCCTCTCCATGTGCCTGAGGGGTTTGGAAACAATACAAATAGCATACACAAGGCTCCATGATAAACACATAAATCTAGTCTTTTGTAAATACTTCATATTTTCTTGCGTTCGTATCCATACGTAATGTATCTGTTGCGGTTTAGGTTAAAAGTCTTTCAGATTTCCCACATTGTGCCCGGTCAGTGAATGCAGCAGCAGTTCATCCTTCTCCTCGCGACGCAGCTCGAGTTCATTTTGCCCTCAATTTCGGAAGTTGCGCAGCAACCGTGCCACACCATGTTTATGATTAGGAATATAAGCCAAAATCAGAACTTTTACATGATCTTGTCCTTTTATTAATAATCCTGCGCGGGAACGAGGATGGACTCGGACGTTGGTTCAGTGCGCTCGCTTCTTTTATTGAAAAGAATGCCCTAACGACATAAGCTAACTCTGGCCAATATTTCTAGGACGCACCCATTCTTTTGGCCTTCATTTTTCAGAGAAAATACGTCTCATATTTGGGGATTTACAATACTAGTGTTTATTCTAGTATACTAGTAATACTAGTGTTAATTTGGGTCAATATTTTAATAGCGTTCCAAAAATTCCTTCTGTGTACCTTTGCGGCCAAAACGTCCACAGGGACGCACATGTAAATGACCGTTTTAAAGCGCGATATTTGAAATTTTGTCGGAGGACGAGAACCAAGCGGCGACCTGTGTCGATCCACGCATCGCGCCGTCAGCTTCTCCCACAGGTCGCTGGCCACGTTGGCCTGCTTCCACACCGAGCGACTCACGTTGAGAATCCGTCGGCGGGGGGACACCTCTGCAGACAAAGACATTTCAAAGATGAAAAACGTCCTGGATGAAATATCGTAGGGGTTTGCGTCAAATAATTAATGAAAGCCATCTGTCTTTTTAAGGTGACAAAGGCATGTTGTATTTGACTTGGTTTGTACCGGTCTTGGCGTAAACAAGCTATAAAGAAGAAGAAAACATCTTGAGCAAGGATGAAAAGGTGCTCGTAAAAACAGGAAGATGTGGAAAATAAGGAAAACAGGGTGAATCAGGGAATAAACAAACTCAACTTTGTCTGTGATCTACAGCAGTCGCTAGGTCTCGACCCACTTTTTATGCAAGTTAAAAAATGCATTGTTGTAAAAAAAATGGGTATTTTTAAGTACACACGCTTACTTTTTGAGTACCCATCAGAGGTGTCAAACTTATTTTCGTCGTGGCTCACATTGTAGTTATAGTTTCTGTCAGGGAGCTGGAAGAAATGTTAAGTTTGCCAGTTTTTAAATCAGAGGCCGGTATTAACACAGCACCGCCTGGTGCCCTGGAGGCGCAATTACTCCTCACATGGCATAAGCGGAGATGTGAGAAATTGTTAGCCGTCTCGATCCGAGAGTACTTTTATATTCTGAACATATCTCTTTACACTCTGAAAAATGGCATCTGTACCTCTTTGACCCTGAAGGTCCCACGGAGCGAAGAAAACATGCCCCCGTGAGGTGAAATCTGGTCCACCGCGGCTCGGATCTTTTCCGTAAATTTCAATTCCGACAGCGAAGGCGACTGACCTTTGCCTTCAGCCAGGGTCTCCTCGGGTTCCTGGAAGGGATGCTGGGCCAGGAAGGACTGCGCCGACTCCAAAACCGAGTAGATGAACGGCCCTCGGGACTTGACGTCCTCCATAAAAGCCTGATGAGCACGCGGTGAAAGAAAGGAAATCAGAGAAACGGTTTCTTGGGGAAAAAAAAAAAAAAAAAAAATCACCAAGCTCCGAGCAGACATCGAAACGATTGAGAAGAAAATGTGCCTTGTTTATAAAAAGATTCAGTTACAAGCCCGGCGTGCAGATTTGCAGAGCCTTCAGACAAACGCGACCGTAATCCTTCACAGTGAGGAAAGAAAAAAAAAAAAAACGCAAAAGTGGGTTTGGCTGGCAATGATCTGTAATTCAAACAAGTTTATGTCAGCCATCTGTTACAGTATTTACTCCCGGGCAGTCAATGACGCTGATGTATCGCCACTGGGAAACCCGCACCTGAGGAGAAAAAGTCCAGATATTTACAGTCCTTACAAGCACACCCCAATGCGCCATTAAGCAAGCAAGTGGATTGAGGCGCATGCCAATTCCGATCTGCCGCCGACCGGCTCTGCATCGTTTGGTCCTGCGCCAAAAAAAAAAAAAAAAAAAAAAAAATATATATATATATATATATATATATATATATATATATATATATATATATATATATATATATATATATATATATATATGCTTAATTATAACCCTTTGCATTTTTTTCCTAATTTTTTAAAGCTTTTAAAGGCGCAGTAATGAAAGATATTTAGGAATATTTCCACTCAAATATTAATAAATATGTTCTCAAAAAATAATCAACATCAAGTGTCAGACCTGTTTTCAAAAAATAATCATTACAAATAAACCTTCGTCCACAGGAAAATATGAATCATAACGTGTCCTGTTTTGGGATTACAGTCGAGATATGGTGACAAAAATAAATCATTAATTTATTGATTATTAAATATTTGTCCCCTCAAGAAACTAACATCAAGTGTCAGACCTGTTCTCAAAAAGAAAGAATAATAAATAGATATTTGTCCATAGGAAAATATGAATCATAAAGCGTTCTGTTTTGGATTGTAGTAGAGATGTGTTTGCAAAAATAAAGCATTAACGCGACAGGTGACGAGAGGAGGCACACGACAATTGGGTACAATCTGGCTTTCTTAAATTTTAAAATTGAATAACGCACAAGACATCCCATTTGTTTTGTGACCTCATATTTTCCCGAAACAATTTTTACAGGATTTTTCATGTTTGTTTTCATTCAAATCTCCAGTACCGCCCGTAGTTCCTTCAAGTACCCCCAGGGGCACTGGTAGCCATTTGAGAACCACTGACCTGCGTCACCTTTCATACAAAACGGGAGTTAGCGGGCGCGATCTTTTAGTTTGGACGAGATGAGGACGAGGAATAGCAGACGCTGGGCAGAAAGACATCAGCCGCAAAGAAGTTTTGCGCAAAGAAGTGACTTGAAGGGATAAGGAGGTTCTACTGGCAGGATCACATGGGGATTACGCGCTCCAGCTGGAAGAGCTGGGAAAAGTCACGCAGCCGGCCCGCCGGCACAAAAGAGCGGATGAAACGGCAGGAAGGCAACTCGGCTGGAGCTCCGCTCCGGCCCTACTGGAGACGCGATGAAAGGCGCCGCGTTCTCCATCCAATTCTGCAGTCCGGGGATTTGGGTTCCTTCGAATATTGTCGCAAAGGTGAACAGCGTGGGTTTGGACTGTTTTTTTTTCTCACAAAAGTCTTCATTCAAGGACTTGTTGACATTTTTTTCATGCGTCTTTATTCTTGCATGCTCTATTTTATTGTGTGCGCTTTTCTTGTGTGCATTTTTCTTTTGGGTTTCTTTTGGCTTTCATGCTTCTGTTTTTGTGTATTTTTTCTTGCGTACTCTTTTCTTGCGTACTTTCTTGCAAACGCTTCCTTTTTCTTTCCTGCTTTTCTTTCATGCTCTTTTTTAATGTGTGTCTTTTGTCTTGCATACTCTTTTTTTATTGTCTTTTTTCATGCGTCGTCTTTTTATTGTGTGTCTTTCTTGCATGCTTCTTTTATCTTGAGTCTTCTTCTTTTACTGTCTTTATTCTTGTGTCCTCTTCTTGTGTGTTTCTTTCTTGGATACTCTTTTGTTTTCTATTATTATTTTTATTGTGTGTGTTTTTGCATGTGTCTTTTTCATGTTGCTTCTTTTTTGTGTGCTTTTTTTAATGTATCTTTTCTTGCCTGCTCCTTTTTTACTGTGTCTTTCTTAAGTGTTTCTATTTTCTTTTCTGTTTCTTTTTCTTTCGAGCTTCGTTTTTCTTGAGTGCTCTTTTTTATTGTGAGCTTCCTCTTTCTTCTTTTTTGCACGCTCTTTTTTTCCCGTGTGCTTCTTTTTTCTTGCGTTCTCTTTTTTATGGTGTGCTTCCTTTTTCTTTTTTTGTTTTTGTTTTTTGTTTGCAATTACCGATTTTTGTCTGCTTGGATTTTTTGTCGGTGTGATTTGCACTTCAGGGCCAGCGGAAAGCTCACAGACAGGCATCAACAATTTTTATGAAAGAGTTACAATGAAAGCAGGCAATCTACATGCCAGGAGAAACCTTGCGCAGTCAAGTGGTGAGTTTAAATATCAGCCAAGAGGCAAGCAAACTTGATAAACAGCAGGTGATGAGATTCCAACAAAAGCCTCAATGAAAGGCAAGCACAGCGCAGGTAGCGCCGAAGAAAATATGAAAGAAATGCCGCAAATTTCAGAGCTGTCGCCTTCGATAAGATTCCCTCAGCAAACCTTCCTCCCTCACCCTTTCATCCTTTCATTGTGTCCATCCTCTTTGAGACTGATCATTGTGGACACAGATTGGTTTATTTATTTAGCGGTATTCATTTACAAAAACAAAACAAAAACTGTTTTTTTTTTGAGAGTGAAGGTTATTTCAAGACTCAAAGGCAGCCAAAGATGTGAACGTGAGTACACTCTAAAAATAGATGGGTCACAACTAACCCAATTTGGGACAAAAAAGGACCAATCCGAGATTTGGGGCAATTGTACTTCAAATATTGGTTAAAAAAACGACTCGCTGGAGTCGTTTTCTACAAAAGAGCTAGTCTTTTCTCTTTTTTAAATTTTTCTTCTTCTTTTTTTAATCGCTCACCCCTTCATCCACTCATTGTCTCCATCTTTTTTTCTTTCCGATGTGACCTAAAGGAGCTGATCCATGAATTCCTGGAGCGGCTGCCTTGCTCCAACTTGAATCCCGGCTAAATTTCACACTCAGAGACTTCATCCTGGTCTGGCAGTGTATTAAAAGCCTTCAAATCAGATTAGGATAAATTATGCACAATGCGGAACATTTTGGAGGGGCTTCACCCTCGACGCCTTACTCCTCCCTGTGGATAGCCCCTCTCTAGGGTCTGTTGACTAAAAGAAAGATGATTTTCGCCTGCCTTTCACAAAAAGAGAGTCTCGCCGCAAAATCCCCTTCCCCCCCGACGCGCACTCGCTCAATCCTTCCAACAGCGAGGAACGACAAGCAAAACACTAGCTCACCGTCTTAAACACTTTCTCACTCCATTTCTCCTGGGTCACCTTCAAGGACACTTTTGGTTAACATACTCTGAAACTAAGACAAACAGGAGACTTGTGCAGGGTTAAAAAATGTAAAAAAAATTGAATGATTTATCCAAATGCAGCAGTTCCTTTTTTTCCTGTCAAATTAAGAGACAATTAATTGGAACATGAAGCAATTTAATACTGAATGACTCTTGCAAAATGTTCTCCTCACCTTTTCGCATGTGCATCCCATGTCTTCCAATCATGGGGATATATTTTCCTTTGTTTACTGAATCGGCTTGGGACTGCGTACCATTCTCTCGCACTAATTGCGCTTGACGCAGGAGACTTTTTAATGAAAGACACTCCGTCCTGGTACTCATGTGAGTAACCCAGGAAAAATGAGGCGCACCCTTGAGAATAACGCGCTTTCCCTGGTATTTTGCCAACTAAAAGAAGTTGACTGAACTTCAATCATTTAACTCCCAGCCATCCCCCGTCAACAGATGTGCCCCAGGGCTCCGCCTTGGGGCCCCTCCTCTTCATCACATCGCATTCCCATAGGCAATATCTTTGGCAAACACAACCTTCACGTTCACACGTGCGCTCGCAATCACTTTTAGGGCAAATTTCCTTAAAAACCCACGTCAACGTCAGTTTCCCGATTACCGTCCATAATTCCACCGTTCGGGTCTCCACTGGGGTCAAGCCTGTCATCCTGGACCGCTCCCCGTCATTTAACACACGCATAAATAACGTGGCGCCTTCCCCGCTTCCATTGCCTTTACCCGTCCCGCTCCCTGTTTCAGCGCCGTCTCCGCTCACAGCAATTTCCTTCTTTTGAGACCCCCTCACAAATCCCTCCATAAACTCCAACTGGTCCATAATTCAGCTGCAAGAAGAAGCTCCTTGCGCCAATTTTACAACAGCTCAACACACTACTGCTTACATTTGGAATACACTGCGAAACACCTCAGTAACCTCGCCCACCGTGCCACCGTGTTGCTGTCCTCGACCAGAATTATGAGGAGATATATACTAGAATATATATATATATATATATATATATATATATATATATATATATATACATATACTGTATATGGTAATATATATGGTAATTAAATCTCTGATAATTAAATCTTTGATGCAATATTGTTGTTATATATGCAATATATATATATGCATTTATATGCAACTAAATGTGGTTTCATGAAACGCTAAAACGCTAAAATGTCTCTTTGTATTCATAGTAATAAGCAAAATTTGACTAAAATGCTCGTCACGAGACGATAATGACAATTAAAAGTTATGCCGTACTGCAGTTACATGCGAGACTATGTGAACAAAATAAAAATCCATGCTAAGGTAACGCTTCATTTCCGTAGTTAAAAACGTGAGGGAAATGTTGGTTGCATAACAATAATGCTAATTAATTCTCTAACTTCATATTGTAAATGATTAGGTACGAAGCTAGTTTAACGAAACAAAAAAAAAATGTACAAAAATGTCCTCCTTTTTGTACGTTTTTTTTTGTTTCGTTAAACTAGCTTCGTACCTAATCATCTACAAAAATGTACAAAAATGTCCTCATTTTTGTAGTCCAAAACGAAACTTGACGAAAATCCTATTCAAGTGCAAGAAAAATAACCGAAAAACGGTTAAAATAATGCGCAAGGGTTCGATGAAAAAGTTGATCATCCGACGATAAAAATAATGAAATCTTAAATTCCATTTTGTTGATGAGAACCTGAGACTAAATGCGCTTTAATATAAAAAAAAAGTACGCAAAAATGTCGGTTTTTGTAGTCCAAAACAAAGCCTGACGAAAATTCTAGTCAAATGGAATACAAATGTTCCAAATACTGCACAAAGGTTTTAAGCGGATCGAGACGTATTTTTTCCTCATTGATGGGCAAGGACATAGCGTCAAACGTCGATTTCGTGTTTTAACCTGCGATGGACTTTGCGATTTTATGAAAAGCGCCATATCAAAAAGCTACTTCAGAAAACCTTAATCTTGCCACTTTTAAAAACTCCCAAACCCAGATGTCCTTGCCATATCTTTTAACGTCATCAAATTGCAAGAAGGTTCCGCCGAGCGTCGGACAATAAACACATTCAAATCCTACGATAACAGACGCCGCCAGGATCTTCAAACTCCGACCATCGCGACTCACCCTCTTGATGCCGAAAACATTAAACAGATAATGATTTGGTCTTTTTTTCCATCCATCTTGGACCGGAACCAATCTACCACGGAGAATGTAGATATAAATGGAAGAGCAATCACACGCATCACACAGATCACAGCGCATGACCCCGGGAACACCCTCAATCCATTTTCACACTCGGGAAACAGATTGCCACTTTAACCCTTGGCTGTTGGGGGATTTTTCACTAGCCTGGCCTTACATAATATCGTCAAATAGAAGTATATATATTTACTTTCAACCTCTCAAAACCTTCAGTGGCATCAGCCCTATCCATATATATATATATATATATATATATATATATATATATATATATATATATATATATATATATATATATATATATATATATATATAAATCACAAAAAACGATGTACTTTATAGTTACATATTATATATAATGCAATAATAGCAAAAGTAACTACACTGTATATATATTTATGAACTTGAAATTGGAATATGTATTACATCATAATTAGAGTATTATGACTTTAAGACTTTGGTACGATGGGAGTCCAGGCTAAGCCAATCATTAAAGTCATTGAAAGGCTTGCAAATGTCATAAATTGGCCTCTAGCGCCGCCCGGTGGTTTTGGGGTGTCAAACATTTCTATAGTGCCACGTTTGCAAGTTGTCATTGAACTGGATGCAGGAAAATATTGAGAAAAATGCAGAATAAAACATCGGATTTTCAATCTGACTACAATTGATAATATTTGTAATTTTGAATGGCAGTAAATGAGCCTGACATAGGCTATATTTGGCACCTATAGGGTGTCCCTCTCATGGTTTTCCTCTGACATCACACATCAAAAGCCCACGTTGGTTCAAAATTTCCCACAGGGGTTAAAAGTGCAAAGGGGTACTCAGCGGGATTCGCACTTCCATCGAGCCGGAACAGCCACTGAATACATCCGGCTGTATTTATGTGCAAATCTATCGCGCGGAGGTCGCCGATCCCCCTCGGAGTTGGCGGATATGAAAAGGTGTCGGGATTCGAACGTTACCTGGTGGAACTCCCTCTGGTGCTGCACGGCCCCCGCGTCGCCTCCTATGGGCAGCTGTTCCGACAGCTCCTCGTCCTTGGCCGTCAGCCATTCGATGATCTCCTGCAGGGAGAGCTGCAGCTTCCCGCTGTTGTCCGAGATGGCCTCGATACGCACCCTGCCCACACACACGCGCCGCCCGCCTTTGCTTAATTACAAAAATATCACATGGCTTCGCCAGTCCAGTATTCAAGCTTGGGACTTGGGGGGGTTTCAGAGACTCAAACCGATTTGGACTTGGGATTTGGGATAGGCGATTTCACTTGGCTTCGACTTGACCAGTCACACCTGGACCCGACCGTTGAAATCGGCCGATTATGGCCGATTTTTGCCGATTATTTAGTTACGTGACTTGAATGGTCCAAAATTTAAACTTGGGATTTGTGTGAGTTATGAAAGACTCGAATTGACTTTGACTTGGGATTTGGGAGACATGATTTGACTTGGCTTTGACTTGAACAGGTACACCTGGACCCGACCGTTTAAATCGGCCGATTATGGCCGATATTTGGCCGATTATTTAGTTAGGTGACTTAAATGGTCCAAAATGTAAACTTGGGATTTGTGTGCGTCATGAAAGACTCATATTGAGTTTGACTTGGGATTTGGGGGACACGATTTGACTTGGCTTTGACTTGAACAGGTACACCTGGACCCAACCGTTGAAATCGGCTGATTATGGCCGATTTTTGCCGATTATTTAGTCAGGTGACTTGAATGGTCCAAAATATAAACTTGGGATTTGTGTGCATTATGAAAGACTCATATTGAGTTTGACTTGGGATTTGGGAGACACGATTTGACTTGGCTTCGACTTGAACAGGTACACCTGGACCCGACCGTTTAAATCGTCCGATTATTGATGAGATTTGCAGATTCTTTAGTCACATGACTTCGCTTGTCCAAAATTAGAACTTGGGATATGTGGAACTAATGAAAGACTCAAACTGACTCGGACTTGGGATTTGGGAGACACGATTTGACTTGGCTTGGACTTGAACAGGTACACCTGGACCCGATTTATGGACGATATTTGCCGATTATTGAGTCACATGACTTCGCCAGTCCAAAATTTAAACTTGGGACTTGTGTGGCTTATGAAAGACTAAAACAGACTTTGACTTGGGATTTGGGAGACACGATTTGACTCGAATAGCTAAACCTTGGCCTGAGCGTTTACATCGTCCGATTATGGCCGATCATTTACTCGCGAAAGGTTCATTCTTTATTTTTACAAGCAATAATTAGGTGGGCAATGAAAAAATTTGACCTGCATGTCCCTACATTACACACAACTGAAAGACACAGTTTGTTAAAAAAAAAGAATAAAAATACATAAAATACATAGTGCAACATAAATTTAACACAAATGGGTTAAATATGACTTCAATTCAACAACACTTTTATAATCGTGTCAATAACTTAAATCTAACCTCAGTGACATATGCCTGCTTAATATATTTCGCTCCGTTCCACAAAAGACAACTAAAAATCCATTGAACTGGAATAGTAAAAAAGAAAAAAAAAAGATGTTGCATGTTGCATAGCTACAAGCTTCATTCTAATGTTTCTTGACACTTCCTGCTTTTAATGCTTTAAATTTTAATTGTATTTATTCAGTGATTCATTCTCACATCAGCAGTGGTACAAGAAAGAAATTCCATGTATTTTCCCCCACCCTATCAGTTTTTTTTCCTATTTCCGGAGTCAATCTATTTTTTTGACATACTACACGCTATGCAGAGCTAGTAAATAAAACTGCAAATGAGGATGCAGGTTAGTTCACAGCGTAGCGACAATAAATAATTCATTAACGTGTAAGAAATTCATTAGCTGAGCTGACACTTTGTTACTATTGCTGGCAAAACAAAAACAAGTGCTTTTTTTTCTCAATTATTATCTTTAATTACACGTATGGGGGAAAACTATAGAAAAGGGACGGATGGATTTTTAATTAGCAGCAAGCCGCACGTCACGTCAATGAGCAAATTGTTGCTTTCGCGCCGCGGCTGGCATTAAAGAGCCATTAAAGAGACATTAGAGGCGTGAAAACGTCCCCGTGTTTCGTTTACACAGCGCGAGTGAGCACTCCGCAACGATTATTACGCCATCATCGAAAATCAGAGGTGAAATCGTTAGTATTCAGAAAATACGGCCATGCGCGGTAATGTCACGCACGCGCCACACATATGGCGGCAAAGGCATATTTTATATTTGTTTTTTTCTCCTTCCGTTAGCGAGCGTTGATCGGCGGGTTCACTTCAGTTCACATTAGCGAGCGGAGAAATGGAAGTGTGAGGCAATTTTCCGCAAAGTGAATTTGGCGTATACGGACGCGCACGAGAGACCGGGAATTATTTAAGCCAGTGGTTAAATATGAAATGATTGCAATTAATTGATTGGGTAATCGTTCGCAGCAAGATAACAAGGCTCGCTTTTGATTGGCTGACGGGAGGATGTCGCTTTCGTTTTATGCAGCGCGTCGCGCCGGGTTGTACTTCGAATAATTTAATTCATTCCGTAAGTTATTTCATAACGCGAATCTTTCAAAAGTAGAAACGCTTTTTACATGTAAATAGCTTAAGCCTCCCAAAATGACCCAATTTGGGTTTTTTATGTGTGATATCAAAGCAAAAACGTGGAAAAAAAACACTAGGAGGCTAAAATATTGCATAGATAGTCAAAACTCGACGACCCTTCTATAACGCTTGCAAACGTGCGATCGGGACGTACGCCCTACGAGTGTCAAATTCAGCCCATGTCAGGCTCATTTACTGCCATTCAAAACAGCAAATATTGTCAATTTTGGGCATATTGAAAACCCAATATTTTATCATGCATTTTCCCCGATTTTTGCATGAATCCTTTCGACGGCAACTTATTAATGGGGCGCAATAGAGATTTTTATGTAGACACCTCAAAAACACCGGGTGGCGCTAGTAGCCATCTTATGACAATTGCAAGTTTTTCAAAGACTTCGATGATTGACTTAACCTGCACTCCCATAATGCTAAATTCTTCAAAAGTCACGTTAAAAATAAATAAAAGAACATAATAATCCGCCTTCGTTAGGCGCTATCATTAGCATTAGCACCACAGCTTGCTTCAGTGCAATAAGCATTAGCTATGTTAGCAAGCCTTTTAAAGACTTCGATGATTGACTTAACCCGGACTCCCATAATGCAAAATTCCTCAAAAATAAATAAAAAATATAAGAACATAATAATCCGCCTACGTTAGGCGCTATCATTAGCATTAGCACCACTGCTTGCTTCAGTGCAATCAGCATTAGCTATGTTAGCTTAGCTTGGATTTGCGCCTGCATTTTACAGCGGTTCCTCATACGGACAACGTGGCTATCGTCTTCAAAGAGCCAGACAATTCATTTGTGTCCACTGTTGTGTCCATTTTGTCTCAGCGGGACACCAAAATGAATTAAATCCCACCCAAATATGTCCCCAACACATAAAATAAAAAATTTTTTTACGTCATTTTCGATGATGAACCGATAAATTTCGCGCAGACAAAAAAACGATGCGACTTTCCGACCGATCCGGCGAATTTTGACCGTCCCTAATGACACGGCGCTATTGAAAGGATCTGAAGCAAAAAATAAAGGCGACCCCGGCGCTCCCGCTGTTTTACTCACTGACGCGATTGAATGAGACGGAGGGAAAGTGTTATTTTGCGGCGCACAAATAGAGCACACGGCCCGCGTGAAAAGCTTGTGAGTCACGGCCGCGTCTGAGTAAGGTCATCCATCAGCGGACAAGCCTGGCATCAAAACGCTTCAGCCCTCACAACACGCTCACGAGCTAATACAAAAACGCGCACCGCCGAGCACACACACAGAGCTAATGGCACATTTGTCCATCACGGGGACTTCCATTTTAGACCCTGCCACACAGAGACAAATAAAAAACAGCCGGTGTGCGCTGGAATGAAAACAGCCTCGCATGCTTGGAGCATTTCATCCACATTGTGCTACCGCGTTTATTTAGTCATTCGCCGCTACCGTCTTTTTGTCCTCGCTACTAAGACGGCTCGGTGTACAAGTAGAACGACCGGAGGGCGCTCGGGTGTTCTACATAACACATCAGCGAAATAAAGGCGGTGAACATTCTGAAAAGGAGCCGCGAAATAAACTGTTCCAATGTTCCAATGCATTTGCTCTTAATTTGAAAACAAAACTGCACTATTCCTGCCAGGCTGATTTTCTTAGCGTGTTTGATGCATTTACACAGCACCATTTACTGTTATTTCCCTTATAGCGAGAAAATTCGGACATATGCAAACGAGCCTGCGAAAGATATACAATAGCCAATGTGATGACTGGGCCTGGGCGGAGCTCTGCGCCCGATCGAATGCCGCTGGAGATTATTTTCACTGACGCGCAAATGTGTTACCGGCAAGGCCCCATGTGTTTATGATTCAATACACATGCGGGTCGTTGTTTCTCATTTACAGTGACTCTCTGGCCATCTGCCCATTTTATATCCCATCATTTCCCTTCCTTTTAGCTCCTTTTCTATCTCCACTAGCTCCAGGGGACATGTTTCTACTTAAAGGGGCAAATCATGTTGCTGCAGCTGGGCGCTGAAGAGAAAATATCACCGAGAGTTGTTGTTTTTTTTTTTTTTTATTGCAGCACTACAAGTGAATGGTCTGCTGGCTCTAAAGCAAGCTTCAATGGTAGCAGTCATTGAAATGAGCAAGTGGCTGTTTGATGTGTAAATCATTTTTTCTCAATAAACACCAGAGCGCAAGACTCGCACTCCGGCGGCATTAACATGCGCGGTAATCAAATCAGTGGCAAACACTTGGTTAGTACACTTAGAAAGAATTGTTCATCACGTTCTATGGGGGGGCGGCAGAATAGATCAACAAGTACGGTGAACCCTCAAAGTAACGTGCTTCATTATACAAAGGCCTGTCATTGCGCAATCCTTTCCCGTGCCTTTTTATAGTAAACAGGTCATTTTAAAATAAGCGTTCATTGTTGAATTTAGTTGAATAAAGTGTAAAAAGTACTGTAATATGACGCACCAACAGTTGGGCAAAAATGGAAAAACTATAGCAAAACAGAATAAATTTCATCTTCCTAAATTACTTGTGATCATATCCGTAAGTTATATATTTATTGCAGGTTAAGTTTATTTCAGATTTCCCACATTGTGAGCAGTCAGTGAACGCAGCGCCGGCGTAATGTTGAATGCGCCCCAAGCGGTTGTTTTTACTTCTCCTCGGGCTTGAGTTCATTTTGCCGAAAATACCCAAAAGGACTCGGATGTTGGTTCAGTCTGCTCGCTTCTTTGATGGAAAATAATAACCACGGCTAACACGAGCTTCTGTCAGCTGCAACAGGCTCTGGATGCTAACAGCCAACTGACGTGCACCCGTTACGGTAATTATATTAAGAATACGGCTGATATAAAAATCCAAATTTGTGGATTGATGGACATCCATCTACGTCCCCTACTATCAGAAAATGGTAGTTACCTTGGTGCCATAATGCCCCCCCTAACCTTTCAGGTCAGAAAGTGGTCTTGTAACTAGAACCAACCCTCACGGATAAAAGAGGACGGACAGAAAGTGTGACCACAACAGTACATCTTTGCCCGCTCTCCTCGTGAGTCAAGGTTCGTTGTCTTCCGTCTGCTTTGTTTATTAAATGTTTCAGGTCGCCTGGACCTGACAAAAATCACTTAAAATTGTAGTGGTCAGAATAACGGGAAAATAAAACCCAAGTTTTTGCTCTACTTTCACCTATTGCAGATGTATCTAGTAAATATATATTTGGAATGCGAATATTGTGAAAGAATAGTGCAAAGAACCGGTGAGATGTCACGAAACGCGAAGCAGCATCTTGGAAGACACGATCAGATCAGTTTGATATTGTCATAATATTGTGGTAATGAAAGATGCCAGCATTTTTCATTTCCTGGATTAGCGGCCTGCCAAGCATCCGGCAGAGATAAGCCCGCGAGCAAGGCCCGCATGGGCGCATCGCTCTTGCTAGCTAGCGGGGGGAAATTCTTATCAATTTGAAGCTGAAAATGTCAAACGTGTGGTGACTTGGCCAACCTTTGTACGCGTTTTAGCGTGCTTGACACTTCCTGCCCGAAAGTAAATAACATCGTCAAATGGAAATTCAGCTCCCCAATCAGTGGGAGGGATTACAGCGAGGAGCTTAGCGTTAGCCGTTTCCATGATTAATTAATGCGGAGGAGACTGAAGCGGAGTTTTAGGAGAGGAGCTGGCTGCTGTGTTGCCTCGGGGCCAAAGGAAGCTTTGAGCGCAGCCTTTTTCTCTTTGCCTCTTCTCTCTTTTCACCCCTCTTGCTGTGCCTCCCTTTCACTCAAATGAACACAAGTTTGAGAGAAATGACAAAAACAAAAAAGTGCATAGGAGTCAGATTGGAAAAGAAAATATTTCGCACCCCGTCACTCAGCACAGTGACTCTATACAAGTTCATTAGCTATTAAAATGTTTTAGGTAGCGGATCACGGTTCAGGGATCCAAGTTCAATCCACCTTGCACCAGCTTTTCTGTGTGGAGTTTGCAAGTTCTCCCCGAGCCCGCGTGGGTTTTCTCCAGGCACTCCAGCTTCCTACCACAGTCCAAAAACATGCATGGCAGGTGCATTGGACACACTAATTCTTTGTCCGCTCTCCTCGTGAGTAAAGCTTTGTTGTTTTCCTTCTGGTTTGTTGATTATTAAATGACCTAATGGCCATTTAAGGTGGGATTTGCTTTTAAGTCATTTATAAAAAACAGGGAACACTTTATTTGTTAATTATGTTTTTAGATAATAACTTTGAAATAACTTCTGAGCAATGACCTGTCTTTAAAACTTTCTTTTCCACTCAAGAAACAAAAAAGCGGTGACGACATTAGGGTTTCACGATTTCTTAGTCGGGAATCAAGTCAGATTGAGTGTGCCTTGTCACCATGCGTCGTCACAAGTTCTGTCCTCGCCGCCACACTGATGAAATGCACGCAAAGTCAAGAAAAGAGAATCCAAAGTCTCAATCCAAAGCATGATTGTCTGGTTGATGATGCAAGACTCGGGAAACATCACAAGTGCATCCGTTACTGGCTAGGCAGCTACTCTATTTTGAAACTAAACCAGGGAGCAAGGAAAAAAAAAAGACGAATGGAAGTTTTTATTAATGACCCTCCAACAGGGTAAAAATATTGTTAAAAATATTATTTCATACTAAGTGTCCATATTTCGGTTACGGCCTCCCTGGCTTTTGTTTTTGCCACGTTACAAAGTGGAATACTAAGTTTTTTCATCCTTTCTTTGCGACATTTTTCCCTCTTTCAAGAACTGTCATGATCTATGGGGTTGGCTGTGTATATGTTGTTTTGCCTCCCTCTTCAGGCGTTTGTAGTAATTGCTCTTATTTTCTGTTTGCGTCAAACTGCCAGCGCTGCAACACGTCACTGGTCTGCTATTGGTCTGTCGTCTGATGATACTTTTGGAAGTATCATCTGTGTGTACAGATCATTCAGGGCAAAAGCACTGACTGGCATTTTTCACGCTTGACTTGAGAGTGTATAAAAACAGCAGCCAGGCCAACGTTGGCCTGGATCCACATGGGCAAGTCCCCGTTGCCTCCTGATGGCATCGGAGCAAAAAAAAAAAAACGTTTCCTCATTTTGATGAACCGCGGCGAACGTGATGACGTTGAGTGAGTTTGGGAAATGCGGTTTTGTCGTGGCCTCGGGCGTCCCTTCACGAGATTTCAGGAAATCCATTTGCTGAGAAAATGGCTGAGTGACAAAAGCAGTCAACAGAGGAAGGGGTTTGTTTACAGTTTTTTCCCCCTCTACGACTGAAAAAAAAGGCCAAAAACGGCCAAAGGGAACCCGCAATCGTAAATTTACATCGGCGCGGAATGGCTCGAAAACGCCAGTGCAAGCGTAATAAGAAAATTACCATATAAAAATAAGCAAATGACATGCAAGGATAAATTGTGCGCGTGTGACTCATATTAATAAATGGCGCGCATGCTGTTCGTCATCAGTCAACCTCGCCACACAGGAAGCACTTCCCAGCGTCTTATGAAAGCGGCTCCACTCAAACAGGCTGAAATGACGATTTCTCGGTAATTACAAGATAATTGCAAACGCAACCAAACGTTTTGTCGGCGCTGCTGAATTGGAATGACTCATCGGCACAGCGCATTTTTTTTTTTGAATCATCTTGGCTTTTACTCGAGAAAATGTGAAACTAGCGCTCCAGAACTTTGACGATAAACAAGATTCATTCCATAAAAGGAGTGCAAAGGTTTTCCACACCGGAAAACCATATAGCAACCAAAGGTCTTGGAAAAGTACCATAAAATATTGTGAAATCTCTAAAACGGGCCGTCGTTGGAAGCTCCGTCACAGCTAGTGACCTCTGCTGGCAGAAACAAGCACTGCAGTTTATTTGGAAAAACCCTTTCCTTTAAATTGCGCGCACACATGTATGCTGAAGTGGAGTTCTATTACGAAATTAAAGATTAACTACAAATAACGATTTTTATATTAGCTATAGTTGACTTAGATTCGCATTGTATCACGAACGTTGACTAGCGAGTTTCAAAAACAGACCTCAGATTGGCCAATAATTTTTGAAAAAAAAAATTAACATCCACGTGTGGGCTAACCAATATAGTATCAATTAGGAAAAAAAAAGAAAAAAAAACACTTCAAATGTGATTCATGAGTTTTTGGCCTAACGCCAATGCTATGCTAACATAGTTTTGAAGCCATAATTACAGTGAATTATTGTATGAAAAACACTTTGAATCCAAACATTATAAGACCATAAAGAGTATTTAAAAACAAATCGCAAACAAATGACTTGATTAGGCTTGTGAAATCTCTCAATAATTAACAACCCAGGCTAAACCTAGCTTTATCTCAGCGTATAAAGACGTTGGTCAAAACGTAAATATTAAAAAAACGAGGCCGCTCGTGATCCCGCAGACGACAAAATAACATGATTTTTTGCAAACTGATACCATACCTTGAAACTAACCTGGTTTATTTTTTTATTTTTTGCGCCACTAACCTTGAACAATAGAAGGCAACACAAACATCTAAAATGGATCTCTTTTTATCCTGCAGACACAATACGGGAGCTTGCCCAGAGATGACGCTGAGAAAATGGGGCACCAAACCCCCCAAGGGCTTTTTTTTTTTTTTTTTGAACTGAGCCATGACCAGAGGAAGAAAGGAAGGAATAAAGCAAGTGACAATAGCGAATGGAAAAAACCCAAACGGTAGGCAGACGGCGGCGATGAGCAAAAGAGACAGTGACGCAAAGCGGGCCTGAAGTGCGGCCGGCTCGTTGGGACGGACGTGGGCTGCGGGTGCTCGGCTGTCTGCGACGATCTGAGCAACGCGTAAACATGCGAGTGGCCCAATCAGAGTGGGCGTTCCCCCCGGTGTGCGCGGCGGGTGGCTCGCCATGTGACGCGCGGCTATACATCAACGCCGTTCCACAACCATCCGTAGTCATCGTGGCCAATCGTGTTCCTGCTACAGTATATTTCATTTATATGTGATGCGTTTTCGCAAAATTGTGGCAAAAACGAAAATTCAGATGGATATTTTCCGCGCTATAAGGCGCAGCGGATTATAAGGCGCACCTTCAAAAAATGGCCTGTTTTTTAAAAGTGGTTTCATATATAAAGCGAACCGGATGATAAGGCGCATAGAATAGAAGCTACAGTAGTGGCTGGGCTTGCGTTATGCATCCACTAGAGGGAGCTAAAGCGCTAAAGGAAAGAACTCTTTCGGCGCCAGTGTATGCCAGCCGATTTCAAGCATTTTGACGAATCTTTCGACGCCGACAGACGATTGTATTGATTATGAAAGTCATATGAAAAACTGGATTCCATTCCTTACCTAGAAAAAGAAAGTAAGATTCTATCTTATTTCGCTTTTTGGTAATCCCTGTTTGAAAACAGGACAGCTACAGTTACACTCAGCTATTTTGGACAAAAGTAGAACAATCCTGGCCCATACAGTATACACTTTGACGCGAATCATTTTTTTTCCGAACATCTGAATTATCTCCACATTTTGATGGCGCAACAAAAGAACATGAATAATAATCATAATCAAATAAAATGACTGCTGCATTGTGAATTCTGCCTCCCCGTTGTATATAAAACATTATATTTAAACTGTATGAAAATGGAATTCTACTGCACAGCAATCAATTTGATTCATTATTAAGTCCTAGTTTACATGTTGTTGTATTATCATTACACACAGGTTAATTGCTATGTCAGGGAGGCAGAATTTCAGCGGTAAAACAAAATTAAACATTCGGCAGTACACGAGAGCGACATGTTACACGCCGCTCGGTGTGTGTGCGTGTGTGTGTCGTTGAATAAGTTGGCCTCCTTTGCGCATAAAACATCAAAAAAAGTGATCAGTGCCAAGCTTTTGTTATCATCTCAGAGTCCAATTAGCAGGGTGACACTGTGTCACGCCGATAAGTTGCATGCCATGCATAAATATTGCATATCTTCCTGCTTCACTCTTATCTTCGTGCGCCAATTCCACCTGTTCCCCCTCCCCCGCCCTCAAAGAAAGTGCAAAACGCGCTTCTTGTCCCGTTTCGGGCCAATGTCGCAGGATATCAAAGGCTTGGGCCTCAAACTTTTGGAATTTTTCCAAGGAAGTCAAAATTGCGACAATGACAAAGTAATATTTATTATGTTTATGTTATTAGAATGAAGACCTATTTTGACGGTTGAAAACTAGATACGTAAGAAAATAGGAGTCAGTATAACAAGAGTCAGTATAACAAGATCTAGCAGAAACTCGCTTAATGTTTTAATTAATTTGCTCTTACTTTGAAAAGAAACATGTCCTGTTCCTGTCAATGCATTTAAAAAAAAAGCATAGGCATAAACACCAGATTAAAGCTCGACACAAGTCATCTGTCGCTTTGCAAAGGAGTCACTGCGACAGTTTAGCAAAAGTAGCTTCATGTTCCAATTGATTTGCTCTTAATTTGAGAAGAAAAATGTACTCCTCACTGCAGTCAAAATCATAGAAAAACGTGCTGTTCCCGTTACTGCCGCCGCTACTGCGAGGCGTTCACTGACCACTCACAATGTTGGAAAACTGAAAGACACCCAACTTAACCTGCAACAAATATCTAACTTACGGCTATGAACACAAGAAAACGTGAAGGGTTTAAGACGGTAAGATATTTGCTGTTTTCCTGCAGTTTTTACATTGTCGCAAAACTGTCGCTGCGTCGTAAAAACGGTAGCATAGAAAATACCAGAATTTAAGCCTAAAATGAAGGTTGCGGCCTCTATTTGGAGAATTACGGTATCTTAAAATAGGCCATTTATGTGGCGCTAGAAGAGTAAACAGTCAGTCGACGTTAGGGGGTGGGGGGGGGAGTAAGGGGGGGGTGCTTTTACAACGCAAAGTCCACAGCACTTGTCCTGCATAAAAAGCCACTTTCCTCTCAAGGTTAGCCGGATCTTCCTCGTTCACTTAGTCATGATACTTACCCCCCCCGCCCCCATCTCTCGCCGGGATGATTTAGCAGCATCTGCCTTTGCGGCCTTTACTCACCCCTCCTTCGCTGTATTCGTGCCCCCCCCCCTCCCCCCTCCCTTACCGGCTTATCTAATTACACGCAAGCTGCGGGGGAAACTGTCTTAACCAATTTCACAACTGTCCTGCCCCCGCCATCCTCCCTATCCCGCATCGGATGCGGCGGGGTCAAGTAAGCCATTAAGTGGGGGGTGGGGGTGCAATTGTCTGAAGTGGATCCCGGGAATGGAGTCGCGGGGTCGCAAACGATGCGGCAAAGCCTGGACGCGCTCCAGTCGGGCATTAGAGAGCGACGTGAGTGGCCCGGGTAAACATGAAGGCAGTAAAGGCGCAATTAGTTTGCTATCAATGATGAATAAGCTGACTCGGCGGGGAGTAAATGGAAAACGCTCGTATTCCACCCTGATATACGGCCGCATATCATTGGCTTCCACTCGACGGCGGATGTGCGCATGGGCCGTATTTTTCACCGGGCACAATCCCAACAATGCAGCGCGACAGAAAAGTCATAACTGGTATATTGTCAATCTACATGTGCTGCCCCGCCATTAGTGTTCACAGTGCAACGCAGAATATCGCCAACTGACTTTAAAACAATAAATCAATCAATTTGTTACTTGTTTAACTTCCTTTTTTTTCATTAACGTATAAGAGATTTTCCCGACATCGGGAACACTCTGCACCTTTTGTTTGAATTTGAAAGTCAAAGAACAAACAAAACAGCATTTCTATGGGTTCTATTTACAGTACAGTAGAAGACTAAAAGAAGCTATTTCCTCCCATGGTTTAATTTTTCTTTTTAAGACATGCCGATGGGAGCGTAATGCTTGAATTTGACACCAAAAATGTATGTATCAAAAAAAAAAGAACAATACATTTGAACTAAAAGTGTTGGAGATTTTTGAAAACATTTTGACACCAATATCCAGTATTATTGGCGGGCAAGACGAAGGCAGGACGGCATACGTTACCGGATGCTGTGCGATTTGCGTTTGATCTCATTCCAGCAGAGGTTCATATCCCCGGCCTGGTGCGGGCCGCCCCCCTTCGGCCGCCGGCACTCGGCCCCCTCCTCCTGGGCCTCACCGTCCGCTGCCGACTGGCACGGCACGCAGTGGCATCCCGGCCACGAGGGCCGCCCCGGAGCTGAAGACGCGCAGACACAAATTAAAGACGTAAATAAATCAAATACGCAAATACATTAAATAAAACATTTTTCAAAGGACTGTTAACTGCATGGAGGTGACTGGAGTTTAATGATTTTTCAACTTTGCTTGAAAAGGCATCCTTACAAAGGAATCTTATCTAGCTGCCAAGCTAGCTTTTGAGGTAATTAGCTTGGTCGCTGCCAATCTAGTGAAATAGGTAGCGACCAATCTGGCGAAATGGGTCACTACCAATCTAGCGAAATGAGTGGCTACCAATCTAGCGAGATGAGTGGCTACCAATCTAGCAAAATGGGTAGCTACCAATCTGGCTAAATGGGTTGCTACCAATCTGGCAAAATGGGTAGCTACCAATCTGGCGAAATAGGTAGCTACCAATCTGGCGAAATAGGTAGCTACCAATCTAGATAGCTATCGATCTAGCGAGATCGGTAGCTACCGGTCTAGGTGAGCTACCAATCTAGTAAGAAAGGTAGCTACTGATCTAGGTAGCTACCGATCTAGGTAGCTACTGATTTAGCAAGATAGGTAGCTACCGAGCTAGCGAGAATGGTAGCTATCGATCTAGCCAGAGTGGAGGCTACCAATTTAGTGGTCTAAGAAGCTACCGATATAGCAAGATAGGTAGCGACCAATCTAGGTGAGCTACCGCTCTAGCGAGACAGGAAGCTATCAATCTAGCGAGATAGGTAGCTATCGATCTAGACCCATAGATAGACCTAGAT
Organism: Hippichthys cyanospilos; assembly: GCF_059441005.1. NCBI lineage: Eukaryota > Metazoa > Chordata > Actinopteri > Syngnathiformes > Syngnathidae > Hippichthys > Hippichthys cyanospilos. Next base: position 1,734,445 of record NC_142381.1, read on the forward strand.
CAACAGCAAAAAGTATCATCATGTTATCTTTTATTTTGAAAAGAAAAATGTACTGTTCCTGTCACTGCATTCAAAATCATAGAAAAACGTATCATTATCTTAGAAAATCTAGATCTAGATAGATAGATAGATAGATAGATAGATAGATAGATAGATAGATAGATAGATAGATAGATAGATAGATAGATAGATAGATAGATAGATAGATAGATAGATAGATAGAAAAATAGCAAGCTAGCTGGGAAGCTATTTAGCTAAACATAGATAGATAGATAGATAGATAGATAGATAGATAGATAGATAGATAGATAGATAGATAGATAGATAGATAGATAGATAGATAGATAGATAGATAGATAGATAGATAGATAGATAGATAGATAGATAGATAGATAGATAGATAGATAGAAAAATAGCAAGCTAGCTGGGAAGCTATTTAGCTAAACATAGATAGATAGATAGATAGATAGATAGATAGATAGATAGATAGATAGATAGATAGATAGATAGATAGATAGATAGATAGATAGATAGATAGATAGATAGATAGATAGATAGATAGATATCAACGCAGCTTTAACTTGAGTGAAAGGAAGGATTTAACTCTCAGCAAACAACCGCAGTCTTCCTTCACACACTTCCTTCGTTAACTTCCTAAAAGTGCGCGGCTGTGTTTTTTGCAAGCACATTTCCTCCCTATCTGTAGAATTAGGCAAAACGGAGCTGATCCAAGCGCCTATCCCTAGCTGTCGAAGAGGATGTTCCAATCCCTTAATAAATCCCGGAGGAGCCAAACTTTGAACGTTTGAACAAAGTCTGCGGCGTAGACAACAAAGTACGTTCGCCGCACTCGGTTAATATGACATGATTTGTAACATCCCATCGAGCCGCGCGTCGGATTTTCCCAGATAACGAGAAAAGAAATAAATAAATGAAGGCTTCTCCTTTGCACATTTTTAAGAGCGAGAGGTTGTGAGGCCAAACGAAGAGGCGCGATCCCCTTGATGGAGGAGGTGACACAAAGGACAAACACACATGGACACGTCCTGTGCTCGAGGACAGAAGATATCGCTCGTCCATTTTACCCTTTGTGACCGTGCGGCAATTGACGACTCATCAATGAAGTTGATAGATTAATCGGCGAGAGATCTTAAACTCTCAGAATTTAAGTTTACTATATGAGACACTGATTACTGATTTGTGTCCACTGTGGTGTCCATTTTGTCTCAGCGTGACAGTAATATGTATTGTATCCCATACAAACACACAAGACATCATTGGAAATGCTAGGTTGTTCTCTTGTCCTCTACTGAGGACACCAGGACTTAATAGAGTAGCTCCAATGATTCGAAAAAAAAGTATATATATATATATTTTTTTTTTTTCTTTTTTCTTTTTCAAGATGACCTAAGCCTTGATGAGCATGTGACATCATTTTCAGCGGACAGCCTGTAGCAAAATGTGATTCAAAAAAGGTTTTCATTGTAGATGAAAATAATTGCCAATTAATTTTAGACTAAATATTAACCTTTACTGTTTAAAATGGCTGAATGAATTTCACATCCCTTTACTGTATTTATTTACTTATGTGAAAAAATGATTTCCATTCTATTTAATGTTTAATCAAATACATTTTATAATTAAAACGTATTATATTAATAAATTTAATACGATCTAAAATTATTATAACATTTTATTATAATTTATTGTTCATATTAAAATGCACCAATCAGAAGCAGTGTCACCATGTTGTTTAACAGCTATACAATGGCAGTAAAGACATTCTATTCTATTCTATTCTATTCTATTCTAAAATGACTTTCGTATTACTAGATGTCAGTGAAAAAAAAAAATCTGCAGTAAATACACGACTGGCTTCAAAACACAATTTTATTTCTTGCCCGTTTCATTTATCTCGCGTTCACACACTGCACCGAAGAGTGTAAAGAAAAAGCTGATTTTTTTTTTTCTTTTATATTTCGGGTTGCCGTGTCAACAGCGAAGCGAAGCGTTCCCCAGCGTACCGACGAGCGAGAGAAGTCGGGCACTTTCCTTATCCTCCCGCTCGCCTTCTTTCTATTTGCTGTGAATCAACAGCTGATGGCGCGGGCACTTCCTGCCGCGCTTCGGCTTCCTCGCGCCGCTCCGTCTAATGCGCCGCATGAATCAGCAGTCGGCTGAATGCTTGAATCACTGCCTCCTCGCTCTCACTTAACTAGGCAAACAATCACTTAAAGCCTCTCGCTGTGTTTGCTTTGAGAGTAAACGCCGGCCAGGCCGCATTGTTTGCTTAGGAAAAGCCCCGTCCTGGATGTCATATTCTTTTTCGGGCACTGTGATGCACTCTGTTATTTTTTTCAGTTTTAGACTAAGCTGTAACCCGTACAAACGCTGTAAAAAAATAATGTTGTTGAAAGTTGATTTATATTGCTTTTTTTACTATCGAAAATGATACTGGTTTATGGATAGTTATATAATTTTTACAGATGATAATCTTATTTAGAGTTAGCGTATCGCGGGGGGGCAAAAGGTTTTCTCTTTCCCGGGGGGGTTTGGCAAAACATAATTGGGAAGCACTGCATTAAACCCTTTAAATCAATCATATTAATTCAAGGAGTTGACAATGTGAATGCAGTTCACTTGTTTGCCTTGAGATGGTGCTGGTGTGTTGATGAATGATGCAAAGAGAGATATCTTTTTAGGTCGTCTAATTTGTACGTTTTTATATTCCACTTCCGGTGTTACAGGAATCATTAACAAGTCAACAGGAGCTATAATATTTTTATTTGAGAATGTAAGATTAGTGAAGTTTAGTTTGGGGTCATGCAAAGTGCTTCCTGTGTGATGTCATTGCCAAAGTGCTAATGACATGCTAACGACGCCAACGTCAGACACGACAGCCCAAAGTGGTATGTTGGTGTAAAAATGAGTACATTCCTTTCCTTGAGACAAAAAAACAAAAGTTAGAATCGAAATATCTTGCAAGTTTCAACGCAAGTTTGCAAATTAGTTGCTAGCAAACATTCAACCTAGCAATCCTGATATCTGATTCCAAAACGTTTTGAAGCTGTTTTTTTGCATATATATATATATATATATATATATATATATATATATATATATATATATATTTATATATATATATATATATATATATATATATATATATATATATATATAAATAAAGTTGCTTTTTGCAGAAAAAAAGAAATGCATGACAATCACATTGTATCCCAGTGGAGATCTTTTTATGAATTCTAATATGAAAGTCAACGGGGAAAAAAGACATTTCCACTTCACTTGACTCACCTCATTCGGGGAGATCGATTTTTCAATTCAATATACAGGACGAGGCGTCCTCTGTTTACATTGGTATGTCAGTGCTTCACTCGCATCGGTAGCTACGACATATTGGATTTGTGTCGACATTTGGCAGAGGCGGCAAAAGTATTCACACTCTGTATTCAAGTAGAACTCCTGATACTGGAAGACTCGGGAAAGTGGAAATACTGATCTGACCCACGCAAATACTTACGTTGTTCTGTTTATTTTTTTCTACGGAATTGAAAAGTCATCCAAAAGTCATCAAGAATCGGATTTAATTTAAGGTTTAAGTATGGAAATGAAATGTACTAGTAAGTAAAAAAATGAAATGTACTAAGTAAAAAAGTTTTTAAAAAAAAGTCAGTGTATGAATTATTTAAAAGTGAGCAAGTGTTGTTTCAGGCTTTGATGCTAATGCTAATTTTGCTAATAGTGGTAATTGAAAAAATACACCTTAACCGTTATTGCTTTTTCCGAGTGATCAAAAAATATTACTACATGACTTTCCTAAGGGCAAAGAAAAATAATTTAGAATCTAAAAGTCTTACGACAGATAGTACTTCTGCAACATGCTAACACCGATTGCTAGCTAACGTTCAACCTAGTGCTTTATCCATACTGGAATGGAACTACAGATCTGACCACTTTACAAAAAACTAGTCAGTTGATTTAAACCAAAAGCGAGCCAATTTTGTCTCAGACTTTGCTGTTGATGCTAATTTAGCTAATGGTAGCAACGGCGATCTTAACTGTAATTGCTTTTACTGAATGGATAAAACACATGACTGCATTCATTTTCTTACGACAAACAACAAAATAATCGAAACATTTTACATCATATCAAACCTCAACAACTTTGTATGCGATTTTGCTAACGTTTGTTGCTAGCTAACATTCACCCTAGCAGTCACGCTACTTGCTTACGAGACTTTTTATAGATTTTTTTAGCCAATGATAAGTTAGCATGCGTCCAACGCAACTTAAAGGAACCTTTGTTAGCTCGCAATCCACACCAAAAGTCAAAGAAAAAGCAAGAAGGACACCGCAGAGCGTGCATACAAAAAGAAGCAAACGGTGATCACGTCGCCGCGTCGATACAGATCTGAATGAAGGAAGACTGCGGCTTGGATATCCGATTGATGGACTCTCGTGACTGGAGCCGTGCGGACGGATGAAAAGCAATTATATCCCAAAGTGACAATGCAAACCTTAGCAGCGGGGGCGGCGACCTCCTAAAGCCGATCGGCTCCGCATTGTTAACGCTGTCACCGAGGTTAACTGAGTGTGCGAGGCTGGACACAGAAAACCGGAGACCCTTTAGGAATGCAGAGATGAAGGTGGGCTGAGGACGCGAGGAGACAAAAAGATTCTGTCCTTGTACACCTACGGCTCCGAATAACTCCAAACGCCTGTGCTCGTCTTCTGGAATGACAATAAATAATTGCACATTTTTCGCCTACGAGCATAACTGCTTAACCCTTGCGGTATTTTGTCCAATCACGTCAAAGGCATTTCATATTAAAGGTAAAGCGGTGAAAGAAGACATAGGGAGCTGAAATTTCACCCAGATGGTGACAACATGTACAATTTTAACAATTCGTATGAGTTTGAGTCTAAATTGTGTTGAGTTTGAATTGTTTTGTTACAAGTACGACCCTAAATTGTGTTGAGTTAACAAATTGGAAATTTGCGAGTGCAAATATCTCCTTTGGATTACCGAATCTGATCCTCTGTAAGCCTGTGTGTATTAAACATGATAGTGTTTTATAGCCGAGGGTTAAACCCCTTTGGCTTTGTTTTCGTGTTACACTTATATTACTGTGTTGTGTTTCGATTGCAGTGTATTTGTAGAACCACAGACATGGCGTTAACATTGTGCAAATATTAAACACAAAAAATAATTCGTATGAGTGCAGACAGATGTAGAGCAGGTATTTCTAACCTGGTGAAACGTCTGGTTTACCGAAGCGGCTCCTCTTACCGCGTCGCTGCCTCGCTCCCTTCATGTTGTTTTTCATCATCATTAATGCCGTAACAACCTCAGCTGACCCGAGCTGCCAACAACTAACGAGTATTTATGCCGAAATAAACCCCTCTAGCTCACCCCATTACGGTAGTTATTGTAATAAGAATAGACCGATAAAAAAAATGCACATCTGTCTGTCATAACTGTCAAAAAAACCCATTGTGAATCTTACCCTTTATAGGACGCACTATTTATTTAATTTTTGGGGGAAAAAGCGCATCTTATAATTGGGGGTTTACATGAAATTGAATTTCATATTCGGTTTCCATGAGATATTTGCGCACTGCTTGCCTGCGTTGTGTTTATTTTCACGTATCGGCTGGCGCTAGTTGCGCTGGGTGGTCATGTCGAGCCTCAGCTTGCATTTTCCTCTTTTTGTCCACATTGCGCTCATTGGACACGCCGTGCTAACGGGACGTTCCACTCCCAGGGAGCGTAGTAAAAAATTCATCCGCAGTGACAGATGGCGCGATTGTACTGAAATGGAACTAATTCCGCACAGTAATTGCGAAACGCATCCTTCTGTCAGCCGGCGAGAGCCTCACAACACTTTGTAATGCCGCGTTTACAGCCACAGATAAAACACTGCACACCAGCGCGCAAAAGAATTGAGCGCCGTCCAAACTCTGATACCGACGCCCGGAAATCGTCAGCTGGCCTCCGCCGGAGGTGTTAAACGCTCGTTTGAACTGGAGCAAATAAATGCCAAGTCAACAATAGCGCCGTTTGGCTTGGCGCTCGCTGGAAGTGGAATCCAGCCGCTTTGATGCCCCTTGACGGGAAACAACTCCAGGTAGCCCTGTATAGTTTGTCGTTTTACTAAAAACAGGATATGATGTCAAATCGACAGCGCAGAGATTTGTCTATTCGAAGTTTGGATATATTCGGAATCAAGTATTCAATTGATTAGCCCGTCATTTAGTCAGGAATTCACCAAGTAACCACAAACGCCCAAGGACAAAATGTAAACACAGAACTTACACCAACTAACTGTGGCACTCACTAGGCCACGCCTCTTAAAGGCACATGTGCACGGACGATTACGCCACTGATTGCTGCAGTTTATCAATATTTCGTGTTGTGAGGAAAAGGAAAAACAACTGCTTGGAAAGCATTCAACGTTACACTGGCGCAACGTTCACTGACCGCTTTCACTGTTGGAAATCGGAAACTTTGAGTATTTATGGCAAAATAAACACGAGCTGCGTCGCGAGAAAATGGAAAAACAACTGCTTGGAACCATTCAACGTTTCACTGGCGCTGCATTCACTGACCGCTCACAATGTCAGAAATCATATACTTAGGATATTTATGGCAAAATAAACTCGAGCAGCGTCGCGGGGAAAGGAAAAACAACTGCTTGGAACGCATTCAACGTTACACTGGTGCTGTGTTCAATGACCGCTCACAATGTGGGAAATCTGAAACTTTGGGTATTCATGGCAAAATAAACTCAAGCCAGGAAAAGAAAAAACAACTGCTTGGCATGCATTCAACGTTACACTGGCGCTGTGTTCAATGACCGCTCACAATGTGGGAAATCTGAAACTTTGGGTATTAATGGCAAAATAAACTCAAGCTGCGTCACAAGGAAAAGGAAAAACAACCGCTTGGCATGCATTCACTGTTACACTGGTGCTGCATTCACTGACTGCTAATGTGAGAAACACCCTTAACTTGATGCGCAACAAATACATAACTTACCGCTATGAACACAAAAAAATATGAAGAATTTACAAAGCTGATTCAGTTTTGCTCTAGTTTCTACATTGTCACCAAACTTTTGGTGCGTCCTAAAAATAGAAAATACCAGAATTTGACCCCCAAATCAAGGGTCAAGGGTGAGTTAGGGAATGGCGCAAACTGGCGACCAGTCCGCTGTTTACCCCGCGCTTCTGTCAAATTAATCTCGGCTAGTTTCCAGCTGCCCCTAATGAGGACAAGCGCCACAGAGGATCAACCTGAAGCGCTGCCCCCCCCCCCCCCCCCCCCCCCCTTCATCACGCTCCCTGTGTTTTGCCCTGCGACCGACCGCATATTTTATTATCCTTCCGACTCGATTATCTTTTCCATGTGACAATAATTTGCCCCGGAGCTAACACGGCGTCCCCGCACTAATTTCTATTTCCAAGGTGCCATTGCGCCTCATGTCCTGGAAATACCGAGTGGAAACGAGAAGTCGGTTTGCATGTGCGCGCGTACGTTTATGTCCGCTAAGTAATCGTAGCAGCTTTACCGCTAATAAAAGCGCGTACGCGACATTGGGGGGTGACAAAATGTAATTCCGTGCTACTCCCCAGACCCTCGATGTATTTTGATTATATTGTTTTTTTTGATTAGCTCTTCTGCGTGAGAATTATTTGCCGCAAGCAAACACGTAATATATTTCGGTCAAGGTGCCACTGCTGTTCTCTCACGAATCGACGGAGGGAAATGACTAAATTATTTGTCTGTGCGCCAATTTAGCAGCAAAATAGATTGTCAGACTGGGTGAAATGGTGAAAAAAAACTAAAACCTGGATTTTCGTTCATTCTAGACAATTATGATTTGAATCAACAGATGCTCTAGAACAGATCCCTGTTGCATGCCTGAACTAACGTCAACATTGTGTGACGGTAGTATAAAAAAATTAATTAACTAAAAACATTTTGCCAAAGAAATGCTAAAAAAAACATTTTTTTTCTTAATAGTAATGATAATTTGTTTTATTTAGAAGCATTCAAGGTCATCATACACATACGGTATTTTCCCTATTGCTACTAAAGATCTGAATCCATTTTTTGAGTCCTTTTTTTGAAGGCCACACTGTTGTTTCCAGGACAGTATTTTTTTAAGTTAATGTTTTTTTTTGACAAAGAGTATAATTGACTTTTAGGGGATTCTTTTCCTTTATTCAGAAGTTTTTGTTTGTTTGCATAGCTTTACTTGATCAACTCTCTACAAACATTTCATATTAAAAAATATCATTCCTGCTGACATTTTATTGAATCGTCTGTCGCGTTTGACGTTAGCATTGTTTGCACGTTTAGCATGATAGCATAACATACAGAAAGTACTTTGCATGACCTTAAACTAAACCTAGATAACCTAGACCTTATATGCTCATAATGATCCCAAAATAAATGTTATTGCTCCTGTGGACTAAATGATGTCAAGATGACGGGAAATGTCAAATAAAAACATACAAATAAAAAGACTGAAACAAAATCTCAAGACGAATATATGAACTACATTCATATTATCAACTGCTACAATTAATATCATGAATTTCAAGGTTTTATGAGCATTTTTTTAGGCTTGGAGCGAATTAGGCACTTTACATGTAAAAAGGAAAATCCATGTTACAAAATGACTTTTGGAACGAAATAATTTCGTAAATACAAGTAGCACTGTTTTGTGAATAGTTTTGCAAAATCTTAGAGCTGCCAATTGACTGTAACGGCTGCCAATTATCAACGCACGGCAAGGAAAAACACGAAAGCTGCTGTATGCGTTTTCCAACCGGGGCAAAACGGCGAGAAGTGCAAAGTTGCGCAAAATGACACTAAAGAGGATTTAAAACATATCAGTCTATAAGTTAAGAAGATTATTTCATCGCTCCGGCGCTATAATGACATCAAAAGGCATTTTGGGGATTAGCCCGGACTTAAAAGGACCCCTCGCCGCCGACAACACCGTCGAGTGTCAAACAAACAAGTCCAAAACATGGAAATCCACCTCCCCGTTTTGCAAAATACTCATTTGGTCCCAAGGAAAGCAAGTCTTAATAAATAGGAAGTATAAAGACATCGAGTGCTTTACAATAGCGATTAAAGGAGCGGAGAAAAGCGCAGCGCTGCGGAGGGACGGCGCGTCTGCCTGTGAAAGGAGGCAATTTCGCAAAGCTCAAATGAAATCCCAGCTAATTAAGATGCGTTTCATGTGCTACAATGAATCGAAGATGAAATATTTGGAAATTGAGAAGTCACGCGGCTGTCAGCAGACGCCGCTAAGAACTTTTAATGCTAGCTTTGAGCTTGTACGTCGGCCGGATTGCTGATGGAAATGAAAACGTCCTTGCGGCGATTTTCCAAGATGGTCGCCCCACAAGATGGCCGCTTGATATGATCAAATGAACAGCACTCTATTCATCATTATTAGAAAGCGTTTTTGGTAGAAAAACATCTGTCGTCAACAGTAAATAATGGTTAATTGGTAAGGAATATTTTGACAAAAAACATAATTAATACAAAGCGTCAGACCTCTTCTCGACAAAAAATCATTGTAAATACATATTTGTCCACGGAAAAATATGAAATTCGTAAAATATGAAATTTATTCATAAATATTTTTCCACAAAAAATAGTCACCATAAAGTACCAGACTTGTTCTCGGAAATAAATATTTGTAAACATTCAACATAGAGTGCCCTGTATTGGCATTACAGTTATTGGTATCATATGATTGTAGTATTATGTATGTATTAAGTATGTAACATGTGGCTTTCTTACCCATGTGAGCAACACTGCCACCCAGTGGTCACAGTTCATCACTACAGTCCTCAATCGGCTTCATATTAAACACTAGTCAAGGGTGTCAGCTACCCTCCATAAAAGAAAAACATATTTACATATTTACGTATTTTAAAAGATGAGAATTCTCGTCCATGGCACTGAAAGTGAGTGTTTAAAAAAAAAAAAAAAAAGATAAATTATGGATAGGCGGCTTCTGTCCACCACAGTTCAATGAAAGGCCAAACCTGGCAAACAAGCCTTATAAATATTGATTTTCCCCTCACCAAAATATTCAACTGCATTAATGCGAAACTAATAAAACTATTACTCCATGCCGCGGAGGCCATTTTCACCGATAATTGTCGCACGCCGACTGCGGCCGCCTTGCTGATGGACGCGTTCAAACGGCTGGAAAACGAGCTTTCCGAGGACTCCGGCCGGGCTCGTTCGGAAGCTCATTATGAAAACATAAAATATAAGAATTAAAAAAAAAAAAGAGCTTTTGACAGCGCGCGACATTTGGCTGCGCGAGGCAAAGTCCACGCTCGGCTGTCAGGCGTGTCACTTCCCATTTGCTGAGGGAGTCGCAGCCACTCCGGGAGACGCCGGGCCGGCTGACAGCTGGCTGTCCATTAAAAAAAAAAAAAAACACACACACACAGAGAAGCTGAATTCATACGGCTTGACTTCCTGTAGGAGCCAAACAAGTGAGTCACGAAGGCGACCCCCCCCCACCCCCCCCTTTCAAATCACACTTTCCAATTCAAGCACATTGAAATACGCAAAAGCAACAGAGCGCTTTGCTAAAGCGAGCGCCCGTGTCGGAATAACTCTGTAATTGGGACAGCGGGCACAAATCCAGTGTGAAAGCAGCTGCTTGCATAATTGGGGAACATGTCCTTTCACCCAACGTACAAATACAGAAAGAAATACATTTTCTATTTATTTATGCATTCATTGATGAGTGCGGTGTTGCCCTGCATCTTCATATTTAACCATAACATTTTCTGCTGCAGAATTATGTCGTTATTCTTGCCATTTAGCAATTTCATCCACCGCACTACAAGGCGCACCTTCAACCCCTTTTAATATATAAGGCGCACCGCATTATAAGGCGCATAGAATAGAAGCTACGGTAGTGGCTGAGCTTTCGTGATGCATCCACTAGATGGAGCCCTGCTGAAGGGGATGTCAACAAAACAAATGAGTCCGTCAAACTTTTCAAATCAGAAATCAGGAATAAAGACAAAAAGTAGTTTTTGTGAAAAGTACTATTTGAAAAATGGGGAAAAATACCTCTTGATTGCATTAAAAAACTGTTTGGACCATTGATTCTACATGTTTGTTATCTAATTTACGCAAGATTTTTCTTAAATAAAACTTTTAATCACTGCAGTATTTTGATTTTTTTTTTTTTTCTACCACAATTTTACAGTATTTTAACCATGCTCATGTGATAACGAATTCGTGCCATGTTGAACTTTGATGTTATCACCATCTGGGTGAAATTTCAGCTCCGTAGTTCCTTCCTTCAATTATTTTCCTTTGATGTAAAATGTCTTTCTTGCAAAGATGAGAAAATTAGACAAAATACTGCACAACAGTTTCAAAAAATTGCCTGTTGGCTTTTTACTTAAAATTACAATTAAAATCATAATCGTGCAAAACGACTGGTGAAATGAGATATCGCCGGTTTCTCGATGTCATTTGAAGAATCCCAAACGCTTAAGAGCACGGATAACACACTTGCTGATTTTTTTTTTTTTAAACAGTACGTAAAGGGCTAAAGTAGCAAATGGACACTGCAGTGCATTAGCGTAAATCAATGCTAATGCACTTTGTCTCCGATTGGTGATAACAAGAGTGCAGGTGGGCAGGAAACGAGCGCTCGCTGTGAGTAATTTGTTTCCATTCAAGCAAATCTCGGGTGGATTTTCCCGCACTAATGACGAGCTAATGATATCGGCGAGATCATCAAATATTCAGCTTGAACTCATCCCCTTGTAAAACATCGCAAACTATACATTAATACGGCCTTGTCGGGGCCCATCCGCTAAAAGCTGTCAAATTCATCGGATAATCGACGAAAGGAAACACGATTCGCCGCGTGTGGTCGTACGGCGCGTTTGACAGTAAAGCTTATGCGTCGTCAAATGACGAATGCTCGAATAATCGAGCGATCGTTTCAAATGACGGACAAAACCAAACAAAAAATGAGGAAAAAAAAGCGTATAATATTGAAAAAGAAAAATAAAAGAAATGGACGGATTAAGAAAATACTAAACATACAAAACAGAAAAGTGTAAGAAATAAAATGAAAAAAAATCAGTAAAAAAAAAAAAACATATAAAATAATAAGTAAAAAAAATTACATAAATAATATAATAAATGAGAAAAATAAAACTAAAAATAAATCTCAGTACAATAAACAAAAGACATACTGTAAACAAAAGTTAAAAGAAATACAAAACGAAAATAAGCATCAATATCTACAGAATGTCACTGTATAATACACGATTTTAAACATCGACTACAATTAGGAATCCATTAACAAACTAATCAGCAACTATTTTCATAATCAAGTCATTGTTTCAAATGACAAACAAAACCAACCCAAAAAAAGCAAAAAAAAGTGTATAGTCATTGAAAAAAAAACAATAAAATATATGTACAGATTAAGAAAATACTAAATATCTTTCAAACCAGAAAAGTGTCAGAAAAAAACGGACAAAAACAGTCAATAAAAACAAATGACAATATATTAAATGGGGAAAAAAAATAAAACAAAAAATAAATTTTGTTACAATTAACAAAAGACATACTCTAAACAAAACTTAATACGAACGAAAATAAGCATCAATATCAACAGGATTTTGTTATACAACAACAATTTTAAGCATCGATTAGATTACGATTCGACAAAGTAATCGGCAACTATTTTCATAATCAAGCAATCGTTTTGCGCTACCGTTGAGCAAATTTGTCCAAATTTTGGGATTTCGAATTCCAAAAGAATTCCAGAAATATTCATTGGTGACAGCCCTACCTTCCACGTAACGGAGCATAAGGAGAAGTCCCTTATTATCATAAAGCGTCATAACAACATCACCCATCGATCGCCAAAGAAAATTCAGCGAAGGGCGGCCGCCAGCCAAGCCGCCTGACATTTAAGGACGATGCCGTAATGGGTTTTGCAGCCGTCCCCGTGATAATGGCCACGCCTGATGAATCGGCGCCGCCTGTTGGAAATGATAAAGCGCGCATCAACGCTAACTGTTTCGGGCGCGGGAAAAATCGGACGTGTTCCGTCTTAAATGTCAGCCGCAAAGACTTTTTCGGCTCATTTCGGGATGAATTTAAGCAATTTCGGCTTATTGTAAAAAACAAAAAGATGTTGACTTTAGAAAACAAAGAGATTACGCTGAGGGAAGAAAAACAACAAGTTGACTCAAGCAATCTTGAATACGGAGCACATCAAATATTTGTCAAATTACACAAAGGATCACAAATTATGGAAAAGCCGCTTTTGTTTTTTAAGTTTTTTCATATATATTATATATATACATACATATATATACATGTATAATATAATATCTGAAAGTATTACAGAATGAGGATGTCAGTAGTGTGTGTTTCAGCACTACCTTTTCATGTACACTATCATAATGGGGACATCCAGTTGACATCAGGCATTTTTTAGCCCTGAACTGTCAGACCAGATGGCCTAAACCGAGTACTAAAATCAACCCAAATCCACTTCAAACTTCTACGGTAAAATCAAGTTCCGACCCACAAAAAGAGATCAAAACTCGCGGCGTCCACCGAAATGGTCCCCACAAAGACATCAAAAGCCAGGATTTGATCCCCACAATGTGGTAAAAACCAAAGGCGCGCACACACGCACACAGGAAGTGGCACACTGACAAGATCTCATGAAATAATTAGCGTTGATTTCCCCGCCAAACTCTTGCGGGCTTGGGCCCAAGCGGCGCTCTCTCTTAATTAACCAGCTCGCTTTCTTATGTAATATACAAGAGAGCAAACAGATGCTGTCGGGAGTCGGATGCAGGTGTTCGACCTGCCCGCGAAAACGCTCGCCTTTTATTTTTCACGACGCGCCGTTCGAGCCAGTCGGACGACCCGCAGAGTCTTCCTGTTTTAGGAAAAAAATCTTTCTTGCCGTTTTGAGGAAAAACTGCTAAATCGGGACGTATAGCTTAAAAATTGTTTTTGGGAGGGGGAAATTTTCTGTAACAAACGTAGAAGTATCGGTACTTGGTATCGATAATGTATTCAAGAATCGAGTAAATTGAATACCGTATTTTTCGCACTATAAGGCGCACCTAAAAGCCTTTTTTTTTTTTTTAAGCTGATGGTGCGCCTTATAATCAGGTGCGCCTTATATATGGATCAATATTGAGATTGGGATTCGTAAATGGGAAATTAAGTAAGCTTTATCTGTTTCTTTTGTGTGTTTACAGTTGAACAAGGTTGCTCATATTGACATTGTTATTATGCTATTGAGAGTTTAGAGTTAATATTGGTGTTATTCTTATTACTTTGACTATTACTATATTGTGATTGAAAAAGGTTTCAAATATGTCATTAATTGAGGGTGCGCCTTATAATCCGGTGCGCCTTATAGTGCGGAAAATACGGTAATCTGCTTGTTAGCTACGTTAGCGTAACGGCACCATTTGGTGGCTGAATGGGTATTGTTATTTGTGTGTTTTGAAATTTAAAAAAAAACATTTTTTTTGGCTTTATGAGGGCGTTCCGACAAACTTGCCCGGACGCAAAAAGTCTGAGATCCCAGGTTGAAAATATACACCTGCCGTAGTCCCGGATGATTTGGGCGGGGGAGGCTTAAAGCTGTTTAAATGAGAGGCGAGTCCCGGCGGGAAAGCGCTCCTTAATCATTAGTCTAAGCACGCTCATAAAGCACGCGGGGAAGGCTCCCCCGGGCCCCCGCTTGGGTAAACAATACCATTAGTCTGCCATGATCCACAATGAAGATTTTGCCACATGCATCTAATTACTTCTGCCAAGCTAGCGCTAAAGCCATAGTTGGGGTCTCTTTTAGGTACTAGTGTATTTCATCGAAATTTCACGTATAATCTCCGCAAAAATTTTATTTCATTTTCATGACAAGGATGCAAAAATTGGAGTTCCCGATGTTTGACCTCCTTAACCAGGAAGTATCCTGCTGATTAGCGTACAATAGTAAAAATCCCAACTTTTCGAAATACACTGGTAGCTAGCGATACGAAATTAATTACTGGTTTTGTCACGACTTAATGACGTGGAAGTGATGTACAGAAGCGGGACAGCGGGGCACGTTACGTTAATTTTCGGATCTTTAATTTTGGGACGTTTTATGGCTGAAAAAAATCATTCGTATGCCCTTTTGTTGATTGACTTTTTCGTAAACTGGAAATTTCGTACCCCGAGGTACCGCCATATGAGCAGGTAATGCTACGCTAACTTTCGTATCTACGTTTTTTTTTTTTTTTTTTTACGTATTACGGGTGAAAAACCTCTTGGGATTTGTTTTCGTATATTGTTTTTCGTAAACTGGGACTTTCGTATACCGAGGTATCACTCTGTGTGTTAAATTGCCTGTTAGGGATGTACAAAAGCTACGCTAATTTTCCCATCTTCAAGTTTTTTTTTTTACGTATTACGGGTGAAAAAAATTCTTCGGCTGCGCTT